>NC_053037.3:544042096-544350565 GCF_002575655.3 Aegilops tauschii subsp. strangulata | reverse complement strand
CGCCACAACACACATATGGACACATACACACATTCTCTCTCAATCACACACACAAAATCAGTATTAAAAAAACTAGGGCACACCTAAAACGTCCAAATCCAAATAAACACGAACTGGAGCTAAATTCAAATATAGGGAAATATTGTAGCATCAGGAACTTTTCAGGAAAAAACTGAGTAATATTCGGGGATTGTTTTCGCACACACAAAAAGGTTCGGTGGATGTCTTTCGAGCGCGACACGGTGACGCACCGTTTGATCGACCGCGCGGCCGCGGTTCATGCGCTTGCACAGGATTCCGTATCATGGCTATGGTAACTAATATAAGCGCTGCCTCAATCTAATGTTTACGTGTACTAGTACGGTTTTCTTTTTAAGTTTGACCAACCATATATAAAACTAAACTAAGCTCCCATACGCGCACTCATCAATATGCCGCCGCCGCCGTTGCGCATGCCGGCGCCCGCCTGCTTCGGCCAACAATTTCTCGCCCATCACCGCTGTGTCGCTGCCATCCCTGTGCCATGAAGCCGAAGGCTTGCCCGCTCACGTCGTCTGCAGTCCCTCCTCGCGATGCCGCCGCGCTGCCAAGCACGCGAGCAGCAGGTGGAGCCGCGTCTATGCACGCAGCGTACGAAGAGGAGGACGAGCACGTGCTCCAGCACACCGGCGAGGAGGAACTAGCGTGTCATAGTCGCCTCCGCCCGCGCAGAGGAGGCGCGCATGGTGGCTGTCGCGGAGGAAGCCGGTCGCGCCCGTGCCGAGCCCGCAAACCAGGTGCGGACGCGGAATCAACCTTCGAGACCTTGAATGCCATGTGGATGCTGCAATCTGAAGGAGAAATTTGGGTCAGTCGACTTGTGAGCCGTTGGATGCAACATGGATGGCTAGAAGGGTTCTTCAACCTCCGAAACTGATGCACTGTTCATCTTCTCAGGCCGCCACATGCCTAACCGCCTGCCGCCGCCGCCCCGCCCTCCCCTGAACCGCCTGCCACCGCCATGCTCCCCCCAACCCCGCCATCCGTTTAACCCCGGGCACGATCCATTTTTTCCGGCGAACTGCATTCCACACCCAACACTCATAAGATAGATCATGGGCACCCTGCCACCCTTGTCGTGGAATTAACACGTCAGATGTCCTGGGTGTAAGGACTTAGTCGTGAGGCCAGCGCATCTATGTAGTAGCTTGAGAAGGGTTGATTGGGATGAGAGACGCAGGGCGGATCAACACACAAGACAAAGGTTTAGACAGCTTCGGGCCCCAGGAAACATCATCCGGTAACAACCCTACATGCTGTTTGAGGCTATGTCTCATTATGATCACGGGAGAGTCGCCGGCTCCGGCTCTCGGTGTTTAGCCCTAGAGATTATTTCTTGTTGCCTGTCCCTCTTTGGGGAGGCCTGCCCCTCCTTATATAAGTTAGAGGGGCGGGTTACATGTGGAGTCCTAGTAGGACTAGGACTAGTCTATCTTCTCTTACAAGTTAATTACAAGTCCGTGTCTTGCTTCCTTGTAAAGGAAGTATTCGTCATCCCTTTCTTCTTAAGCCGGCCCATCATAAACGTGAGCCGGCCTTCTGGGCCATGGGCCTAGTCTTCTATCTGACCCGCCGTCGGGGTCATCCGTGAGTCGTCAGGCTCGTGAGTCGTCTGACAGTGAGCCGCCAGACCCGTGAGTCTCCAGTCCTCCGGCGGGTCACGGTGAAGCGCCAAGTCTGGCCGGGCAATACTTCCGGCCGGGTCATACCACGGGGTATATCCCCGACAACCCTAATATAGATAATGGGGTAGCTTCTCTGCTGTCTTCTTCCTTTGCTCCGTCGAACTTCTTTCACAAATCGACTGACCCAAATTATACTACAAGTATGAACGTATTAAGTACAGTAGGAACACGAAGATACGAGCAGTAGTACCAACTGCAAGAAGAACAATAGTAAGACATAGTACTAGTACTACTGTACGTAATAAAGAGTTCAAATAACGAGAAAGAACATAAAGTTCAAATAATGAGAAAGAACATAAACATAGTTCTGCTGGGGGCTCAGCACAATGCACCCCTGAAATAAAACTAAGCAACTAGTCCGCTTGACACTGTAGTAGAACCAGCATGAGCTACGGCACTGCCATCTTACTCGGAGTCCAAGTCCACGTCGTCGACTTCGTCCTCATCCCTCTTCCTCTTCCTCTTCGTCGACGCTTCTTTGCTTGAACCGGACACTGGGCTCTGCTTCTTCATCCAACCCTTGTAGATATTTAAACAAAGGTAGGCATCCATTGCTGCGTACAGGATGTGATCTTCATCTAATGTCTTCGACTCCCATGCATGATGAAACTCGTGGTGAGGTTTCTTTAGTTTAGCGTACGAAGGATCAATCATGGCTGCTGGCAGGGTCAGCATTGAAGGCTGGGAGGAGGACACCAGGCTTGCCTTTTGGAGATCGAAGGGTTGGCCTACAACGAGGCCTATCCGACCCAGCACATCCCTGTCGTTCCTAAAGTCTACAGTAATGAATTTAACTCTTTCGTCCTTGAGGAAGTTCTTAAAATCCTGACACTCAACGTCGGCATGGCATATGTGGTAGACCAAGCACACGTTATGTACGCAAACCTGGATCACATCGGGCTTATTCTTCTCTACGTCCTTTATAATCTTCTCTCTTTCTAGGACTGTGGTGTACTCAACATCTAGCCCAGCGACCCACTCATCCTTTGAACCGTTGAACATGCGTAGGAAGCGAGCAAGGCATGCTTTCACCATCGCGGATCCATGTGTGTAGATGACGACGAACTCATTGCCGGTGATGGCTCTAACCTGGTACTCAGCGGCGACCATGGAGATTTGGGAGGCCATGGATTTTGGAGGAGGATTAGGAGAAGTTGAACTGGTGTAATGTGAAAGGACGGGACGACTGGGAGCGAATTTTTGTAACGTAGTAGTAGAAGACGGGGACGAGTAGGGCGTGCGAACGGCATGGGGTTGTTGGCTTGCCCGGTGGATAAATGGCTGCAAGCCCCCAAAGAGTTCTCGAGTACTATGCGGGACCCACTAGATGTCATGTCTACTAGACCCATATCGTAGGCCTGACGGTATAGCTTCTGCCTGTTCGCACGCCATGCCGGCGCGTTGATGTAACTTCACTTAATTCCTTCAACCGTCGCGCCTCCCATGACCTTCACCTCCCTCGCGCGGTCGCGCCCTTTGAGACTTCGACCGGCTATAAATGAGCAATTTTTTTGCCTAGTCCGCATGCATCATACTCCCTCTGGTCCTTTTTACTTCCGTCGACCGTTTGCAAAGTGTTTGACCAAACTTATACTAAAAATATCAATATCTAAAATACTAATTATAATGAGTATAAGAACTACGTTTCATAATGAGTATAAAAATATTGATTTGACATTTTGAATGTTGATACATTTTTCTATAAGTTTGGTCAAAGTAGAGGTACATTGACTTCAGACAAAACTTAAATGCACAATGCAGACTAGTTCCTCCATCTAGGTGCATGCCATGTCCTATCTAGTCATCACAACAAGGTTAGTAATTAGAGTACTACTACCTCCCTTCTACTTTAAAGGGATCGATTAAAAAATTTCACCTACTCTTACCAAGATAGAGGCGGTGGAATAGTTTTTGTAGTTTGCAAACGTACTCAACTAATGATGTCGTTCTTCACAAAAAATGTGTTTACCAATGCATTATTGCATTGCATGCATGCATGAACACTAATTACTCTAACCCCCTCTCTTCTTTAATTCTTTGCCACATCAGCATGTTTGCTATTCCCGTGTGCATGATACCAGCTAAGATACCACCATTATGGCCAGTCTTAATCATCGCATGCAATAATTTAGTGCACCTTGAAATATGAACATGTGTGGGGCGTGTATATTTTTAATGACTTGAGACTATACCTAGCCCAACATGCAAGATGACTTATTATGCACCGTTCCCCATACCTGCAGGAAGCCCGTTCGTCTCCAAATCTTTTTCTCTCCATGTGTGAAAACAATATGCCTGCTTGACTCTCCTTCTCCCTCCGGCGGTCCCACCACTCCACCCCGTGTGGAAAAAATCTGCATGCATGACTCTCCTCCCCCCGCGCTCGTCCAGTCCGTTGTGACCAGCAATATTTCCACCCCTTCCCTCCCCCGTAATTTACTCCAACAAATATGCCCACGTAGCTGTTATGTTAATCACACAACATATCTTACGGGACACTGCTTCAGTTACTTAACTGCAGGTGCATTGGGTCACTGACATATGGGCCCAACAGGGGTCTGGCCCACATGTCAGTGATGCAACTGGACCTGTAGTTAAGTCAGTGCAGCTCAGTCCTTATCTTACGTAGGTGTGCCATTGCTCGCTATAAATACCACGCCTCCCACGGCATTCGGAAGAACGCTCACGTTCATCGCTATCTCCCCCCCCCCCCTCTCACGTCGACCACCATGGCATCGCTCCACCCAAGCCCTAGGCGCCCCTCGCTGCACCGCGCTGACGGTCACGCATCGCCATTCCGTTCCTCGCCGCCACTGGTCTAGGAGGACGCGTCAGTGTTCCGCTCCTCGCCGCGACGCTTTGAGGTGGACGCATCGGCGTTCCCAATCTCGCCAGCACACGCGCGAGAGGACGTGTTGGCTCCCCACTACGAGGAGAATGTCGCGTCGCTCGCCGAGCCCCCCAGCCTTGAGGAGCTTTGGAAATAAATGGATGTCGCCTTGTGGGAGGCTTTGCCTCCGGCAGAGCGCGCCAAAATAGAGGCGGAGAAGAAGGCCGAGGAAGAGAAGCGCACCGCGGGATAAGCTGCCTGGCAGGCCTATGTCACATCCTAGAGAGTCAGGCAATTGGCTCTTTGGCAGAAGGCTCGTGCGAGGGCCGTGAGGGTGGCGGAGGACGCCCATGCTAAAGCCCTGAGTGCAGTCGGGCCCAAGTGCCTCATCTACGTTTGGCGGTACGTGGACTGGGTCACGCTTCCAGCGAGTAGGAGTACCTGTTGGCGCTGGACCACCACACCTGTGAGATCGCACTCGCCTGCCGGCAAGCCGCCAATCAGCACCTCGCGAGTTGCGAGGCGGAGGAAGAGGCGTTGTGTCGGTGCGGTGGGAAATGGTCGCGCACCAGGGCACTCGTGGCGCGTTGCAACCGCTCCTGCAAGCGCCGTGGCTTTTAGTAGGAGTATAATTCAGTTTTGTAAGGCGGTCTCATTAGTTTTGGCACGCAAATGATAAATGCTGAATGTTCAGGAGTTATTAGCGTCCTTAATTAATTATGTAAAAGGGAAAGTTTGGAAACCTTGTGTATCCGTACGCATTTTGTAAGTACGTGCATATAGCACAAACTTTACTACACCTATATACTATCGCACTACACGTCTCTCTCTATATATGCTTGCAGACTGTGCTACTCCCTCCATCCAGGTGAATAAGTCATCTTTGGTTGTGCACCGTGACCAAGGAGGGAAGACTTATACACCTAGGCAGAGGGAGTACTACTATTACTTATGTACATGCAAATGCACGTTTTAACATTACGATGCGGATTTTGTAAAAGTAGAAAAACAGCACTAGTCAAGCTTGTGAAACGATTCAATGCAAAACAAATGCAAAAATGCTCGTTTGATTGTTTACTTTTAGCTTCCTTCTATGTGGTTATTTCTCTGTCGTACTTTGTACGAAGTATCTCACTGGTCGGAAAGGCATGCAAATTCCCAAACCGCTTCCTACACCCTGTATCAAATTTTTTGCCTAACAAGTTGTGTCGTGCAATTGGAATTCCCACTTGAGTACTACTACTAGTAGGAGTACCAGGGGCCAGTTCTTTTAGGCTTCTAGATTAGTAATTCCATAACTACTACCTTCGTCCTGGTTTATTGGTCCCCATTGTAATCTGTGTCAAATTTTGATCATAAATTTAACTAATGAAATGTTAGTGCATGTCACATGCACTAACATTTTATCAGTTAAATCTTTGGTCAAAATTTAGCACAAATTACAATGGTGACGAATAAACCAGGACAGAGGTACTAGTAGTAGTTTAGAGGCCCAAATAAATGAGTTAGGCGCCTTAGGGGGTGTTTGTTTCCGGGGACTTTTTGGTGTAGGGACTAGAAAAAGTCCCTCTTAGAGACTTTTTAACCAAACAGGAGGGACTACTACGGACTAAAAGTTGCTTTTTGGGACTAAATGAAGAAGACTCTCAAGGAGAGTCTTTTTTGGGACTTTTTGAGACTTTTCCAACAATGCCCCTCCCTACACCCATTGCCCTGCCGGCCCATGGTGTTGTTTGGTTGTTATTTTTCTGTATACTAGGGGTAACATGGTCATTTAATAAGCCCCAGGGAGGGACTAGGGACTTTGTAGTCCCTGGAAACAAACAGGGAGGGACTTTTTCGGGACTAGGGACTTTTTTGGTGGGACTAGAAAAAGTCCTGGGACTTGTGAACCAAACAGGGCCTTAATGTTACTCTCCACTGTGACTAGTCTTATGGGAAAAGCCGGGGAAGAGACGACTTATTTTTTAAGCCGCCAAAAGAACAGGCCCTAAGAGTAGTAGCTAGGGATACTAGGAGTAGTAGCTAGGGATCGAGTGTGCGAGATGAACCGGAGAAAGTAAATGCAGAGAGATGAAATGCAAAAAAGACGGAGGTATGTGATGGTTGATTGTCCATTTACTTTACTAGGCCACTTATTACTGGGAGTGGTTGGGTTTTGTGATATGACGGCTTTACTGCCGCGCCACGAGCGGGGTGAGACTCGCGTGCAGCGCTTCCCTCTACACTAGTACTACATTGGTCGTGGTTTATTAGTCCCCCATTGAATTTGACTAAAGATTTAACTGACAAAATGTTAGTGCATGCCAACAAAAACTATATCGTTGGATTCGTATTTGAACATAGTTTTCAATGATATAATTTTAGGTGACATGCATCAGCATGTATCGTACTATATATAATGTTAGTTCAATTTTTGGTCATACTAATCTATAGTAAGGTGCCCGTGCGTTGCACGGAACAGTGAAATGCATTGATCGGGGAGTTGTTTATTTTGACAAAGGATGTGGGGGTCATCTCATGTGTAACGGGTATCGATAGGTTTCTTTGGATATTATTTCATCTCTAGAGCTCACAAACATCCAGGTGAAATAGATAAAAAAGTATCTTTTGCAAACAAAAGCGTTCAACTGTTCAACCTGCATCCAAAACTTGTGAAGAAATATCACTTATTGTGCTTTGCAAGAAATGATCTTTAAGAATTAGTTTTTGAGTATCGATTGTTATACATGTTGGCTATAGATGACATGGCACTTTCTTATAGTCAACAGTTGGCTATACTATTAAGTATTAACCGTGCCCTTATACACCTAGACGGAGGGATTAAATCAGGATGACTTGGAAGGGGCAGAGGAGATGTAAGAAATGGTTCATCATAAGTCTTTCACGAGTACTGTAGTAAAAATTTCATACATGGAAGATTCTATACTAAACCATAAATGGATACACTTTTATTCATGCGCGATACTCTAATAGAGCAAGATCATGCATGGAAGACTCCACATGCTTAGACAGCTGATTACATTGAGCGAAGAATAATGATCAACATTTAACTTGGTAATGCATATGTCAAGGTGAACCTCCTTGGAGTCCCCGTGCACCACGTTGGGGGCCAAATCATACCATGCGTCTTCCATGTCCACATCAGCGGGAAGGTCCCAGCTCGGCACAGTCCTAGTCAGCTTGATGTAGCCAGTGTCGCCGCCCACGTAACTCTGAGGGGTAGTAACTTTGAGCACGCACCCGTACATCGGCCTCGTGTCAGTTTCAGCGTCAGCGGCGTCGCCCCTGACGCGCACTACAGAGACAGGGCGGCGGCCTGCGCGGGCCTCGCCTATGCCCACGATTAAGAGGAAGACACTGCTATCCTCCTTCGAGACTAGCAGGCGGCGGTGATCCTCCAGCGACTCCGGCACGGTGAACGGGTAGCACGTGTCGTACTTGATGTTCTCTGCCAAGGGCCAATAGTGATCGCCGCACGCCTGCGTGAGGTGATGCACGATGTCCGCCGGCAATCCCCAAAATGGCATCAGGCACTCATAGCAGTAGACGAAGGGCTCCTTGGAGGCATCGACCAGGCCGCCCATGAAATGGGAGTGGCTGTAGGGGACGTTCCGTCAGTTGAATATATGAGCAAGTTACTACAAGATTTAGTCCCAATAAGCACACAATAAATCATGACGGCTATAACAGAGATTAAACTGATCATGTGGACTAGCATAATAGATGAACAAATCGAATCTAGGACACAAACTAGAAACATGAATTCTACCACGATTTCAAACAGGAAGGACAGAAACACATATGGTGCAACGGGAGCAGCACCGTTGGCGTTGAGGTTGTCGCCCATGTCGTTCAGGAAGAGGTTGGCGAGGTCGGGGAAGAAGTCATCGTCGGTCAAGTCGTCACTGCCAGCAGTCGCGAGAGTGCGCTCCCCAAATTTCAACAACGCACGTCGAATGGAGCGCAGGAGGGAGTGGCTGTAGGGGACATTGCGGCCGCCGAATGGAGCGCAGGAGTAGCCCACGAAGCAGTAGATGGTGCACCTCCCTAGTCTCTACTCTTATCTCTATCTCTACTACTCTTCTTTGTTTTTTTATAATATACTAGTTGTAGCTATCAAATCAAATAGTACTGCGCCGTCCGCTGCACGCCCGGATGAACACGCCTCCTCGCCTCCATCAAACCCCTCCGTTAAACCCGCATGCAAACCAAGAAACCTACTCCGGCCCGCGGGAGAAAATTTGCCGGTTGTCGTTGGAGAATAATAGAGTCACGTCCAATCCATTTGAGTTAATTGCGTGTATGATTCTTCCTCTATAAAAAGTTAATCCATCCTTAATCTTGTATTCTAAGTACTCTGTGGGTTCCACTGTCAGTACAGTGTACATGACTTGCAGGCTGGCTACAGATTCGTAAAGAAAGTTAAAACGAAACAAATCCATCCTTAATCTTGTATTCTAAGTACTCTGTGGGTTCCACTGCGAGTACTGTAGCGAAACAAGTATATATTAAAAAAAGCTAAAGTTTAGGACTGAATTCGAACTCAGGTCATCGCGCTGCCAGCATCCGGCCCGTACCAGTACACTAGGTGTTCGTTGTGGACAATGCAAGAGATAAACATTTATAACAATGATCCTGTCCGTTGCAACAGATCCAAAGTAGAATAATACATATTCACAAATTTGATAGAAAACCGTTTAGTTTTGATATACATATCACTCAAAATATCTTATGTTTCACTCCAAATATATTCTTTGGGCTGTTTTGATGAAGTAAGGGAGGAATGTGGTTGGTTTCAAGATACTAAGGGGTTTTGTGTAAACTGGAGCAGAGAAGTGGGAATTGTTGCAAAAGGCCACAACTTACATCACAGCCGTTATATGCAGATCTAATGGTCAGAAATGGCGGATGGCAGACACACCATCATCACCAACTGAGTCTTTTATAGGAGTAGGAGTAGAAAAAAACAGAGTTGGTGATGATGGTGTGCCTGCCATCTTATAATATAGACTGTCCACTCTATATCTGACGGATAGAAAGCAAACAATGACAATTTTACAAAAGATACCCGCACCTCTCTCCACATTTACAGATAAGGCCTTGCCTCGTTCATCCTTATCTCCCACAACCTCATTACTGAGCAATTAAAAAAGGAAGTCTCTGGAACAATCTGGCATGGTGGCCGCTGCCGGCGCCGTCCATCCCCATGCCTCCGCCCAGTCCGACCACCAGTCACAACCACGCCCTACTCCTCCTCACCTTGTCTATCATCTTTCTCGAGATATCATTTTTTCAATGAAATGGTCGACATACCATTTTTCGATAAAATTCTCAAGATATCATTAGTTTTTACACATGGGATTACTCCTGCATGGGTCAATCACAACAGGTGTTTTGTAAAAAATGCATCTTGATGTTCTGTGCAATGCACGGGCATCTTGCTAATTTTTCTGCATATAATTCCAAACACCACGTAGACACGGTCTTTGACCATTTTACAACTATGTTAGAATCATTGTTAGTGGTCAGCCGGTGCAAGTTATAGCCCCAGGTGTTTTAACCTTTTTATAGTAATGATATCTAGCGATTGTTCGCCACGAGCTCAATCCTGGCAAATCCCACGTAACCGTCAGATTTCAATCTGACGGTGGCCTGTTTTTAAGCCATAGTATTTGACAAAACCGCCACCCTTACACACGTACTGTAACTTCGTCGCGAGCGTTTGCAACCGCCATGTCTCCCAGCGAACGTTTGCTGGGGATTGGAGTTAGCACTGATGGAGGTTCATAGTCTTTCCACGCTCGGGCATTGGACTTTGTAACTATTTTAGATTAGAATATACTACTCCTCCAGTCCTACTCCACTACTACTCTACTCAAGCAAGTTAGGGCATAGTAGTAGGTGCTGTAGGGAGTACCAGTACTGTGATCACTCAAGCAAGTTGTCTGGCATCGATATGACCCTACGCTGCTGGTATGTGTCTCTAAGTCAAGCGGCGTGTTGTAGTCATCATCACCTATCCACTTCCCGCAGCACATATTCGCTTCTCCATCTTTGTCCGCACATAATCTCGTCCAATCTTCCATCCCCGCTAAGGCGCCTCCCCCCTCGTCCGAAACCCAAGCAGTAACAATGGCAGAACCGAGCAGCGTCCGCCGAAAGAGTGGCTAGAATTCGCTCCCCACAAAGGTAATCAAGCTCATTGTTTCGCGTGTGGACAATCTCAGTACCATGCCACTCGCCGCGTGCTCGTCTGGGCTGTACCGTTTACTCAAAGCCCTTGACTGCGATCCGATCCCCGTCACACTCAACTACATTAACGGTATGTACTGGGTCGGCATGAACACGTCTTGGATGGTGCTCGTCGACGGTCGCGGCAGGTGGATGCTCGTGGAGGTCTACACCCGATGATTGATCCCCCTTCCTTCGATTAACATTGCACTGCTTTGGCACCGCGGCCCAGAATACTCGGAATCTTACAGTAGCCAACATGATACCAAGTTTGATTTGCTCAAGGTTGTAATCTGCCAAGTGCCCACAAGATCTGCGAATTATAAAGACTTCAAGCTAATTGCATTCTTCAACCGCGGTCTCGCCTATTTGATAGGTCACTGCGGTAAGTGGATAAATCTGCACGTCCATTGCAGGATCATACATCCGCCATGGTTCTCTGATGACATTGACCACAAGGGCTTCATTTACGCTGTCGACTACTTCTATGGCTGGACGTATTGCTGGCCTACTCCAGTCAGCGCTACAAACGGCTGTTACAGCAGTATGTTACTTTCCTATGATATCATGATGGCCTGCTTATATTAGTGTCAACATTTACTGAAAAATATTCATGCTCATAACATGTTGTTCTTAAGATTGACTACATTAAGAGCCCTTTTTTATATGACTCCAACTTGATATGATGTCGCCTGGTGTCCCTACCCTTCCTAATCCCAGAACCTTTCAAAGAAAAGCGGCATGGCAGTTGCAGGTGGTTCCTGGCTCGATCAGACGACGGCGAACGATTGATGATCCTTCGCACGTACCGGACGTGTTGTTTCGCGGAATACAATCACAGTCACTACAAGGTCTTTGAGCAGGATCCCAGCTTCTCTAGGCCTTCAGGAATTTTTGACTGGAGGCTAGTAAGTAGCCTTGGTACACGCTCTCTATTTCTCGGACTGAATTATCCGATTAACCAGGAGATAACCGACGGCAAGGATCATGATGGCAGCGCGGTTTCGTTCATCAGGAAAAATTGTGTGTACACAGCGTACCATGCGTCTCTGCATGCACCATACACTGATATGTGCTGCCACGCTCTGCATCCCTAAGTAGGAGAGAGGGTCGCAAGCATCAGCCTCGACCTACTGGCTGGAGTTTCCCCCGTCAGGCACCCATCTGGTTCAAGCCGTCAGCCAATCTCCACAGCTTAATAAATAGTAACGTCTAATTGAGCCAGTTAGTTAGATGCGTACACTTGGTGTAGTAGGAACTTTATTTAGTTTGATGCGGACACTTGTTCTTTTTTGGTAGCCCTTTTGTAATGATGGCTGATGTTTGGTTTGGAAGATAGAGCAGCGTCTTTACTCTTCTGGCCTGCTTACTGCTTCTATTGCACCCCAGCCCTGGTTGCTGTTGTTGCTGTTTTCAATGTACAATCAGTAGTATATTTCGTCTGTTGGTTGAATAAATGTGTTGTTAGAACGACAAACACAATGTTTTGGAAGTCGTTGCACGGTCCGATCCTTTAGTGCCCCGTACCGTACGTAGCGCATACTATTTTTGGTACGGAACACATTTTCCACTTGTTGATAACATGCAGCCCACTCATGAAGGCCCGATAGAGGAGCCCATAATTAACTGGAAGGGAGGCTCTCACATGAATCCGCCCCAGGTACATGCTCATGTTCCCCTAAACATAAATAAGTAAATAAATAAATAAATAAATAAAGCTAAATGCTCATGCACCCGTTCTTTAAATTCACGATTTAATAGGAGGATATTATTTCCTATGGTAGTGTCATTACATTCAGTCGATATTATTCTTAGGCAAAGATAGTGAGCAGTCTTCTTTCTCCCACCATTTTCTTCCTGCAACCAGCAGACCCATGCAAATCGTAGTCAATGTCATAAATAGTTCCGGTCCATTTTTATTTTTCAATAAGAATGTCCAACCTAGCCCAGCACATTGGCGACAGCACTTTATCCTCCGCCTTGGTGCGCTCGCCGCGGCGCCGCTGTCAGGCCCTGTCAACATAGTGAATCGGGAGAGGACTGTAGTTGTGAGTATGACAGTACGGACCCACCAGGTCCACTCCCGAACACAAGCAAGCGCCTCTTTTACTACTCAGATGCACCCCTTGTTTTTTTACTCTAATCCACCCTGCTGATATCTGGGACCCACATCATTTTCAATGTATAGTCAATTAACGACAGAATTGCACAACTTTTTTTAGTAGTAATTCAGAAGAGCAGGCTATAAACTGGGTTGTGCGGTCTCTGCGGCCCTTCTAACAACATGACTAGCCCAGCAGTTTTTTCTTCGGGAAAATAGGTAGCCTAGTATTTCTTTTTGAAGAATACCCAAGCTAGGCCTATTTGTTTTCTCCGACTTACTGGGCTGCAAATCTTTCAAGACGAGGAGGGATGCATTCAGGCCTGGCCAAAGAGTATGGTCAATGTCTGTTAAAAGTAATATCAAAGGGGTCGAAAATTCCAAAAAAATTATAGCAAATGGGAAATTAGTTTCTTTTTTTGTTTTTGCTCTTCACTGATATTTTATATTTCATTGGATTTAACATGACATAGTACTAATTTATTTTTCAATTTGTTTTAGTATGGCTACTAATTTTTGGATTAAGAATATTTTGTTGCCCAGCAAAAATTTGCAAATTTTCAAAATTTCGCACATATTTAGTTCAATTTTTTAACCCTGGTACTGACCAGAAAATGGGCAGCAATTCTAAAAATGGAAAATGGGCTGCAATAAATTCCATATGAATTAGAAAATGAGTAAAAATTATAAAAATAATAGCAAATGGGTTGTACAGGCCACAGATTTCGAGGCTGACTTGTTTACGCAAGGCTTTGTCAGTCAACACACGATTCTAGCAGGAGTGACTGTTGGATGTCCATCCAACAGCCGACGTCCTTCTTCAATCTCTGATCTTCCTGCTCCAGCCGCCTAAACTAGTGCCGGCGGGACTGCCTGCTCCCACCTCTTGTGGCCCGCTGTGATGCCGCGCAGGCTTCACCGGCCCACCCTACTCCCTCTGCTGGCATGGCCGCACGCAATCAACTGCCTCCTTATTAGGCGAAAGAAAATGATTCCTCCCACTGACATCTGGGGCGCACCGGTTGGGAGGCTGACCTGTGGGCCTACTAAGTTGACGCGTACGTAGGGCTTGTCAACTTAGTCAGCAAACGATTCTAGCAGCAGTGACCGTTAGATTTGAATCGAATGGTCCTGCTGCTTCTTCAATCGCTTCTCTTCTTGCACCAGCCGCCCAAACCAGCGCCGGCGAGACCGCCTGCTCCTGCCTCCTATGGCCGGCTGTGCTGCCGCGGAAGCCTCACCGCCCCCTACTACTCCCACTGCTGGCCAGGACCTGCGGTGACGGCATCCTCACACCGCAGCCGAACCAGTGAACCCTCGTACTCCTCTCCGCGTGGGCATCCACTACCGCGTCTTCCCCGGCTCCGCGTCGTCCCCTTCCTAGGCCTCGCCGTCGTCCACCGCCCTAGTGCTCTCGGCACGGCGTGGTCAACATGGTCAAGGAATGACTTCCATCGAAAGAGTACTGTACATGGAGAGGCTGAAAGCTGGGTCCACGGCCGCAGCAACAAAGTGCCTCCTTATTACGCGGAAAATAATGATTCCTCCACCTGACATCGAGGACCCATCGGATGGGCCACTGTATTTCGTGAAAAAAATGTTTCCCCCTGACTGCTGGGACCCACCAGCTACATCTTCGCACACAAGGAAGTGCGTCCATATTACGGGCAAAAAAAATGATTCACCCCCTGACTGCTGGGACCCACCAGCTACATCTTCGCACACATGGAAGTGCCTGATAGTCGGGACCCACCCGGTCGAAGCGTACGTAGCGTTGTCATTCTGGTCGCGAACGTGTACGTACATACTGGTCGATGTAGAGGCACGCACGTGTCGTAGTAGAGGCGCGCACGTGTCGTAGTAGAGGCGCGCACGTAGCATGTACACGTACGTACAGCGGCCAGGGTGCAAGAAAGAAAATACGGCCACATACGTACATACGGGCGGGGTCTCGAATGCCTACTCGCGCATACGTATGGAATGCGTCTTATTCACCAGGAGGCAACGGAACACGTGTAGTTCATCGGGAGCCAACCGGCTTGGACGGAACGGCCGATGGAAACGAGGCCTGGCGTACCGCAGAACGGAGGAAACGGCCTTGTGTTGGACCGGCCATGGTCGAAACAGGATCCTGTTCATCGGGAGGAGTCTGGCGTACCGCAAAATGGAGGAAACAGACTTCTGTTAGACCTCCTACGGTCGAAACAGGGTCCTGTTGACCGGGAGGGGTGTGGCGTACCGCAAAACGGAGGAAACGGACTTGTGTTGGAGCACTACGGTCGAAATGCGAGTCCTGTTCGTCGGGAGGGGTGTGGCGTACCGCAAAACGGGACTCCACGAGATACTGTTCATCTCCACCGTCGACCTCTTCCAGCCTCCACGGGGTACTGTTCATCCATCGTCGACCTCCTCCGGCCTCCACCTACGACTGTTCATCCACGGGCTCCTGTTCATCCAGCTTCCACCGCGCGCTCCTCCACCGGCTACTGTTCAACCAGCCCTCTCCACGGGGTCCTGTTCAACCACCCCTCCACGGGCTACTATTCAGCCAGCCCTCCACCGGCTACTGTTAAACCAGCCCGCCACCGGCTACTATTCAACCTTCCCTCCACGGAGTCCTATTCATCCAGCCCTCCACGGGGTCCTGTTCATCCACGCCCAACCGGCTCGATCGATCGGGGTCCTGTTCATCCAGCGGCAACACGGGGTCCTGTTCATCCAACCACCCCCCCACCAGGAACTGTTCATCCAAAACCCCCAACAACGATCACTGTTCATCAAGGGAAGGAGGCAGCAGGTTCGATCGGCCTCAGTTAGCAGCAGTAGCGAACGAAGGAATCGCTCGATCGGGTTCAATTAACAGCCATCGATCGATCGCTCGGGTTCAGTAACGCATAGCCTGCAGTGCAATCGCTTGGGTTCAGTAGGCGAACGCCTCGCTCGAGTTCAGTTAGAGCGCAACGCCTCGCACACACGCGCGTACGTGTACGAGAGAAACGCGCATCGCTCGGCCCCCGACCACCCACCGTACCGGGAACTCCCCGCTATTTTCCGCGCGCTCGCTTCTACCATGGTTTTTTCCGTCATGGACGGCCCAAAGAATGTCATGCAGCTGCGTCTCCGGCCCGCCCAGGACGAAAAGCCCATTTTCTGTCATGATTTTTTGTCATAGAAGTAGGAGCCCACCACATCTATGATGATACCGGGTTTTGTCACAATTATCATCATAGAAGTGTCATAAGTATGACAGAAAAAAATTCGTTCGGCCCAAAATGTCACGAATGTGTCTTTTTTTGTAGTGCATAAGAAGAAATATTTACTGGTTATGGTCGAGAAGTTCACTAAGTGGATAGAAGCCAAACCAGTCAAAACGGCCAAAGCCGGACCAGTGATAGACTTTATATCTGGTGTCGTACACCATTATGGTGTCCCGCACAGTATTTTTACTGACAACGGCTCTAACTTTATGGTCGATGAGGTGAAAACTTGGTGCGCTAATTTGGGCATCAAGCTCGATTACGCCTCCCTATATCACCCTCAGACAAACGGTCAGGTCGAGCGGGCTAACGGCCTGATAACGAGCGGCATCAAACCCAGAATAGTGCGATCCTGAAAGAATCAGACAAGCACTGGGTTGAGGAACTCGATTCCGTACTCTGGGGTCTGCGGACCACGCCCAATCGCACGACCAGATATACACCTTTCTTCATGGTGTACGACGCGGAGGCGGTCTTGCCTTGCGACATCATTCATGACTCACCTCGAGTGCGCATGTACGAAGAGCGAGAAGCCGAGCTCGATTGGCAGAATGCTACCTCTTGAGCATTGCGTTGGTTTTCCTTTGAAGAGGAAAGGGTGATGCAGTAAAGTAGCGTAAGTATTTCCCTCCGTTTTTGAGAACCAAGGTATCAATCCAGTAGGACGCCACATGCAAGTCCCTCGTACCTACACAAACAAATAAGAACCTTGCAACCAACGCGATAAAGGGGTTGTCAATCCCTTCACGGCCACTTGCAAAAGTGAGATCTGATAGAGATAATAAGATAAATATTTTTGTTGTATAGATTGAAAAGTAAAGATTGCAAAATAAAATAGATCGGAAACTTATATGATGGAAAATAGATCCGGGGGCCATAGGTTTCACTAGTGGCTTCTCTCAAGATAGCATAAGTATTACGGTGGGTGAACAAATTACTGTCGGGCAATTGATAGAAAACTGCATAGTTATGAGAATATCTAGGCATGATCATGTATATAGGCATCACGTCCGCGACAAGTAGACCGAAACGATTCTGCATCTACTACTATTACTCCACACATCGACCGCTATCCAGCATGCATCTAGAGTATTAAGTTCATAAGAACAGAGTAACGCGTTAGGCAAGATGACATGATGTAGAGGGATAAACTCAAGCAATATGATATAAACCCCATCTTTTTATCCTCGATAGCAACAATACAATACGTATCGGTTCCCCTTCTGTCACTGGGATCGAACACCGCAAGATTGAACCCAAAGCTAAGCACTTCTCCCATTGCAAGAAAGATCAATCTAGTAGGCCAAACCAAACTGATAATTCGAAGAGACTTGCAAAGATAACAAATCATACATAAAAGAATTCAGAGGAGATTCAAATATTGTTCGTAGATAATCTTGATCATAAACCCACAATTCATCAGATCTCGACAAACACACCGCAAAAAGAATTACATCGAATAGATCTCCAAGAAGATTGAGGAGAACTTTGTATTGAGATCCAAAGAGAGAGAAGAAGCCATCTAGCTAATAACTATGGACCCGAAGGTCTGAGGTAAACTACTCACACATCATCGAAGAGGCTATGGTGTTGATGTAGAAGCCCTCCGTGATTGATTCCCCCTCCGGCGGAGCACCGGAAAAGGCCCCAAGATGGGATCTCACGGGTACGGAAGGTTGCGGCGGTGGAAATAGGGTTTCGTGGTGCTCTCGGATGTTTTCGGGGTATATGAGTATATATAGGCGAAGGAAGTCGGTCAGGGGAGCCACGAGGGGCCCACGAGGGTGGGGGCGCGCCCAGGGGGCGGGTGCACCTCCCTACCTCGCGGCCGCCTCGTTCTTTTCTTGACGTCCACTCCAAGTCCCCTGGATTGCGTTTGTTCCAAAAATAACTCTCCCGAAGGTTTCATTCCGTTTGGATTACGTTTGATATTCCTTTTCGGCGAAACACTGAAATCGGCAAAAACAGCAATTTGGGCTGGGCCTCCGGTTAGTAGGTTAGTCCCAAAAATAATATAAAAGTGTATAATAAAGCCCATTAAACATCCAAAACAGATAATATAATAGCATGGAACAATCAAAAATTATAGATACGTTGGAGACGTATCAAGCATCCCCAAGCTTAATTCCTGCTCGTCCTCGAGTAGGTAAATGAAAAAAACAGAATTTTTTATGTGGAATGCTACCTAGCATATTTCTCTATGTAATTTTCTTTATTGCGGCATGAATATTCAGATCCGAAAGATTCAAGATAAAAGTTTAATATTGACATAAAAATAATAATACTTCAAGCATACTAACTAACCAATTATGTCTTCTCAAAATAACATTGCCAAAGAAAGTTCATCCCTACAAAATCATATAGTTTGGCTATGTTCCATCTCTGTCACATAAAATATTCAAATCATGCACAGCCCCGGTTTCAGCCAAGCAATTGTTTCATACTTTAGAATTTTCAAACTTTTTCAACTTTCACGCAATACATGAGCGTGAGCCATGGACATAGCACTATGGGTGGAATAGAATATGATGATGGGGGTTGTGTGGAGAAGACAAAAAAGGAGAAAGTGTCACATTGACGCAGGTAATCAACTGGCTAGGGAGATGCCCATCAATTGATGTCAATGCAAGGAGTAGGGATTGCCATGCAACGGATGCACTAGAGCTATGAATGTATGAAAGCTCAACAAATGAAACTAAGTGGGTGTGCATCCAACTTGCTTGCTCACGAAGACCTAGGGCATTTGAGGAAGCCCTTTTTTGGAATATACAAGCCAAGTTCTATAATGAAAAATTCCCACTAGTATATGAAAGTGACAAAACAAGAGACTCTCTATCATAAAGATCATGGTGCTACTTTGAAGCACAAGTGAGGAAAAAAAGGATAGTAGCATTGCCCCTTTTTTATATCTCTTTTTTTGGGCCTTCTCTTTTTTTAATTTGGCCTTTCTCTTTTTTTTGGGACAATGCTCTATGAATGATGATCATCACACTTCTATTTATTTACAACTCAATGATTACAACTCGATACTAGAACAAAATATGACTCTAAATGAATGCCACCGGAAGTGTACCGGGATGGGCAATGAATCAAGAGTGACATGTATGATAGTTATGCATGGTGGCTTTGCCACAAATACGATGTCAACTACATGATCATGCAAGGCAACATGACAATGATGAAGCGTGTCATAATAAATGAAACGGTGGAAAGTTGCATGGCAATATATCTCGGAATGGCTATGGAAATGCCATAATAGGTAGGTATAGTTGCTGTTTTGAGGAAGATATAAGGGGGTTTATGTGTGATAGAGCATATCATATCACGGGGTTTGGATGCACTGGCGAAATTTGCACCAGCTCTTAAGGTGAGAAAGGGCAATGCACGGTACCGAAGAGGCCAGCAATGATGGAAGGGTGAGAGTGCGTATAATCCATGGACTCAACATTAGTCATAAAGAACTCAAATACTTATTGCAAAAATCTACAAGTCATCAAAACCAAGCACTACACGCATGCTCCTAGGGGAAGGGTTGGTAGGAGTTAACCATCGCACGATCGCGACCTCCACACAAAGGATGACACTCAAATAACACCTCATGTTTCAAATTTGTTACACAACGGTTACCATACGTGCATGCTACGGGACTTGCAAACTTCAACAGAAGTATTTCTCAAATTCACAATTACTCAACTAGCACAACTTTAATATAACTATCTCCATATCTCAAAACAATCATCAAGTATCAAACTTCTCATAGTATTCAATGCACTTTATATGATAGTTTTTATTATACCCATCTTGGATGCCTATTACTTTAGGACTAATTTTAACCAAAGCAAATTACCATGCTGTTAAAACACTCTCAAAATAATATAAGTGAAGCATGAGAGATCAATAATTTCTATAAAATAAAACCACCACCGTGCTCTAAGAAGATATAAGTGAAGTACTAGAGCAAAATTATCTAGCTCAATAGATATAAGTGAAGCACATAGAGTATTCTAATAAATTCCGATTCATGTGTGTCTCTCCCAAAAGGTGTGTACAGCAAGTATGATTGTGTTAAACTAAAAAGCAAACACTCAAATCATAAAAGACGCTCCAAGCAAAACACATATCATGTGGTGAATAAAAATATAGCATCAAGTAAAGTTACCGATGGACAAAGACAAAAGAGGGGATGCCTTTCGGGCCATCCCCAAGCTTAGGCTTTTGGTTGTCCTTGAATTTTACCTTCGGGTGCCTTGGGAATCCCCAAGCTTAGGCTCTTGCCACTCCTTATTCCAAAATCCATCAAATCTTTACCCAAAAACTTGAAAACTTCACAACACAAAACTCAACAGAAAATCTCATGAGCTCCGTTAGCGAAATAAGACAAAGAACCACTTTAAGGTACTGTAATGAACTCATTCTTTATTTATATTGGTGTTAAACCTACTGTATTACAACTTCTCTATGGTTCATAATCTCCAATACTAGCCATAGATTCATCAAAATAAGCAAACAACACACGAAAAACAGAATTTGTCAAAAACAGAACAGTCTGTAGTAATCTGTATCAAACGCAAACTTCAGGAACTTAAAAATTCTGATAAATTAGGAAGCCCTTGATAATTTGCTTATTAAACTTCTGCAAAAAGAATCAATTGAAAAGCACGTTTCTGTGAATTATGAAAACTAATCTTGTGCGCGCAAAAGTTTCTGCTTTTCAGCAAGGTCAAATTAACTATCACCGTAGGTTATCCTAAAGGTTTTACTTGGCACAAACACTAATTAACACACAAAAATACATCTAACCAGAGGCTAGATCAATTATTTATTACTAATCAGGAACAAAAGCAAGTAATAAAAATAAAATTGGGTTGCCTCCCAACAAGCGCTATCGTTTAACACCCCTAGCTAGGCATTGAGATTTCGATGATGCTCACATGAAAGACAAGAATTGAAGCGCAAAGAGAGCAGCATGAAACACGTGACAAACACATCTAAGTCTAACATACTTCCTATGCATAGGCACCTTACAGGAAAACAAATTATCATAGCAAGCAAAAACTAGCATATGCAAGGAAGCAGAAAGAAACAATAGCAATCTCAACAGAACGAGAGGTAATTTATTATCATGAAAAGTTCTACAACCATATTTTCCTCTCTCATAATAATTACATGTGGGATCATAAGAAAATTCAACAAAATAGCTATCACATCAAATATTTTCAACACGGTCCACATGCATGCAAAGTTGACACTCTTCCAAAATAGTGTGATTAACATTAACTAAAGTCACGACCTCTCCAAACCCACTTCTATCAAAAATACCATAAGATTGAACATTCTCCAAATATTTGGGATCTTGACACTCTTACAAACCCACTTTCAATATTATTGCAAACACTATTATCAATCTCATATTCATCATGGGGCTTAAATAAATTTTCAAGATCATGAGAAGAATCACCCCAATCATGATCATTGCAACAAGTAGTCGACATAGCAAAACTAACATCCCCAAGCTTAGGGTTTTGCATATTATTAGCACAATTGACATGAAGAGAATTTATAATAACATCATTGCAATCATGCTTTTCATCGAAGGAACTAGCAAGTATGGGTGCAATAGCAACGATCTCATGTTTAACATAAGGAACTATAGCAAATTCGTTTTCAAAAATATTGGCATCATGGCCACAAGAATAGCAAGCATCATGTTCATCAAGGGAAATTTCCATCAAATCATCGGAATCATCATTATCTATAGATTCATGCATATCATTATTTTCTTCCAAAGCAACGGTAATTTTCTCCATAAATTCCTTAACATAGGCATTGTGAGTATAGTTTTCATAGCAATACTTAAGTATGTCGGAATTTTCAGATTTGTGGAAAGTAATATCATAGTTTTCAATCAAAGAAGCAACTTCATGAGCACCCTTATAAATGACAAATTCTTCAATTTGTTTGCTATCATAGTAACTATAAACACCCTTTCCATAAGAAGATAAGATTTCATTATCATTAAACTCACATAGGAAGGGAAGGTGTTTTTTAGAGTTCTTAGAGCATCAAGTAAAATCATAAATTTCACAAAGATTCCAAGCATAGCATAGCAAACTATTTATTTGATACCATAAGAGCTTCCCCTTTTCAGACAAACGATGACGCACAAAATGAGCATGCTCATCTAAAGATTTCCCATCAACTAGGCTAGTTGGGGTTTCAGCACAAGCGCATAAGGATCGAAGATGATCTAAGTAGAACACTTTAAGTGGATACTTGGCACAAACACTAATTAAAGATGCAAGCAAATAGAAAGCACATGGAAACACAAGCAAAAAGACATACGGGAAGAAGGCGAACGGAAAAGAGGGCGAATAAAACGGCAAAGGTGAAGTGGGGGAGAGGAAAACGAGAGGCAAATGGCAAATAATGTAATGCGAGGGATAAGAGTTTGTGATGGGTACTTGGTATGTCTTGACTTGTGCGTAGACTCCCCGGCAATGGCGCCAGAAATCCTTCTTGCTACCTCTTGAGCACTGCGTTGGTTTTCCCTTGAAGAAGAAAGGGTGATGCAGCAAAGTAGCGTAAGTATTTCCATTAGTTTTTGAGAACCAAGGTATCAATCCAGTAGGAGGCCACACGCAAGTCCCTTGTCCCAACACAAACAAATAAGATCCTTGCAACCAACGCAATAAAGGGGTTGTTAATCCCTTCACGGTCACTTGCAAAAGTGAGATCTAATAGAGATAATAAGATAAATATTTTTGGTATTTTTGTTGTATAGATTGAAAAGTAAAGATTGCAAAATAAAATAGATCGAAAACTTACATGATGGAAAATAGACCCGGGGCCATAGGTTTCACTAGTGGCTTCTCTCAAGATAGCATACGTATTACGGTGGGTGAACAAATTACTAACGGGCAATTGATAGAAAAGTGCACAGTTATGAGAATATCCAGGCATGATCATGTATATAGGCATCATGTCCGCGACAAGTAGACCGAAACGATTCTGCATCTACTACTATTACTCCACACATCGACCGCTATCCAGCATGCATCTAGAGTATTAAGTTCATAAGAACAGAGTAACGCATTAGGCAAGATGACATGATGTAGATGGATAAACTAAAGAAATATGATATAAACCCCATCTTTTTATCCTCGATGGCAACAGTACAATACGTACCGGTTCCCCTTTTGTCACTGGGATCGAACACCGCAAGATTGAACCCAAAGCTAAGCGCTTCTCCCACTACAAGAAAGATCAATGTAGTAGGCTAAACCAAACTGATAATTCGAAGAGACATGCAAAGATAACAAATCATACATAAAAGAATTCAGAGGAGATTGAAATATTGTTCATAGATAATCTTGATCATAAACCCACAATTCATCGGATCTCGACAAACACACCGCAAAAAGAATTACATCGAATAGATCTCCAAGAAGATCGGGGAGAACTTTGTATTGAGATCCAAAGAGAGAGAAGAAGCCATCTAGATAATAACTATGGACCCGAAGGTCTGAGGTAAACTACTCACACATCATCGGAGAGGCTATGGTGTTGATGTAGAAGCCCTCTGTGATCGATTCCCCCTCCAGCGGAGCGCTGGAAAAGGCCCCAAGATGGGATCTCACGGGTACAGAAGGTTTCGGCAATGGAAATAGGGTTTCGTGGTGCTCTCGGATGTTTTCGGGGTATATGAGTATATATAGGCAAAGGAAGTCGGTCAGGGGAGCCACGAGGGGCCCACGAGGGTGGGGGGCGCACCCAAGGGGGCAGGCGCGCCTCCCTGCCTCGTGGTCGCCATGTCCCTTTCTTGACGTCCACTCCAAGTCCCCTGGATTGCGTTTGTTCCAAAAATAACTCTCCTGAAGGTTTCAGTCCATTTGGATTCCGTTTGATATTCCTTTTCTGCGAAACACTGAAATAGGCAAAAACCAACAATTTGGGCTGGGCCTTCGGTTAGTAGGTTAGTCCCAAAAATAATATAAAAGTGTATAATAAAGCCCATTAAACATCCAAAACAGATAATATAATAGCATGGAACAATCAAGAATTATAGATACGTTGGAGACGTATCACAGGACGATCTGGACGGCATGGAGGAGGAGCGCGATGTCGCAAAGGCCCGTTCCGCATTCTACCAACAGCAGGCTCGGCGATATCAAAGCAGAGAAGTACGGGCAAAGACTTATAATGTCGGTGACCTTGTTCTACGCCTACCAGAGAAGAAAAAGGACAAGCTCAAGCCCAAATGGGAGGGTTCCTTCATTATAGATGATGTTCTCACTGGAGGAGCCTATCACCTTCGCAATGCTTCGGATAATCTCTTGGAGCCAAACCCATCGAACGCTGCAAGGCTCCGAAGATTCTACGCCTAAGTCCACACATATACCTTTTGCCTCGTTCCTTCTTTTCTCCCTTTCACTATTTTCCTTTTTCTCGTTTTTATACGACTTCCAGCTCGTGTTCAGATAAACCACACACTTGAGGGGTATACATCCTTAAATGTACATACCCCACAATACCTGGGGGCTTCTTTTCACAGAAGCTTATTATTATTATTATTCGAGCATCAAGCTCACCGTATATATGTGTCGTCTACTCATATATGTCTTTTCTTCGCCATTATATGCACCTTTATGACTTAAGTTTTTGCCAAGATGGGTTGCCTGCCTCCTGTGCTTATACCCTACGTTCCCGCTTGTTCGGCTAGGGCATAAAGGGAGCACCTCTGCGATTGTTACAGCCGGGTTATTCGGACGTGTACCTTAGACGGGTGAAGCTGAAAGCTAGCGTTCTTAAGGGAATAATTGGTCGGCGGGCAAAAGACGAACTGCCCTCGTTCCAATATAAGCCCCCAAAATATAACGTGTACTATGATTTTTAGCATCATAGCTTCGATATGTGCAAAAAATGCATGCTGTCCCAGGGAGAGTAACCCTTAACGGAACTATTCTCTCTGGAAGATGTTTCTTACGATCAAATGTAATATAACATAACTCCCCGAATACAACTTGTCTGTTCAAGCAACTATGACCGGATTGCCTGGTTTCTGAACATACTTTGGTGTTTACCAACGGTATAGTCTTCGGAAACACTCCAAACCTTGGGTTTCGGAGGTCGAAGCAGAAAGTCTGCCATGACAATCGTTTTACAATTCGGCTGGAGATAATTTTGCTGAGAAAAGTACATTGCTACTTATAGTCAAAAACTTCTTCCTCCTCTAGACCATCTAACAAGTTGTCTAGTTTACAATCCTGTTGTGAAAACTTAGCAGCTATCTTTACTTGGTCGTACACCAAGCTAACAGGAATTTCTTGTCCATCTGGTCCCCGAGGTCCGACCTGGGCCATATGATTCGGATCAAGTCCGGTGTACCGTGTTTTCACCATGGCCCAGGCCTCTCATGCGCCTTCACGGCATGCCGATATATTCCATAGCCCAAAGCGGCGACGAGCTCCCTTGAATAAATTCACGAGTTCCTCCATACTTCCTGGAGGAGAATCAGATGGCCATAAAGCCTTAGCGATGTTCCTCATCGCCTTCCGAGCTCGCTCATGCACTTTGGACAGCTCTCGTAGCAGATCGCCTTGGAATACGGACACTTCTCCTTCGGGCCGCCCAGTCAGCACACCTACAGAAACAAACTTGTTAAACTTCCATCAGGGGACCATACGAAAGTGAGGTTAAAAAGCATACTGAATATGCTGCCTTTCATCTTTCTGTTCTCCTTCAAGGCATCCGCCAGTTAGGCTCGTATGTCCTTCAGCTCTTCGGCTTGCTTGATGTTTGCATCTTGTAGTTTGTTCTTCTCATTAATGGTCCGTGTTAATGCACGTCGACCAGCAGCCTCTTGCCCTTCGGCATGTTCTTTATCCACCTGAGCAGCCCTCAGCCTCTCGTCCAATCGGTCCGATGATCCTGCCGTTGCATACAAAAACAATGCATAGTTAGAACCATTGTTGGTACGGAATAATATTCTCGGGGTACTATTGTGCTTACCATCAGGTGCCCCCTTGGATTTCTTTAAATTTTCAAGTTCGGCGGCGGCAACAGTTAGCTTAGTTCGGCACTCTTCCAGCTCCTTGGATAATGTGTTATTCTTCTCCATGAGTACCTGATGGCGTAACGACCCTTAAGTCAGTTGGGCCAACTGCTTCAAGGCTCGGGGGCTACTGGCTTATGATTATTAAATCTACACAAAAGTTCTTACCCGCATATCCTTTGAAAGCTGGTAAGTGGCTCTAGCAAGTCAATCCCGAGCAGCTCGGAGGTATGCATCCACTGAGCTGAAAGCATTGAATGCCTCTTTGGTAAAATGTGGGTCGCGCATAGCCGCCCTCCGGCGCCGATGGTTCATCGCACGCTCCACTTCAGAGTTGGTGACGGATACATTATCCGAATCCTCGGAGAGAGGACAATCCGCGTTGCGCCCGCATTAACCCTAGTCCTTGGGGCAGGGTCCGGGGTCTGATTGGTTGATGCATGACCTACGAGGTCTCCGGACATAGTCCGGCATATGCTCTTCCTAAGAATGTGGCACAGCAGGAAACATCACAATCCGGTATGTCTGCCTAGTGCATATTAAAAACCGTACCTCTTTGGTGAAGGTGGAGGCTCGGTAGTATCGTCGTTCGCCTTTCTTTTCGACGACCCGCCCTGCGCAGACACCGCCCTCTTGAGGGACGCATCTGATACGGCGTGGCGAGACGAGCGCCGCCCCTTTGGAGCACGAGACAGTGTGGTGGGTGAGGCGCAATAAGAAAACTCTTTTGGAGGAGACGTCTCCTGGGTACTTACATGGGAGGAGGGGAAAAGGCCGGGATAATCAGCTATAATGACTACTTCTGTGCCGTCGTAGCTCGCCTGATGAAAACCCCCTCCTTGAGCTCTATAAATATATCCGGATCTTCTTCATATCCGGGATCTAGGTCTCTAATGTGGACCTCTGGCTGCGGAGCAGGGCTATGGATTCCCTCGATGACCTTTGTCCACTCCTGTTAAAAATAGCCTGATTAAATTTGACTAGTGCAACTCAGGAAAGAGATTAAGTGAGGCCAATGATCAACAAGAGCTCACCCAGGGGATGGGGTTGTACATGGAAAAGCCTTCCCAACATTTCAAACGAGTGAAGTCTTCCTTCTCCCCTTTGAAAAGATCAGCCAACATGGCGGCCAGGGCGGCAAAATTATCCGGACCCTTGCGACCACAGCGGGACGCGTCATCCTCCCCATTGTAATTCCACATGGGAAGGACTCTTGACTGGAGCGGCTGCACGCATGGCGTTATGGAAATCGCCATTACCTCAATTATAGACAGTCCGGAGCTAGCAAGGACTTTGATCTTGCTTGCTAGTTTCTTAACCTCCGCACTGTCTTCTTCCTCGAGGCTTCGGGGACGCCAGCTGGTGCGCTTCTTTAAAGGAGCGGTGGAGAATTCGGGAATACCATGCCGGATAGGATCCGGAAGAACAACGTCTTCGATGTAGAACCATTCCGAGGGCCACTCTTCGGACGCCTTCTTCGGAGTGCCGGACAGGTATCCTGTCCCGGCTATGCGCCATACTTCGGCGCCACCCACCTCGAATATGGATCCCTTTTGGGAGCGAGGGACGAGGCATAAAATTTTCCTCCATAGATCAAAATGGGCCTCGCAGCCTAGGAACAGCTCGCAAAGGGCAACAAAGCCCGCAATGTGCAGGATGGAGCCCGGCGTAAGATTGTGCAGTTGGAGGCCGTAATACTCCAGGAGACCTCTAAGGAAAGGGTTGATCGGAAACCCTACACCTCTCAGCAGGAAGGAAACAAAGCACACCCGCTCCCCTTTAGTGGGATTGGGGAAATTCTGCTTCGCTGCTGATGGACGTTAATCCAGCCCGAACGGGGACTGGATCCGCGGGTGGCAGGTATCCCTGTATCTGAAGTTTATTCACATGAGCATGGGACACTGAACAGCTTTCCTAGTCGCCTTTTCGAGGGCCGTGAGGGCATGAGGACGAGCTAGGAGCGCTGGCCATGTTTGAGCAATTTTCTATGGGAAGATCTAAGGATTTCTGCGCGGTGTGGAATGGCATCTGAGATCTCATATCTTTAAAGAAATGCTTTCCCTACGCGGTCAAGGGATTATTTGTAAAAAAAATAGACCCTTCGTATTCATCCGACACGTGGAAGCCAGGATGGAGGCGGCACAGAAGCTGAAGGGTGTGGTATTTAATGTAAAGCCAAACTATCCGAGGCACAATGGAGAACCCGCCTTGCAAAGCCGAAGACATAAAAGCTAGATGTAACGTTGTCATTTAAGGCAAGTTCGGGGGCTACTGAGTGAGTCCTGGAATAGGGGGTCCTCGGGCGTCCGGGCTATGTGATATGGGCCGGACTGATGGGCCGTGGAGATACAAGATAAAAGACCTTCCCCCGTATCCGGATGGGACTCTCCTTTGCGTGGATGGCAAGCTTGGCGTTCGCATGTGTAGTTCCCTTCCCCTGTAAACCGACGTTGTACAACCCTAGCCCCCACCGGTGTCTATATAAACCGGAGGGTTTGGTCCGTAGAGGCAATCATAATCATACAGGCTAGACATCTAGTGTTTAGCCATTACGATCTCGACGTAGATCAACTCTTGTAACCCATATACTCATCAAAGTCAATCAAGCAGGAAGTAGGGTATTACCTCCATTAAGAGGGCCCGAACCTGGGTAAACATCGTGTCCCCTGCCTCCTGTTACCTTTGATCCTTAGACGCACAGTTCGGGACCCCCTACCCGAGATCTGCCGGTTTTGACACCGACATCTGCCGGGAAGATGGACAGGAACTGCTTGCTGAGATTCACAGAGGAATGAGCGGCTCACACATTGGATCAAGGGCATTAGTTGGGAAAGCATTCTGGCAAGGATTCTATTGGCCCATAGCCCTCCAATATGCAGTTGAGCTCGTCACGACATGTGAAGCCTGTTAGTTCCATTCCAAGAGAACACACCTGCTTGCCCAAGCCCTTCAGAAAATCCCTCTATCATGGCCATTTTCGGTCTGGGGGCTCGATATCCTAGGCCCCTTCCCCCAAGCAATCGGGGGTTTGAATTCTTGTTCGTAGCCATCGACAAGTTTACAAAGTGGCCAGAAGTGTCTACCGTGAGAAAGGTGACTGCTCAGTCAGCTATCAAGTTCTTGAAAGAATTGGTGTGTCGTTTCTGAGTTCCGGCAAGGATCATCACTGACAACGGCACCCAGTTCACGAGCCACGCCTTCATGCAATACGTTCACACCCTCGGATGCAAGATCTCATTCGCTTATGTGGCACACCCCCGGAGCAATGGACAAGCTGAGAGGACGAACGCTGAAGTGCTTCATGGACTCAAGACAAGAACATTCGATACGCTGTAGAAGCACGGCAGGCGGTGGATCGAGGAGCTGTCAGTAGTTCTCTGGTCGCTCGGAACGACACCTAACCGAGCTACCGGATAGACTCCCTTCTCCCTGGTCTACGGGGCAGAAGCAGTTATCCCCACAGAACTCATTTATGGGTCCCCTTGAGTGCTTGCCTACGATGAAGTAGCGCAAGATCAGCACCGGTGTGACGATGCTGTGCTACTCGAGGAGAACCGTCTCCGGGCTGCTACGCGTGCTGCACGCTACCAGCAAGCCCTGCGCCGCTATCATAGCTGCAGGGTTCACGCCCAGTGTTTTGAGAAAGGTGACCTTGTCCTTAGGCGCGTTCAGTCTGCCAAGGGTACACACAAGTTATCACCGAAGTGGGAAGGCCCTTACCGGGTAGTACGAGTCACCAGACCTGGCGCAGTCCGTCTGGAGACTGGAGCTGGCACACCGTTGCAAAACTCATGGAATATTGAGCATCTCCAAAAGTTCTACCCGTAAGGCGCAGAGGCTGTCGGGCCCTGCCCGGCAGCCACCCATTGTACAAGGCCTTATCTAAGTTGCATGTAACCCCGTGTACAAGCCGGGGCGATGACCCCGTGCAAGAGAAAATAAAGAAGCACTGTAGGGGGGCCCCAACTAAGATTGCATGCATGCACGAGCACACCCAGATCACGGCATACGCATTTCATGAGCATTTGCATATGCATATAGATAGGATTACATCATGCATTCATTCTCATCTACATGGAGTTGCAGGTTCCTGCCGTGAGCTTGACTTTGACAAGAGACGAGAAGATTGCATGGCACGGTGATCCCTGGCAAGCCAAACAGATGAGTTTACCTCTTGTCCATTAGTGTTCTATAAGGCTATAACTTTGCATGAGAAAACCTCGCCTCTCTCTTTGAAACTTAGGTGCTCCCATCCATGACTCGAACGATGCTTCGGTCGGGATGGTCGCCGTAGCCTTTCGTAAAAGGGAGGTCGCAGGGGGTTGGCCCCTCTGTCTGTTCCCCGGTAGACAGAGCTCTCCGGCAGACAAAGGAGGGTGCCGGCAGGATATCTTGCCGGGAAAACTCGTTTATTATTAAAGAGGCACTCCACCTCTGCATGGACGTATACATGCGCGAGTTCTCGACAAGGTTTGTCTTTTTCATTCATATTCTAATACAAGTACAAGCATTACAGAACACAAAGATGGACTCGAGAGATTACATTATTTGAAGTTAAAATTTGGCAATTGTCGACTAGTTTAAGATTGAGAAAAGATAAGTGCCCCGTTACGCCTTTGCCCCTATCCATCCCCTGCAGGGAGAGATCGGAAGGGCCGGCGATGGGCACCGTTGGGATTCGGCGCCTCCCCAAGATCAGGATGGTGCCGCTCCCCAGCAAGGAGGAAGAAACCAGAGGGCAGGCATGGATGGTGACGCTGCCGGAGGGCTAGATGGGAGGCACGGAGTCACCGGCAAAGATGACTCGTCGGAACGGTCATCCCCGTTCTTGGCGCGTCATGGGTTGCCGCTGCCGTCCACATCGCTACCACACGAAGACGCCGGCGTGACTACCACGCCGGGCACCATGCTCTCTAAGCCCTTCCACAGAGAGCATGGTCGTCCCCAGGAGCCCTGGCGTCAGAAGTTACCGCACGTCTTGAAGACGCGTGAGAAAGCAAGGAGCCTTCCTGCTCGACGAGAAGATCACGGCCGGGAGGAGCCAGGTTCGCCCCCATTAGCAGCAGACCTCTCCTACGGCCCCTCCCGGTTGCTGCAGAAGGGGGAAGAATAGGGAGCGGTCGACTACCACACGCCGTGCCCGTCTTGAGCCACGATATGGTGTTGTTCGCGTCCCCTCCCACTGAAGTCAAGGCCACGTGCGACCCGGCGGCGAGCGCACCCGGATTGCCACTCCCAGCACCGGCGCCGCGCCGCGCGAACCTCCCCCTTATAGCTGAGGGAAACCTCAAGCAGGAGCCCGGGGGTTGGCCCCAGGCTCTTCTCTGCGACATCACCAACGGAAGCAGAAAACAAGAGAAGAAGAAGGAGAAGGCAAAGATGGATGACTTCGCCCTCCTCTGCCCCTCCTTTTATAGGCCGGGCGGGGAAGAGCAGCTGCTCCATCAACGGTGACCACCACCCTCCGCCACCAAATCAAGGCGGGCGGGCCCTCTTCAAGATGCTCTCCCGCGCCACACGCCTCCATTACCTACCCCGCGCGATGCATGCGACATACGTGGCTAAGGATAAGAGCGCGCTGTGGGAAGAGTAATTTGGCGGTTTCCACCCCGTGCGTTAAAGTCATTCACGGGCCATCACTGCCACGGCCCCACCACTATTGGCTTTACGCCGCGCGTGGGGAAATTGGAAACCGCCCCCAAGTTCAAGACTAATGAAGTAGCAACGGAAAAACACAAGGGGCCAACCCCTTCAGCAATCCTGCCTGTGCACTTATTAGGCCCTACCCCGACAACACTCAGCAACGCGTTTGAGGCAGGCTCGGGGGCTTCTGTCGGTGCAACAAACCCTGGGTCTGTTGCCCAACTGTGCACAGGCACAAGATCGAGATTGAAGCACCAGGAAAAGCCAAAGGTTGAAGGACCAAGAAACTTGAAGAAACAACATGCAGCTCAGAGAGACCAAGACCGAGCCCGAGGAGTGAGGAATTGGCAAGAGAAGGGCCTCCCTTGCCAGGCAGGCGAGCCCAGCAAGAGGCGAGGCCACCACCAGAAGCAAGCAACCGAGGCTCCCCGGCAGAGCCTGCCGGGGCTCGCGGGGGCAGAACCACCCCGCCAGCCACTCAAGCACGACCTACGTCGTCAATCAGTGCGGTGTCAAGCCGCAAGATGGTTAAGTGGCAGCCATTCGCCACATGGTAGTCATTACCTACAAAAGAAACCTATAGATGACACCCGTCCTGCAACGTGTCAAGAAAACAGGCGCGGAGCTGGCAAGACAGCCCGGCAGGCCTTGCCAGACGACCAGTGACATGACACTAAGCGGTGCATTTAATGCACCCTGTCAGCCCGCAGAGTTAGGTATGACAACACTTTTTGCTATCATAACAGTGGATAATGACCACTTTGCCACTGTGGTGACCCGTTAATCTATCAAAGGAGGCCCATGGCACTCGTAGAAAGGGTTAGAGGGTTAGAAAGTTGAGGAACCCAAGCCACCATATGCACGTAGTCGCTGCAGCCCTGAGGCAAACCTTGCCGGGCAAGTGTATTACACACCACCACATCCATTCCACAATCAATCCACCAAAGCACTGAGGGAAATACCTACTGTAGCTGTACTGCATCATCCCTTCCTTTGGGGAAATACCGACGCAGTTTCAAGCGACATCAATTCGCATCTGTTTTTCTTTTGAAAATGCATTTACAACCAATGGGCTTTACGCGTTCTGGAAGTTCTACCAAGTCCCAAACTTGGTTTTCATACATGGATTCCATTTGAGATTTCATGCCTTCGTGCCATTCCCTTGAGCTGGGCCCCGCCATTGCTTCCTTGTAGTGCATAGGTTCATTGTCTTCAAGGATGAAGATTTCGTTATGAAACCACTCAGGTGGCTAGATGGCCTTACCTGATTTGCGCAGTTAAGTTACAAACTTGTCAAAAGTTTTCACATCACATGGGACAAATTGCGGCTCGGTTGTAGGGATAAATTACGGAATTACTTCATGTTCCTTATCCATATCAATGGTCGCCAAAGATTCACTAATCTCATCGAGTTGTATTGTCCTCCCTCTCACTACATTGGCGAGATACTCTTTCTCGACAAAGTGTCCGAACATTGCAACAAACACTTTGTTCTTGGACTGTTGGTAGAAAGAATACCCAATGGTGTTATTGGATAACCTACAAAGTAACTTTTGTCTGATCTATGTTCCGATTTGCTTAAACATTTTTTGTATGCCTCACAACCCCAAACCTTGAGATGCGACACATTGGGTTTCTTCCCATACCATAATTCAAATGGCATCATATCAACAGACTTAGACGGTGCTCTATATAATGTGTACGCAACAGTTTCTAGTGCATGAACCCAAAAGGATATTGGTAGATCTGTAAGAGACATCATCGACATTACCATGTCTAACAGGGTTTGGTTACGTCGCTCGGACACTCCATTTTACCGTGGAGTTCCAGGAGGCGTAAGCTGTGAAACGATTCCACGGTCACTCAGATGTTGTCGTCGCTGCTGAGTCACTACTATAGGATGCTGCTAAAGCGACACTATGATCAGAGACCCTTTGAGAAACTGTGTGTGATGTAATAATCACAAACGGTGTTGTATGAAAACCGTCAGAAATGTATAAAATGTTTGCGATGATGGATGCATCAAACACGGTTCAGGTTTTAGTTGCGTGTGCGATGAAGGGCATACGGTTCAGTTCAGTTAACTGTTTGCGATGAGGAGGAACAAAAGAAACGGGCAGCCAGATGAAGGCGTGTGCGATTCACAGCATACAGTTCACTCGGATGAACTGTTTGTGATTAGGCAACACAAAAGAAACGATCAGCCAGATCAAGGTGTGTGCGATATACGGCATGCGGTTCACTCAGATGAACTGTTTGCGTTGAGACATGAGAACAGAAACGGTTCAACTTAACAAGATGTGTGTGATACGCGGCAAACAGGTCTGTAATCAGAACTGTGTGTGAAGACCGATAATAACACAGACGATTACTGCTAATAAGATGTGTGTGTAGTGCGATGGGATTGCATACAGAACAACAACATATATATATACACACACACACACTTATAAGGACATGCTTGCATAACCAAATTAAACATCCACTTACATAGGTGGTTACTACAACCATTGCATTTGCGCACACCAAAGTAAACTATTACATGCATAATTACATAGGTGGCTACTACACACATGACATTTCCACACACCAATAAAGTAAACTATATATTACATGCATGATTAACTAGCATAAACGATCATCTGATCATCATCTACTTCTTGTGATGCTTGCTCTGCCTGTGGCTCGATCCGGGCTCGTCGATTTGGGTAACGAGGCACTTCCTCATGTCAATGATCCGCCTGTGCATCTCGTAGCATGTGTGCATGCTCTTGGCCGCAAACCTGAGGTGAGGTTCATCCAGTTGCCGCATCCAGGCCCCGTGCCAGGATACGTTACTCGTTCTCTGGGCATCCTGCTTCATCTTTTCATAGTAGGGGTCGATGATGGCCGAGGGGAGTTCGACCAGGGAGTCCTGCTTCGTGCTGCCCCAGACCCTGTAGTGGTCACGGATTTTGGCAAGGTTCTTGCAGGCCAAGTCCATAACACTGAGCACTTTTACATCGTCTTTGGTTTCCGTCGTGGCGAACTTGTAGTCGGTGCTATTGAAAAACCTGTTGAAACGGTCACAAGGCTCTGTGTCCATGCAGTAGTGGTAGATGAGGACATGATGGAGCATGCACAACTGGGCGACGACAACCTTCTGATCTATGCCGGGACGACCGGCGGTGTACTGGAGGTCGATGCCGACCACCTTGTACTTGTCTCGAGCAAGCAACTGCTCAACGCTGTTCATGTAGTCATCCACCACGGCCCGGTCGATGGTGTACACACCAAGAGATTCGTCTCCCTCGCGTGGGTCTCCACTCTATGCTCGTCGAACTCCATTGGAGCGCCGCCGGACATCCCCTCTCTATGTGTCATCGTGGGTGTGCTTGTTGTGTTGTGGGGCGCAATTGAAAGGTTAAAGAGACTAAGGTTATAATGGCCGCGGGAATTAAAGGGGAAGCCGGACGGCCAGGAATATCGGCAGGCCCTGATGGAAGTTCTATTTTGCAGCACGTAACTCCATCGTGCGGCACGTAACTGTATCGCGTGGCAACACGCGCGGCGCAACCGCATGCATATGGGGGCCCCGACGTGATCGTGCACATGCCCAACCGCTGGTAGAGCACGCGGAGGGACGCGAGCAGAGCGTTCCGCGGTCGCCTCAAGGAAAAGTTGTCCACAAGCCGAGCGCGCCGACGGACACGAGCAGAGCGCGCCAACGGACGCGACAGAGCGCGCCGCAGTGCCTAACGGTGAGCACAGCTCGCTGCGGCGCCTAACGGCGGGCAGAGCTTGCTGAGGGACGCGAGCAGAGGACAGCACAGTGATACGTGGCAAATAAGACGAACTGTGCAAGCGATGTCGGAGACATCAAGCACGAATCAGATTAGAGTTGCGTGTGCGATACGTGGCAGAAAGTTGATCCATCAGAGCTGTTTGTGATGGAATAAGCCGTGTGTGTTGCGGGCAAACGCTTGCTAGTGTATAACCTTAAATTTAACCAAAAAAGTGTTAACGCATGTTACAAAAATTGTATAGCTAGAAACTATGTTCAAATACGACTCTAACGATATAATCTATGGCGACATGCATTCATATTTTATTAATTAAATCCTACTTATAAACTAGGACGGGGGTATAGTAGCTAATTAAATCGCAAACATTTTTTTATTAACTGTATGTGTTTGTGTCCTCTTGTCCTCCTCTCGCACATCTTCTCACCCCGCTGCCGCAGACGGCTTACAGCGCAAGCTTGCGCAGCGCGCGGGGGTGTTCTTTTGGCTAAACGGTGGCGCCAATGAATTGTCGGTGAGCCTGTTCCCACGCAACCTCGCAGGTTCCCACGCAAGCTTCCCGCCCGACTCGGTGAAATCCCCCAAAATCCCAATGCTTGACGGCTTGCTATAAAAACCCTCACGGCCGGCGAGTCCTGCGTCGCATTTTCCCCTCCCTCCCTGTAGCTTATCTCGTCTGCTTCTCCCACAATCGTCAATGGCACTGGTCCGTCATCAGAGGACAGCTCCAGCTGGGAGGCTACACCGTGGTGGTGGCGCCGTCCCCGGGGTAGTGTAGTGCGCGTGGCGTCCCGGTTGGGTGTGCGCAGAACACCCACCACACGCTCCGCCGCCGCTGCCCGTCCGCAGCTGTTGCCGGCCGCCGTTGCCGCCAAACCACCGTCGAAAGCCAGGGCCATCTCCCGCTCCGCCGCCGCGGCCCGAAGGCGGGAGGTGGCCGTCATGGCCACCACCCCACTGCCGGCCACTGTGGCCATCACCCGCTCCGTCACCGCGGCCTGAAGGCAGGAGGTGGTGGTCGTGGCCGCCACCCCATCATCGGCCACTATGGCCGCCAGCCCACCGTCGACCACCGGGATCATCACCCACTCCGCCACCGTCGCCCGAAGGAGGGAGGCGGTGGTCAAGGCCCGCACGTGCGTCAGCGACCTTGCGCGCTACATCGAGTTCCTGCGGGAGGAGGAGGAGTGCCTCGTCGAGCACGCAAAGAGCCTCACCGCAGCCGTGGCCGCAGCACATGCCGACGCAGAGACGAGGAATCAGGAGATCTGCAAGTAGTCCGGCCGCTTCAAGAGGGATCGTTTGGAGCGGCAGTGGGCATTCAAGCTGGCGAACGTCGCTGAACGTGCAGCAGTGGCAGGCACCGTATTGCATTTGTCCAGCTCATCGGTAGTCTTCTCCTCCTCCGCCGCCTCTTACTGAGCGCGCTCGGCAGAGGAGAGGCTGCCGGAAGTAGCACAAAGCCCCTCCGTGGTAGTAGTAGTAGTATTTAGGGGCTATTTTGTTCAGTTCATCTGACTATAGATGAGTGGTCGAACTGTACAACGTACTTAAAATTAGCTAGTATATATAGTTGAACTAGCTATTTCAGTACGTGGTTGGCAACAAATGGGGAGAAGTTTGGTCGGTTCGGCTGTCAAGTTGAACTGTTTGTATAAATTAAGAACGACTGCTTAATCTATGAATGAAATCTATGCTTAATTACTGAATTTTAGTTGCAAAAATTACATAGTGCTAATGATTTCTAGCTGCATATTTTGCCAAATCGCAGTGTTACAAGGATTGACAAATGGCAACGTTACTAGATCAACAAATGTAAATCTTTCTAGTTTGACAAATGGCAACATACCCAATATGATAGATGCAAATCTTACCAAATTGTTTGTACGTGGTTGCACACGGGTCATCCAAAACAATCGTTTGCGTTTGAAGGGATGAGCAAATCCTGCGCTGCTCTCATTTTGCATATGGGTGTTCTATCTAAATCGTTTGCGATCAAGAGCTGCAGAAATCCTCCTCGGCACATTTTCTCTTGGCTTCCTAGGGAAGCTGTTGGTTTGCATACAGGTGTTCTAACTAAAACATTTGCGATGAGTGTTCCTATTTAAAAAGCGATTTAAGCTGCGGCTTGGGCGCCATTAATGGAGAGGATGCGAGCAAGGTGGGCGGCCATGGAAGTCAAGGGCTCGCTTCCCAGTGAGCCTGCGCGGCGTATAGCTCGCACGCTTCCCGGTGAGACCGCGCACTCGAGGACAGCTTGCATGCCTCTCGGTCAGCCTGCGCACCGGACGGCGCTCGCACGCCTCCCGTTCAGTCAAGGTCAAGCAGCTGTCCGCACGGCACCTCCTACAACCATTAAAACCAAGACACGTGGCGTCACGTCAATGGTTAACAGAATTTTGGATTTACTAGAATTTAAAAACCAGGCATCTCAATGTTTTGCTGGCAATCAATGGTTCCCTGGTGTTTGAAATTCACTTACATTCCTTGCATGGGACCTAAGCATGCACCCAAGGACACATATTTGATTTTTCAACGAATTTATATGCACTGGAGCATGTGCATGTAGTTCAAATTTGAATTATGCACATAAATGCATTGAAAACTCAGTTAATGCATAAAAATGTCCAAATGAACCCCGAAAAATCACAAAAATTCACACAACACTCCTGTTGTTCTATGTTGACACAAGAAAAAAATTTGAAAGTGATAAGAGGCAATGGATATCGTTTCGTCCCCAAAGGTGGGACGTCCCCTACCGAAAACCATCATGCTTGTTGTGAGAAGCTCTAGTTTGTGAGAAGCATATAACCAAACCTGCCCCAAAATGGGACAAAATTTGTACCATGGCATATTGATGCCGCTCCATGATAGCATGCCAAGTTTCATGAATTTCAGACGAGTTTTGGATTTACTAGAATTTAAAAACCAGGCATCTCAATGTTTTGCCGGCAATCAACGGTGCCCTGGTGTTTGAAATTCATTCCCATTTCTTGCATGGGACCTAAGCATGCACCCAAGGAAACATATTTGATTTTTCAACCAATTTATATGCACTTGAGCATGTGCATGTAGTTCAAATTTGAATTATGCACATAAATGCATTGAAAACTCAGCTAATGCATAAAAATTTGCAAACGAACCCCGAAAAACCACAAAAATTCACACAACACTCCCGTTGTTCTATGTTGACACGAGAAAAAAAATTGAAAGCAATAAGAGGCAATGGATATCGTTTCGTCCCCAAAGGTGGGACGTTCCCTACCGAAAACCATCATGCTTCTTGTGAGAAGCTCCGGTTTGTGAGAAGCATATACCCAAACCTGCCCCAAATGGGACAAAATTTGTACCACGACATGTTGATGCTGCTCCATGATAGCATGCCAAGTTTCATGAATCTCAGACGAGTTTTGGATTTACTAGAATTTAAAAACCAGGCATCTCAATGTTTTGCCGGCAATCAACGGTGCCCTGGTGTTTGAAATTCATTCCCATTTCTTCCATGGGACCTAAGCATGCACCCAAGGACACATATTTGATTTTTCAACAAATTTAAATGCACTGGAGCATGTGCATGTAGTTCAAATTTGAATTGTGCACATAAATGCATTGAGAACTCAGTTAATGCATAAAAATGTCCATATGAACCCCGAAAAATCACAAAAATTCACACAATACTCCTATTGTTCTATGTTGGCACGAGAAAAAAAATTGGAAGCAATAAGAGGCAATGGATATCGTTTCGTCCCCAAAGGTGGGACGTAACCTACCGAAAACCATCATGCTTGTTGTGAGAAGCTCCGGTTTGTGAGAAGCATATACCCAAACCTGCCCCAAATGGGACAAAATTTGTACCACGGCATGTTGATGCTGCTCCATGATAGCATGCCAAGTTTCATGAATTTTAGATGAGTTTTGGATTTACTAGAATTTAAAAACCAGGCATCTCAATGATTTGCCGGCAATCAACGGTGCCCTGGTGTTTGAAATTCATTCCCATTTCTTGCATGGGACCTAAGCATGCACCCAAGGACACAGATTTGATTTTTCAACCAATTTAAATGCACTGGAGCATGTGCATGTAGTTCAAATTTGAATTATGCACATAAATGCATTGAAAACTCAGTTAATGCATAAAAATGTCCAAACGAACCCCAAAAAATCACAAAAATTCACACAACACTCCTGTTGTTCTATGTTGACATGAGAAAAAAATTGAAAGCAATAAGAGGCAATCGTTTTGTCCCCAAAGGTGGGACGTTCCCTACCGAAAATTATCATGCTTGTTGTGAGAAGCTCCGGTTTCTGAGAAGCATGTACCCAAACCTGCCCCAAATAGGACAAAATTTGTACCAAGACATGTTGATGCCGCTCCATGATAGCATGCCAAGTTTCATGAATTTCAGACGAGTTTTGGATTTACTAGAATTTAAAAACCAGGCATCTCAATGTTTTGCCGGGAATCAACGGTGCCATGGTGTTTGAAATTCATTCCCATTTCTTACATGGGACCTAAGCATGCACCCAAGGACAAAGATTTAATTTTTCAACGAATTTATATGCACTGGAGCATGTGCATGTAGTTCAAATTTGAATTATGCACATAAATGCATTGAAAACTCACTTAATGCATAAAAATGTCCAAACGAACCCCGAAAAATCACAAAAATTCACACAACACTCCTGTCGTTCTATGTTGACACGAGAAAAAAATTGAAAGCAATAAGAGGCAATCGTTTCGTCCCCAAAGGTGGGACGTTCCCTACCGATGATTATCATGCTTGTTGTGAGAAGCTCCTGTTTCTGAGAAGCATATACCCAAACCTACCCCAAATAGGAAAAAATTTGTACCATGACATGTTGATGCCGCTCCATGATAGCATGCCAAGTTTCATGAATTTCAGACGAGTTTTGGATTTACTAGAATTGAAAAACCAGGCATCTCAATGTTTTGTCGGCAATCAACGGTGCCCTAGTGTTTGAAATTCATTCCCATTTCTTGCATGGGACCTAAGCATGCACCCAAGGACACAGATTTGATTTTTCAACCAATTTATATGCACTGGAGCATGTGCATGTATTTCAATTTTGAATTATGCACATAAATGCATTGAAAACTCTGTTGATGCAGAAAAATGTCCAAACGAACCCCCAAAAATCACAAAAATTTACACAACACTCCCGTTGTTCTATGTTGACACGAGAAAAAAAATTGAAAGCAATAAGAGGCAATGGATATCGTTTCGTCCCCAAAGGTGGGACGTTCCCAACCGAAAACCATCATACTTGTTGTGAGAAGCTCCGGTTTGTGAGAAGCATATACCCAAACCTGCCCCAAATGGGACAAAGTTTGTACCATGGCATGTTGATGCCGCTCCATGATAGCATGCCAAGTTTCATGAATTTCAGACGAGTTTCGGATTTACTAGAATTTTAAAACCAGGCATCTCAATGTTTTGCCAGCAATCAACGGTGCCCTGGTGTTTGAAATTCATTCCCATTTCTTGCATGGGACCTAAGCATGCACCCAAGGACAAAGATTTGATTTTTCAACCAATTTATATGCACTGGAGCATGTGCATGTAGTTCAAATTTGAATTATGCACATAAATGCATTGAAAACTCACTTAATGCATAAAAATGTCCAAACGAACCCCGAAAAATCACAAAAATTCACACAAGACTCCTGTTGTTCTATTGACACGAGAAAAAAACTTGAAAGCAATAAGAGGCAATGGATATCGTTTCGTCCCCAAAGGTGGGACGTTCCCTACCGGAAACCATCATGCTTGTTGTGAGAAGCTCCGATTTGTGATAAGCATATACCCAAACCTGCCCCAAATGGGACAAAATTTGTACCACGGCATGTTGATGCTGCTCCATTATAGCATGCCAAGTTTCATGAATTTCAGACGAGTTTTGGATTTACTAGAATTTAAAAACCAGGCATCTCAATGTTTTGCCGACAATCAATGGTGCCATGGTGTTTGAAATTCATTCCCATTTCTTGCATGGGACCTAAGCATGCAACCAAGGACAAAGATTTGATTTTTCAACGAATTTATATGCACTGGAGCATGTGCATGTAGTTCAAATTTGAATTATGCACATAAAAATGTCCAAACGAACCCTAAATAATTCCAATTCTTTTATGATCACTGCAGATAAAAGGTCTAGCAATTCAAACACCGTCCATGGCCACTGTGACCCCATTATGTAATTCAAATCAAGACCAGAAATCAAGTAGATCCCACACAGTTTATTATAACCAACCGTGTGAGATGCAGCACAAAATATCTTTGGACCGTGTCTGAATAAGGGACCGTGTCTGATGACACTTTGCGCGCCAGTTTTTTGTCTGAAGCGATTCCAAATTGTCGGCTTTCGTGGAAATATCTACCTCCCCGCCCCGCCCCCTTACCAAAATCCACATTTCCCCTCTTTCCGCATTCCTTTCCAAGTTGAAACCTTCACTCCTTTCTTGCAGCGCCGCCGCCTCCTCGCCGACGACCCTCCTTCACGCTCCTCAGCCTCGCCTATCCAGGCAGGTAATCCACACCCGACCCCCATCCTCCTCCTCCTTCCACATCCCACATGCCCCTACCACCGGCGCGAGCGTGCCACCTTCCACCCAGATCACCGACTCCTCCACCAAATAAGCGCCGGCCTAAGCTATGGTGCACGCAGTATAGCCAGGACCTCAAGGAGCATTTGGCAGCGGAGAAGCAAATCGCGGCCGCATGCGCGGATGAGGTCGCGATGGCTGCCATTCGTGCCGACCCCCAGATCTTGAAGGAGCACCTTGCCATTTGCTAGCTACGCCGGTTAAGCATGCTCGGTTTACCCGTTGCGTGTGGTGCTCCTGCCTTTCCTTCACAAATTCTAGTGAATTGTGCTATCTAATTTTACCATGCAATATGTTGCTCTAGTGTATATGTTCTATATGTCGTGTAGTGTGGTGCTCACTTATTAACTGTTTAGTTAATTAGTTGTCGTCTTCAGTTAACTGTTTGGTTCAATTCTGCAAATGTGATGTTCAATTCTTCATGCTGCAATTTTGTATTGTCTTCCATGTGAGAACTAAATCGAATTTATCTTTACAAAATTGTGAGTGCATTCTGTTATTGTATACCATGTGAGGAATAAATTGAATTTGGCTGTAGTAAATACATGAGAAACAAATACAATTGCTACAATTGGATGTAGTTAACTATTTGGCTAACTGTCTGATCTTCTATTAGGAGTATGTTGTATTGTGCAATGTGGTGCTCAGTTAATGTTTGGTTCATTTGTTGTGGTGTTTAGTTAACTGCTTGTTTCAATTCTGCAATGCGATGTCCAATTGTCGTGGGTAGAATTTTGTATTGTTGTGCATGTGAGGAATAAATCGAATTTGGCTGCACTTAATACATGGGAAACATATACAAGTGCTATATTTCCTAGTTCTTAATCATGCTTGGTTTGGATAAATGGGTTTTTCATGTGGCTTCAATTAATCTGATGAATCTGCAATGTGGTTATTTTTCATCAACATATTTTACTGATAGCATGCGAAGCCTTACTTAACCTGATGACTAACTACCTTAGATGTGTTGCAGGGAAACAATGGGAAGCACCGAGGTTTACAATCGAGGTTAGCACGTGCATGCTCTGTTGTCTAATAGCACATTATTTATGCCGATCCTTGTTTTCAGGCCTTTCCAAAGCAGTTCACTGATGATTACCTCTCAAACCACCTATATGGTCAGGAGGCGAGGAAGGTATTCATACAACACCCACGGTTCAATATTGAAGTGTCCCTGAAGAGGACGAAGGATGGACGGTCAATCATCCACAGGCACTGGCCTAAAGTTACAAAGACCTTCAACATCAATGAAGGCTCAATATTCGCCTTCTGCTTCAACAGTTTTCCAGATGACATACATCTGTCTATGTACCGTCTAATGTGCTAATTTCGAAAGGTTATAGATGTTGCATATGAAACTTGGTCCTGGTGTAGTTGTATAATAGGGTAGCTGAGTGCTGAAGCTATATGATGTTGTACTATGATGTATTTCAATTATGAAAATGAAATATATTGTGTACTTAATATGAACTGTCAATTCGATTAATAAATGGATTATGAATAATCAGATAATTAGCCTGCTAATTGGGTTTTGCTATTGCAAACAGTTGTTAAAAAATACCGTGGGCGATGACCTCAGGCAACGCACACAGTTTCTAGGAATAACCGTGTTGGATCAATGAACAATCACACACGACTTTCTATTGAAAACTGTTTGCATTAGGCCACCTTGCGCAAACGTTTACCACATGAAAACTGTGTGTGATGGACAGCGTTTGCCACACAGTTTCTTCCATGGACCGTGTGTGATATATTCAATAAGGCAAGCGATTTAATGGAAAAAATTGTGTGTGATGTACCTGTGAAAGGAAACGTTTTCCTTGGAGCGACTGTGTGGGATGTACATACGAACGGAAACGTTTAGCGGGGACTGACTGTGTGGGATGTACTTGCGACCGGAAACAATTTCGTCATATAATTGTATTTTTTAGCTCTACTGTACAGATTTCCGTATTTGAGTGCTCGTCGGTCGGACACGACCTTATTTTGCCGAACGTGTGTGCCAGGAGGGCATATCCCCGATGGTTTCTGGGTCGTGTGGGAAGGAGCCCCCCTATCGCCCACACTCACTTGGCGACGGTTCCAAATGTCGTCGCGGAAAGGGGTTAAAAACCATTTGTTTAGGAGCTCGCTGTACTAGTGAGACCTGATACGTCTCCAACGTATCTATAATTTTTGGTTGTTCCATGCTATTATATTATCTGTTTTGGATGTTTTTATGCATTAATATGCTATTTTATATGATTTTTGGGACTAACCTATTAACCTAGAGCCCAGTGCCAGTTTCTGTTTTTTCCTTGTTTTAGAGTTTCGAAGAAAAGGAATACCAAACAGAGTCCAAATGGAATGAAACTATCGCGATGATTTTTCTTGGACTAGAAGACACCCAGGAGACTTGGAGTGCAAGTCAAAAGACCCACGAGGCGGCCACAAGGGTGGAGGGCGCGCCCCCCGACCTTGTGGGCCCTCGGTGACCCCCTGACCTAGATCTTCCTCCTATATATTCTCAAATATCCCAAAAACTTCCAGGGGAGGCACGAAACCAATTTTCCACCGCCGCAACCTTCTGTACCCGTGAGATCCCATCTAGGGACCTTTTCCGTCGTCCTGCCGGAGGGGGATTCGATCACGGAGGCCTTCTACATCAACACCATTGCCTCTCCGATGAAGCGTGAGTAGTTTACCACAGACCTACAGTTCCATAGCTAGTAGCTAGATGGCTTCTTCTCTCTCTTTGATTCTGAATACAAAGTTCTCCTCGATGTTCTTGGAGATCTATTCGATGTAATACTCTTTTGCGGTGTGTTTGCCGAGATTCGATGAATTGTGGATTTATGATTAGCTTATCTATGAATATTATTTGAATCTTCTCTGAATTCTTATATGCATGATTTGATATCTTTGCAAGTCTCTTCGAACTATCGATTTGGTTTGGCCAACTAGATTGGTTTTTCTTGCAATGGGAGAAGTGCTTAGCTTTGGGTTCAATCTTGCGGTGCCCTTCCCCAGTGACAGTAGGGGCAGCAAGGCACGTATTGTATTGTTGCCATCGAGGATAAAAAGATGGGGTTTTCATCATATTGCTTGAGTTAATTCCTCTACATCATGTCATCTTGCTTAAGGCGTTTACTCTGTTCTTTATGAACTTAATACTCTAGATGCATGCTGGATAGCGGTCGATGTGTGGAGTAATAGTAGTAGATGCAGAATCATTTCGGTCTACTTGACATGGACGTGATGCCTATATTCATGAGTATTGCCTTAGATATCATCATAACTTTGCGCTTTTCTAACAATTGCTCGGCAGTAATTTGTTCACCCACCGTAATAAATTCTATCTTGAGAGAAGCCTCTAGTGAAACCTATGGCCCCTGGGTCTATTTTCCATCATATAATCTTCTATTTTCCATCATATAAGTTTCTGATCTATAATTATAGTTTCTGATTTACTTTCTTTGCAATCTTTTAATTTCCGTTCCATAAACCAAAAATACCAAAAATATTACTTTACCGTGTATCCATCTATATCAGATCTCACTTTGCAAATAACCATGAAGGGATTGACAACCCCTTATCGCGTTGGGTGCAAGTTGGTGTTTGTTTGTGCAGGTATTTGGTGGCTTGTTGCGTTGTCTCCTACTGGATTGATACATTGGTTCTCAAAAGCTGAGGGAAATACTTACTCTACTTTGCTGCATCACCCTTTCCTCTTCAAGGGAAAAACCAACGCAAGCTCAAGAGGTAGCAAGTCCACACCGGACAATGGTCTTCAGCCGGAGCCCTGACACGAAGAGAAGAACCGCAATGACGTCTTCAAGAAGAGCGCTACACCCATGAGTGTCGCCGTCATTGACACCAAGGCACGGGGCTTTTGCTCGACAACTCATCCGTGCCACCATGAGGCCGGTAGGAGAAGCGTGATGATGTCAGAACTTTAGAGCCGGATATAAGCGTGCATTCGTTGTTGATGGTCCTATAATAAGGCAGACAGAGACAGGGCATATTCCTGGGAGTCCATTTATCGATCTCATATGCTCATCTTCTGAAAAGAAGAAAAATTGTATGCTCAACTGGGACTTGATGAACCTCAATTACCGGCACAGCGAAGCGATCATACCCGTCTACTCCCTCCGTTTTTAAATATAACTTTTTTAGAGATTTTAATAGGAACTACATACAGATGTATATAGACGTAGTTTAGAGTGTAGGTTCACTCTTTTGGATCCGTATGTAGTCCATATGAAAAGCTTTCAAAAGACTTATATTTAGGAACGGAGGGAGTACTTCCGTTTTGTCTCTGTATGACTGAAAATAATGCATGTTGTGTCCGTTACAGCAACAGAAGAAAATCCCACAATTACGAGTGAAGAGGCACTATACCATGAGGAAAATACACACACAGGACACATCACAATGCACATGAAAACACTACAACTCAGACCAAGCACTCAAGCTTCAGCTCCAACAGGCAGGTCACATTCCTCACTCACAACCTGACGCTAGCCAAGGCTCACTAGTAGAAAAAAGGGCTTTGGTCACAACTCAATATACACATTAGTCCCAGTTGCATTACGAACCAGGACTAATGTGAGCATTAGTCCCGGTTCGAGCGGCTAAAGGCTTTAGTCCCGGTTCAAATGAGACCTTTAGTCCTAGTTTGAGGCACGAACCGGGACCAAAGGGCATCGCACCTTTAGTCTCGATTCATATCTCAAACCGGGACTAAAGATTAGACCTTTAGTCCCGGGTTGAGACACGAACCAGGACTAAAGGGTGCGATGCCCTTTCGTCCCGGTTCGTGCCTCAAACCCCCCCCCCCCTCGTGTATCGCCATTTCAGTTTTGAAAAAAAGAAAAGAAAATGATAGAAACTTCAAAAAAATAAAATCGTTCGAGATGTAGTTATATTACTACATCTACTAGTTAGGAAAATTAAAAAAGTTAAATTTGGGCATGTTTTGCAAAAAAGTGTTATGGAAAAGTAAAACGGCTATAACTTTTGCATACGATGTCGGAAAAAAACGTATAATATATCAAAATGTTCAGCACGAAATTCCGCATCCGAATTTGATGGCCATAGGCCGTTTTGGAATTTTTAGAATCCTCAAATTCTAAAAGGGAAAAAAGTTATGCTCAAATTTCAGTTTTTTTAATTTTGGTTAAATCTGGTCAAACTGTGGTCAAACTACTTATTCAAGAAGTATTTGTGTTACTAAATAATTATTCAAAAATATTAGTGTTACTAAATAATTATTTCAGTTTTTTTGAATTTTGGTCAAATCTGGTCAAACTGTGGTCAAATTATGGTCAAACTACTTATTCAAGAAATATTAGTGTGACTAAATAATTATTGCTTCTTAGAATAATAGTTTCAAACTCAAACAGTGAAACATGTGACTTCATGCTCAAGCTAAACTCCTGAGGGTTAATAGGATTGACATCTTACTATTGTCAGGAAAACAACAAGTGTAGACTTGGAAACTAGGGGGAATAGAACTTGGAGGTTAAGTGTGCTCAGGCTGGAGTAGTGACAGGATGGGTGACCGACAGGTAAGTTAGACGATTTGGAATGATGAGAGGTGATTAGAGAATAGAGATTATAGATTAAATTGAGCAGTGATGAGGGGTGATTAGAGATTAAATTGTAAAATAATTCAGAAATTTGAAAATCAGGAAAAAAATTCAAAAAAAAATTACTTTAGTCCCGGTTGGTGTTACCAACCGGGACTAAAGGTGGAGCTCCAGACAGCAGCAACGTGGAGGGCCTTTAGTCCCGGTTCGTAACAGAGCCGGGACTAAAGGGGGGCCTTTAGTCCCGACCCTTTAGTTCCGGTTCCAGAACCGGGACTAAAGGCCCGTTTTCTACCAGTGGCTCCAGCCAGCAGGGATCTTAGGATGTCATCTCTCGGCAATTTCTTACAAAAGCCATCACATCCTGTCCATTCTGTCCATCATATTCCTAGAGATACCAATGGGGTGGCTCACAATTGCGCTCATCGGGTTCATACTAGATCTTCAGAACCTGCTTTTGGATGTGTCTGATTGTGCAATTGCTTCACAATGTACTGTTTGAGGGCTTTATGATTCATAATGTACATCATACATGACCTGAAATGAAGTTGGCGTGGTGCCTTTCCTGTGTTAAAAAATAAACGATGCATGAAGGACATCTAATCAAGGATAAGACAATGTCATAACAGACATTTTTAACCAAAACCATGCAATGTAGCACCATTGTCACAACAAACATTTTTTTAGCCAAGTCCGTGCAATATAACACCGCTGTCAGCTGATCAAATCGCATGAAATGTAAACATGGTGGTCCGTAATTCCATGACTGCAACAGAATGGTAGCCATGTGCATCAACAATGGTAGTACTAACTTTGACACTTAAGCTAATCAGGCTAGCACAGACAAGAATCTTCAGACATCTCTAACAGTGTCTTGCATACTGCATCAACAGAACACTAGCAACTTCCAGAGCAAACTTACTCCTCATGATGATAGCCGAGGCGATGCAACGCAATGCGACAGTAGTTGGCAAAAGGGTCACCGAGGGTGAAATCAGATGCTCTCTCGATGCTCCGACGGAAGCCTCGAGGAACAGACTTGCTTGCCCATAGTAGGGACGCTTCACTGCTGGCCCATTTGATGTGCCTCAGGAACACCACCTTGCGATACATATGATCTGTCGGATCATCGGGCAACAGAGTCACCACCTCCTCCAGCACCAACGCAGTCTGAAAGAAGAATTTGAGGAAGGGCATCTCGCTTCGACCCCCTTTGAAATCCCGGACAACCAGTAGCTTGATGCGCGATCGTTTGCAATCTATGATACCGGGCCATGACGTGGATTTTTCCTAACTAGTTGCATGCACAACTAGTATCCCGACCACCCATCAAGCAAGCAGTCCAATGATCATGGCAACTGTTGTGTCAGGCATGCATGGTATTCCATGGTCACATTGATGACCCACAAGTGTAGGGGATCTATCGTAGTCCTTTCGGTAAGTAAGAGTGTCGAACCCAACGAGGAGTAGAAGGAAATGACAAGTGGTTTTCAGTAAGGTATTCTCTGCAATCACTGAAATTGTAGGTAGCAGATAGTTTTGTGATAAGATAATTTGTAACAGGTAACAAGCAATCAAAGTAAATAAAGTGCAGCAAGGTGGCCCAATCCTTTTTGTAGCAAAGGACAAGCCTGGACAAATTCTTATAATGAGAAAAGCGCTCCTGAGGACACATGGGAATTATCGTCAAACTAGTTTTCATCACGCTCATATGATTCGCGTTTGTTACTTTGATAATTTGATATGTGGGTGGACCAGTGCTTGGGTACTGACCTTTCTTGGACAAGCATCCCACTAATGATTAACCCCTATTGCAAGCATCCGCAACTACAAAACAAGTATTAAGGTAAACCTAACCATAGCATGAAACTAGTGGATCCAAATCAGCCCCTTAGGAAGCAACGCATAAACTAGGGTTTAATCTTCTGTGACTCTAGCAACCCATCATCTACTTATTACTTCCCAATGCCTTCCTCTAGGCCCAAATAATGGTGAAGTGTCATGTAGTCGACGTTCACATAACACCACTGGACGAGAGACAACATACATCTCATCACAATATCGAACGAATACCAAATTCGCATGACTACTAATAGCAAGACTTCACCCATGTCCTCAGGAACAAACGTAACTACTCACAAAGCATATTCATGTTCATGATCAGAGGGGTATTAATATGCATTAAGGATCCGAACATATGATCTTCCACCAAATAAACCAATTAGCATCAACTACAAGGAGTAATCAACACTACTAGCAACCCACAGGTACCAATTTGTGGTTTTGATACAAGATTGGATACAAGAGATGAACTAGGGTTTTGAGAGGAGATGGTGCTGGTGAAGATGTTGATGGAGATTGACCCCCTCCCGATGAGAGGATCGTTGGTGATGACGATGGTGATGATTTCCCCCTCCCAGAGGGAAGGTTCCTCTGCAGAACAGCTCCGCCGGAGCCCTAGATTGGTTCCGCCAAGGTTCCGCCTCGTGGCGGCGGAGTTTCATCCCAAAAGCTTGCTTATGATTTTTTCCAGGGTAAAAGCCTTCATATAGCAGAAGAGGGGCACCGGAGGGCCACCAGGGGCCCATGAGACAGGGGGGCGTGCCCTGTAGGGGTGGGCGCGCCCCCACCCTCGTGGGCAGGGTGTGGGCCCCCACTGGTACTTTCTTTGCTCAATAATTCTTAATAATTCCAAAAATGAATTTCGTGGAGTTTCAGGACTTTTGGAGCTGCGCAGAATAGGTTTCCAATATTTGCTCCTTTTCCAGCCAGAATCCCAGCTGTCGGCATTCTCCCTCTTCATGATAAACCTTGTAAAATAAGAGAGAATAGCCATAAGTACTGTGACATAACGTGTAATAACAACCCACAATGCAATAAATATCGATATAAAAGCATGATGCAAAATGGACGTATCAACTCCCCCAAACTTAGACCTCGCTTGTCCTCAAGCGGAAGCCAATATCGAAAAATATGTCCACATGTTTAGAGATAGAGGTGTCGATAAAAATAAAATACGGACATGAGGGCATCATGATCAATCTTACAACAGCAACATATATATATATATATATATATTCTCATATGATTTCTTATGCTCAAGTAACAATCTATTCACAATGTCAAGTATGGTTCAGAAACTTCATTGACAACTATCAAACTATAATCTCAGTCATTGAAGCAATTGCAATTTATCATAACATCGAAAAGAGTCAAGAATAGAGCTTTTCAGCAAGTCCACATACTCAACTATCATATAGTCTTCTACAATTGCTAACACTCATGCAATACTTATGGTTATGGAGTTTTAATCGGACACATTGAAAGATAGGGGCTTATAATTTTGCCTCCCAACGTATTCACCTTTGGGTGATGTCAACAATAATAGATCATGCTAACTTACATCCATTTTGATATATATATATATATATCAGAATCTTCCCAACACGAGGTGCTTGCCAAAGGATAAAATGAAAAAGGGAAAGGTGAGGATCACCTTGACTCTTGCATAATGTAAAAGACATAAAGTAAAAGATAGGCCCTTCGCAGAGGGAAGCAGAGGTTGTCATGCGCTTTCAGGGTTGGATGCACAAAATCTTAATGCAAAAGAACGTCACTTTATATTGCCACTTGTGATATGAACCTTTATTATGCAGTCCATCGCTTTTATTACTTCCATATCACACGATCGTATAAAGTTTATTTTCTCCCACATTAATAAGTCATACATAGTTAGAGAGCAATTTTTATTGCTTGCACCAGTGACAACTAACTTGAAGGATCTTACTCAATCCATAGGTAGGTATGGTGGACTCTCATGGCAAAACTGGGTTTAAGGATATTTGGAAGCACAAGTAGTATCTCTACTTGGTGCAAGGAATTTTGGCTAGCGTGAGGGGGAATGGCAAGCTCAACATGTTGGACGATCCATGACAATATACTTTAACTAAGATGTGAGAAAACATAACCCATTACGTTGTCTTCCTTGTCCAACATCAACTCTTTAGCATGTCATATTTTAATGAGTGCTCACAATCATAAAATATGTCCAAGATAGTATATTTATATGTAAAAACTTCTCTTTCTTTATTACTTCCTATTAATTGCAACGATGACCAAAACTATGTTTGTCAACTCTCAACAACTTTTATATCTCATACTCTTTATATGTGAAGTCATTACTATCCATAAGATCAGTATGAACTCTTTATTTCCTTTTTTATTCTTTATATTTTCTCAAGATCATAGCAAGATAGCAAAGCCCTTGACTCAACACTAATATTTATTATATAGCTCACGGACTTGATTACATAGAGAGATCACAAAGCAAAGCTCAAAACTACTTCATACAAAAACTTTATTCTACTAGATCAAGATATTACTAAAATGACCGAACTAAGTAAAACGGTAAAGATAGGAGTGTGATGGTGATACGATACCGGGGCAACTCCCCCAAGATTGGCGGTTGCCAAGGGGAGTGCCCATACCCATGTGATTATGTCCTCGGAGGTGGTGAAGAAGGAGTTGTCGATGATGTAGGCTTCTTCCCTAATTTGCGCTTGAGAATGGCATTTTGATCCCTTAGATCATCGATCTCCTGCTCAAGGCTTAATATCCTTTTGCATAGTTCCTATTTATTTTCCTGCAAGAGACGAAAAGGGATAAACTCGATCTTGGGTTTCTTTGCCTTATCAGGGAGGCCTGACTTTTTAAACTCCACATGCATGTCCTCAGGTTGAGGTAATGGGACTTCATCTTCATCTGAGCTCGTCTCCTCCTTTCCCTTAGGCTCGTAGTCTTCTTCTTCCTCAGTGGTCCAACCATAATGCTCCAAGTCCCCGTAGACCTTAGGTTCTGCAAGGTAATCAGCCACATAGCTTTCTCCCTCCGAATCCTGGTACGACATATTTCTCTAATCTCCAGCAGAAACAGCTCGAAACAAAGACAGGAGATTTTTGCGTGATACGGTGGTCAAAACCTCCAGGAGATTATATAATGAATTTTTACCAACCAAAAGAAGTATCGTGCAAGAAAACAGAATCCGGAGAGCACACGAGGTGCCCACGAGGCAGGGGGCGCACCCAGTAAGGGTGGGCGCGCCCTCCACCCTCGTGGAGGCCTCGTGTCCTTCCTGGACTTCTTCTTAATTTCCTAAATTCTTAAATATTCCAAAACGGAGTAAAATTGCTATGGGAACTGTTTTGGAGTCAGTTTACATACCGTAACACATACCTATTCCTTTTCATAGTCCGAAATGTTCTGGAAAGTGTCCCTTATATATTCCTCCGGGGTTACGGTTCCAATAATATTAGTTTCAACATTTATAGGATTACCTGAGATATAATGTTTGATTCTTTGACCGTTCACCACCTTCGGATTAGTGCCTTCGAAGTTGTTGATTTTTATGGCACCGGAACGATAGACCTCCTCGATAACGTAAGGGCCTTCCCATTTAGAGAGATGTTTTCCTGCAAAAAATCTTAAACGAGAGTTGTATAGCAACACATAATCACCTACATTAAACTCACGCTTTTGTATCCTTTTATCATGCCATCTTTTAACTTTTTCTTTAAACAGTTTGGCATTCTCATAGGCTTGGGTTCTCCATTCATCAAGTGAGCTAATATCAAATAACCTCTTCTCACCGGCAAGTTTGAAGTCATAATTGAGCTCTTTAATGGCCCAATATGCCTTATGTTCAAGTTCGAGAGGTAAGTGACATGCTTTTCCATAAACCATCTTATACGGAGACATACCCATAGGACATACCCATAGGATTTTTATATGTAGTTCTATAGGCCCACAATGCATCATCAAGTTTCTTGGACCAATTCTTTCTAGATCTATTAATAGTCTATTGCAAAATTAATTTGAGCTCTCTATTACTCAATTCTACTTGACCTCTAGACTGTAGGTGATAAGGGGATGCAATTCTATGATTAACATCATACTTAGCAAGCATTTTACGAAAGGCACCATGAATAAAATGTGAACCACCATCAGTCATTAAGTATCTAGGGACTCCAAACCTCGGAAAAATAACTTCTTTAAGCATCTTAATAGAGGTGTTATGATCAGCACTACTAGTTGGAATAGCTTCTACCCACTTAGTAACGTAATCAACAGCAACTAAAATGTGTGTATCTCCATTAGAGGTAGGAAAAGGTCCCATATAATCAAAGCCCCAAACATCAAATGGTTCAATAACAAGAGAATAATTCATAGGCATTTCTTGACATCTACTAATATTACCAATTCTTTGACATTCATCACAAGACAAGACAAACTTCCGAGCATCTTTGAAGAGAGTAGGCCAATAAAAACCGGATTGCAATACCTTATGTGAAGTTCTATCTCCAGCGTGGTGTCCTCCATATGGTTCGGAGTGACACTTGCATAGGATCTGTTCATGTTCATGCTCAGGTACACAACATCTAATAACACCATCTACTCCTTCTTTATAAAGGTGTGGGTCATCCCAGAAGTAATGTCTTAAATCATAAAAGAACTTTTTCTTTTGCTGGTATGTGAAACTAGGTGGTATAAATTTAGCAACAATGTAATTAGCATAATCAGCATACCATGGAGCAGTACGAGAAGCATTAAGGGCTGCTAATTGTTCATCAGGAAAGCTATCATCAATAGGTAGTGGGTCATCAAGAACATTCTCTAACCTAGACAAGTTGTCTGCAACGGGGTTCTCAGCTCCCTTTCTATTAGTAATATGCAAATCAAATTCATGGAGCAGGAGAACCCATCTAATAAGTCTAGGTTTAGCATCTTTCTTTTCCATAAGATATTTAATAGCAGCATGATCAGTGTGAATAGTTACTTTAGAATCGACAATATAAGGTCTAAACTTATCACAAGCAAATACAACTGCTGTCGTGGAATTGTCACGGCAGATGTCCTAGTGTGAGGACTTAGTCGCGAGGCCAACGCATCTATGTGGTAGCTTGAGAGGGGTTGAGCCGAATCGAGAGACGCAACACAATACAAGGATTTAGACAGCTTCGGGCCCCGGGAAACATCATCCGGTAACAACCCTACATGCTGTTTGAGGCTAGGTCTCATTATGATCACGAGGGAGTCGCCGGTAAACCAACTCTTTGTGTCTAGCCCTAGAGATTGTTTCTTCTTGCTTGTCCCTCTCTAGGGTGCCCTACCCCTCCTTATATAAGTTGAAGGGGCGGGTTACATGACTAGTCCTAGTAGGATTAGGATTACTCAATTACAAGTGGAGTCCTAGTCTTGCTTTCTTTGTAAGGGAATATTCCTTACGCTTTCCTCTTAAGCCGGCCCACATGAGCCGGCCTTCTAGGCCTTGGGCCTAGTCTTTTGTCTGACCCGCCGTCGGGGACATCAATGAGTTGTTAGTCCTCCGCCGGGTCATCGGTGAAATGCCAAGTCCGGCCGGCTCATACTTCCGGCCGGGTCATACCGCGGGGTATATCCCTGACATTAGCCCCCAGGTTAATTTGGATTTATCCATGTTAAACTGATCCTGCAACATAAATACAAGAACAAATTTGACAGGTTGTGCTCCGGGTTAAATATTCTTGTAAGCCGGCACCTAATGATCCTTAAGTCCTTGACATTTTCTCCTGGAATATCCGGGTCAATAGGCCAGCTTCATAATCCATTTGCTGACATTGGCTCTTGTAAAGAAATATTATAAGAAATAATCCATTTGAGTCGGCCTTCAATGCTCTAATTTGACAAAAATATTAGTCTTGAAATATTCAACTGATATTCAGCCGGCTTAAAGATGTAGATCTTGCCGATGATTGCCAAAATTGTCGGGTTATAAATATTGATAACACCGGGTCATAACTGTTGCCGACGCCGGGCCATTATTATTGGTGACACCGGGTCATGATTGTTGCAAACACCGGGTCAACCTGGTCTGCTCCAAACTGAGAAGATTTTTCTCCCTTATATGCATATCACCTGTAGCCCCCAAGTCTTAAGAGGAGAACATAGTGATAACTTAAGACTTGCTTCAATATAAGTGTTGCAACCTTGAAGAAAACCGGGTTATTCATCTCAATCATTAGTCATAAACTGAATATTCCACATATGTAACCCCCAAGTGCCGGGTTGTCACGCTTGCAGCAACCTGGGACTTGTAATTGCCTTATGCTCATAAAAACTTCAACCAGTGTAGCCCCCAAGGGTCGGGTCATTATGTAATAATGAGCAGGGACTTTGTAAATGATCATGTAAACTTGACTAACGTGTAGCCCCCAAGGGCCGGGTCAGTAAGATATTACCGAGCTGGGACTTTGTATATGATTCATTGATAATAACAGCATATGATGTAATCTCCACCATGGGGCTTGAACCCACGTCCACAAGGTTAAGAGCTTTGTACTCTACCAACTGAGTAGTGGATCTTTCAATATAATGGATTAAGGCTTGTGTACCTTGAATTTTCGACAGGAGCAATTGGTAGCCCCCAAGGGCCGGCTCATTACAATGTGATGAATCGGGTCTTCAATAAGTTGAGCAAAAAATGTCTTTACATTAGCCCCCAAGTGCCATGGTGCATGCTGGTAGTGACATGGGACTTGCATATTTGATGTGATCTCAATTTAAATAATGTAGCCCCCAAGTGCCGGGTCGTAAGCCTGCAGCGACTCGGGACTATTCTTTTCCATTGTAGAATAAATCATATCCATTGATAAAATAATAACCATTGCGCCAAAACGACTTTGAATACCGCATCTGTTGATAAGTTAATCCGGACTTTAAATACCCGGTGGCTCTTGGCCGATGGCGATTTAATACGCCTCCATTGTAATCCGGAATTTGTACAACCCGGCGGCTTATAGCCTTTGAGAAAATCAAGAATTGATAACCCTTTTGAGACACCAATTTCAATCTTTGATGATGGGCTTAAATTTAATCATTTATGTAAGTCATAGCTCTGTAAATCCTGCAGGTTTAAACAACATATGCCCTGGTGACTTAACGTCGAAAGCCAGGGCGGGTAACCACCCAAATGTAGTCTTATCTTGCACACAAATAGATCATAAGATCCCTTGGCGGTTTACCGCAGGGCGGGTCATAATATCTCACATACAACCACTGTGATATTGAATTTGTACTGCCGGTTTACATGACCTGTGCAGTAAGGGTGATAACCCAATCCTTAGAAGCCAATTTTCCAAATATATGATGATTGTCACATGCTGGCGACTTGTTCGTCGAAAGCCAGGGCGGGTTAATAGAAACCACATATATATATGCTTTAGATATGAGCAAAAAGTCTCAAAACCCAAAAGATTGTGTTCAAAAAACTTAATCCAGACAAAAAGAAAATCAAGGCTTCTGATTCGAATACAATCAGTAAACCGTTCCAAAGGGGTTAAGCTAGGATTCGAATACGATCAAGAAGCCCCCTAGTGAGTTTGGCAATGTGCCGATCAAAAGGGTACCGACAGCTATGTTCTCTTTGGTTCAAATACGACCTATGTTTGAACAGGAAGCCCCCTAGTGATCATGAGAATATTTAATGACTCTGATTCGAATACGATCAGGGTCACACCAAAAGGGTTAAGCTAAATTCGAATACGATCAGCGCCCAATGGTCATTAAAGCAGGGTACCTATGTTTGAGTTGTGCTTTGTAACAAACTCTCTTTGGTCCCTTTAATTTTTCCTGAGAACTCGAACTTTGCGAGAGATAAATTCTTTTTTAACCGGAAATTCTTAAACCGGATATTGAGAGTTTCAAAGCTTGGTGATAGACAAATTTACCTTGAACCGGATTTTGAACCGGATTTGAGAGCTTCAAAGCTTTGTGGCAGATAAATTTCCCTTGAACCGGATTTTAAACCGGATATTAAGAGCTTCAGTGCCTTTGTGGGAGTTGTCAAGTCTCTTGAGCCGGATTTAAACCGGAATCCTTCTTTTTAAGCCAGAAATTTTCTAACGGCCTTTAAATTTTCACCAATATGGCGGTAGCCTCCGGGACCGGGTTATTTTTCCCTCCAATGACCCAGAGTTCTTGAATGCATTGAAACCGACCAATGCTGTCGAGTCATATCATTGTAGCCCCCGAGTCTCAAGATGACTCGAGGAGTAGGCTTTGAGATTCTCCATATTGACCATAGCATAAGGTGTATATCATTGGTGCTGATAGCGCGATGTGAATCCACAGAAGGTTGAGGTGACTGCGGCGGGTTATAAATGATCCTGTATGAACCGTGTCAGCAACTCGGCCAATGGTCCCTTCCAACTGGCTGTTTGAAGTTAACCAAACTGTAGTGGTGGCGACTTGTGCGCCTGCCCATTTGAACCATCCAGTGCAGACGGCGACTGATAATACATGATAATTTGCCTCCAATTTTGTTGGAAGAAAAACCGGGCTACCCAAGCAGTGACTTGCTCATACTCAATCAACAGCTCATGCAGACAGGTGCGGCCCGGTGTGTTGATGTAGACCAGACTGCGAGAAACGGGCGGTAAAGATGAGTCAGCTGCGGCGTGGTAAACCGGCGCGGACGGCCGAGTTAGTCGCACGCGCGGTATGTCGTGCGGACGAATAAGTTAGCCGCATCGTGTTGATGTAAATTGGGCCACAGGGGCGGCGCGGACGGACACATATATTCGTCAAGCATCTTGGTACAACCATCGCTCTTGCAATGGACAGCTGTCCTGCATAAACAATATTGCAGACCAAGGCAAAGATAAACTGCTTTTTGACAAAAATAATACGTGTTAAGAACAAACTTGGATGAATATCACCTGATTCGCCCGGACAACAGATGAGTCGGCCACGGCGCTGTAAGCCGGTGCAAACGGATAAGTTAGTCGCAGGCGCGGTAAGCCGCGCGGACAGTCGAGTCAATCACAGGCACGGTAAGCCGGGCGGACAGGCGAGTCGGCCGCAGGCAAGTTGTCCGCCACATTGTAAGCCGGCGCAGACGTGCGAGCTGGCCGGAAGGGTAGACGGGCAAGCTGTCCGTGGCATTGTAAGGCGGCGCGGACGGGCAAGACGGCTGGCGCGTTGACGTAAATCGGACCGTGACACCCTGTCCGTGAAGTCGCGCGATAGAGCCGAACGTGCATCCGCGGTATAACACCTCCCCTTTTTCTTTTAATAGTTACCCTGTGTAAAAATATTACAGGCCGGAGTAATTGTTGTTGGATGAATTAACATGTACTGATAAAATACAGAGAAAGGATAGCACCTGGTATTTTTTGCCGGATGTTGGCGCTGAATAATGCATAGTGCTGCTTTTGTTTTTGACAAAAGATTTGATTGGTTCTGTGTCTTCTAGTGCCTGAGCTCTCCACATAACATGGCTGGTCCTTTTTGAGCCGGAATTTCTGGAACCAGAACTTCTTGATAATCCGGCCGGAACTTTTGAATCGGAACCTCTTGATAATCCGGCCCGAACTTTTTTTTAAACTAGGTTAGAACTCTTTGTCGATTCGGACGAAACCTTTCGGTGATTTGGCTGGAGCCCTTTGATGATTCGGACAGAACTTTGCATCGAGGCGATCGGAACCTTTTGGTGATTCAGACGGAACCTTGCATCGAGGCGGTCAGAACTTTCCAATGATCTGGCCGGAACTTTCCGCGAACCAGCGGAACCTTTCGATGAGCCTGACGAAACTTTTTTGGCGAGCAGGCTGGAACTCTCCGACAAACTGGCCGGAACTTCTTCATTGAGTCGGACGGAGCTTCTCGATCCCTGGATAGCGCCCTCCAAGAACTCAACACCACCGTGCGCAGGCCCCACGGTGGGCGCCAACTGTCGTAGAATTGTCACGGCAGATGTCCTAGTGTGAGGACTTAGTTGCGAGGCCAACGCATCTATGTGGTAGCTTGAGAGGGGTTGAGCCGAATCGAGAGACGCAACACAAGACAAGGATTTAGACAGCTTCGGGCCCCGGGAAACATCATCCGGTAACAACCCTACATGCTGTTTGAGGCTAGGTCTCATTATGATCATGAGGGAGTCGCCGGTAAACCGGCTCTTTGTGTCTAGCCCAAAGATTGTTTCTTCTTGCTTGTCCCTCATTGGGGTGCCCTGCCCCTCCTTATATAAGTTGAAGGGGCGGGTTACATGACTAGTCCTAGTAGGATTAGGATTACTCAATTACAAGTGGAGTCCTAGTCTTGCTTTCTTTGTAAGGGAATATTCCTTACGCTTTCCTCTTAAGCCGTCCCACCATAACATGAGCCGGCCTTCTGGGCCTTGGGCCTAGTCTTTTGTCTGACCCACCGTCGGGGCCATCCATGAGTCGTTAGTCCTCCGCCGGGTCACCGGTGAAATGCCAAGTCCGGCCGGGTCATACTTCCGGCCGGGTCATACCGGGGGGTATATCCCTGACAACTGCTAAGAATTCTTTTTTAGTAGTAGCATAATTTCTCTGTGCAGTGTCTAGAGTCTTACTAGCATACTGGATAACATTTAGTTTCTTATCAACTCTTTGCCCTAGAACAGCACCTACGGCATAATCACTAGCATCACACATTTCAAAGGGTAAATTCCAATCAGGTGGCTGAACAATAGGTGCAGTGATCAAAGCTTTCTTAAGTATTTCAAATGCTTCTACACAATCATCATCGAAAACAGAAGGAATATCTTTTTGCAATAAATTAGTCAGAGGCCTAGAGATTTTAGAAAAGTCCTTAATGAACCTCCTGTAAAAACCGGCATGACCAAGGAAACTTCTTATACCTTTGATGTCCGTGGGACACGACATCTTTTCAATAGCGTCAACTTTAGCTTTATCAACTTCAATACCTCTTTCAGAAATTTTATGCCCCAAGACAATGCCTTCATTAACCATAAAGTGACACTTTTCCCAATTCAAGACGAGACTAGTGTCTTCACATCTCTGCAAAACTCGATCAAGGTTGCTCAGGCAATCATCAAAAGAGGATCCATAAACGGAGAAGTCATCCATGAACACCACACAAATCTTCTCACAAAAGTCAGAGAATATAGACATCATGCATCTTTGAAAGGTAGCACATGCATTAAATAAACCAAAAGGCATACGTCTATAAGCAAAAGTACCGAAAGGGCAAGTAAAAGTAGTTTTGGATTGATCCTCCGCTGACATAGGTATTTGAGAGAAACCAGAATAACCATCTAGAAAGCAGAAATGTGTATGTTTGGATAGTCTTTCTAGCATTTGATCAATCAAAGGTAAAGGGTAATGATCTTTCTTAGTAGCTTTATTTAATTTACGGAAATCAATTACCATCCTATAACCTGTAATAATTCTTTGCGGAATCAATTCATCTTTATCATTAGGAACAACAGTAATACCTCCCTTCTTAGGGACGCAATGGACAGGACTTACCCAATCACTATCAGCAACGGGATAAATTATACCTGCCTCAAGGAGCTTTAGTATCTCCTTTCTTACCACTTCCTTCATTTTAGGATTTAATCGTTGTTGATGATCTCTAACTAGTTTGGCACCTTCTTCCAATTTAATTTTGTGTTGGCATAGGGTGGGACTAATGCCCTTAAGATCATCCAGAGTATATCCAATAGCAGCACGGTGCTTCTTTAGAGTTTTCAATAATCTTTCCTCTTCCTGCTCTGAAAGGTTAGCACTAATAATAACAGGATATATCTTCTTTTCATCAAGACAAGCATATTTAAGATTATCAGGTAAAGGTTTGAGCTCAAACACGGGATCACCCTTGGGTGGAGGGGGTCCCCTAGGAGTTCAACAGGTAAGTTGTGTTTCAGAATAGGACCTTGTTTAAGGAATACTTCATCTATTTCCCTTCTTTCATTCATAAACATATCATTTTCATGGTCTAGCAAATACTGTTCTGACGGATCAGTAGGAGGCACGGCAATAGAGGCAAGACCAATAATTTCATCCTTACTAGGCAATTCTTTATCATGAGGTTGTCTATGATATTTAGCAAAATTAAACTCATGTGTCATATCCCCTAGACCAATAGTAACAACATCCTTTTCGCAATCAATCTTAGCATTCACAGTATTCAAGAAGGGTCTACCAAATATAATGGGACAAAAGCTATCTTGTGGGGAACCAAGAACAAGGAAATCAGCAGGATATTTAACTTTCCCACACAAGACTTCAACATCTCTAACAATCCCAATTGGTGAAATAGTATCTCTATTTGCAAGCTTAATAGTGACATCAATATCTTCTATTTCAGCGGGTGCGATATCATGCATAATTTCTTCATATAAGGAATGAGGTATTGCACTACCACTAGCACCCATATCACATAAGCCACGATAACAATGATCTCCTATTTTAACAGAAATAACAGGCATGCCTACAACAGGTCTATGTATCTTAGCATCGGGTCTAGCAATGTTAGCAGCCTGTTCATAGAAATAAATAACATGCCCATCAATATTATCAGCCAAGAGACCTTTAACCATAGCAATACTAGGTTCAACTTTAATTTGCTCAGGAGGTGTATATGTTCTAGTATTACTTTTACAAACCACAGTTGAAGCTTTAGCATGATCGTTTATCCTAACAGGGAAAGGTGGTTTCTCAACATAAGTAGTAGGAACAATAGGATCGTTATAAGTAATAGTCTTTTATTCAACTGTAATAGGTGCAACTACTTTTACTTCAGTGGGAGGATTATATTTAAACCACTTCTCCTTAGGGAGATCAATGTGAGTAGCAAAAGATTCACAGAAAGAAGCAACTATCTCAGAGTCAAGTCCATATTTAACGCTAAGTCCACGAAAAGCATCGGTATCCATAAAAGATTTAACACAATCAAACTTAGGTGTCATACCTGACTCCTTACCATCGTCGGAACCCCAATCTTCAGAGTTGCGTTTAATTCTTTCCAATAAGTCCCACTTGAATTCAATAGTCTTCAGCATATAAGAACCAACACAGGAAGTATCGAGCATGGTGCGATCATTGAGAGAAAGCCGAGCGTAAAAATTTTGAATAATCATTTCTCTTGAGAGCTCATGATTGGGGCATGAATATAACATTGACTTAAGCCTCCCCCAAGCTTGAGCGATGCTTTCTCCTTCGCGAGGCCAAAAATTATATATGTAATTACGATCACGATGAACAAGATGCATAGGATAGAACTTCTGGTGAAATTCCAACTTCAATCGTTTATAGTTCCAAGATCCCATATCATCACATAGCCTATACCATGTCAATGCGTCTCCCTTCAAATATAAAGGGAAGACCTTCCTCTTAACAACATCATCAGGAATACCTGGAAGCTTAAATAATCCACAAACTTCATCCACATAGATAAGGTGTAAATCGGGATGCAATGTTCCATCTCCTGCAAAGGGATTAGCTAGCAGTTTCTCTATCATACCCGAAGGAATCTCAAAGTAAAAAATTTCAACAGGTTCAGTAGGTTGAGGTGCAATTCTTTGCTCTACTGGTCGGGGCCAAGATGCCCCGAACAAGCTCCTCAAAGGATTAGTTTCCATAGTAACAAGTGACAGAAAATTTCAGCACACGATATAAATGTTTCCTTACCAAGTTCCACTCACCAAAGGCGCTTCACTCCCCGGCAGCGGCCCCAGAAAAGAGTCTTGATGACCCACAAGTGTAGGGGATCTATCGTAGTCCTTTCGATAAGTAAGAGTGTCGAACCCAACGAGGAGCAGAAGGAAATGACAAGCGGTTTTCAGTAAGGTATTCTCTGCAATCACTGAAATTGTAGGTAACAGATAGTTTTGTGATAAGATAATTTGTAACGGGTAACAAGCAATGAAAGTAAATAAAGTGCAGAAAGGTGGCCCAATCCTTTTTGTAGCAAAGGACAAGCCTGGACAAATTCTTATAATGAGAAAAGCGCTCCCGAGGACACATGGGAATTATCGTCAAGCTAGTTTTCATCACGCTCATATGATTCGCGTTCGTTACTTTGATAATTTGATATGTGGGTGGACCGGTGCGTGGGTACTGCCCTTTCTTGGACAAGCATACCACTTATGATTAACCCCTATTGCAAGCATCCGTAACTACAAAAGAAGTATTAAGGTAAACCTAACCATAGCATGAAACTAGTGGATCCAAATCTGCCCCTTATGAAGCAACGCATAAACTAGGGTTTAAGCTTCTGTCACTCTAGCAACCCATCATCTACTTATTACTTCCCAATGCCTTCCTCTAGGCCCAAATAATGGTGAAGTGTCATGTAGTCGACGTTCACATAACACCACTAGAGGAGAGACAACATACATCTCATCAAAATATCAAACGAATACCAAATTCACATGACTACTAATAGCAAGACTTCACCCATGTCCTCAGGAACAAACGTAACTACTCACAAAGCATATTCATGTTCATGATCAAAGGGGTATTAATATGCATTAAGGATCTGAACATATGATCTTCCACCAAATAAACCAATTAGCATCAACTACAAGGAGTAATCAACACTACTAGCAACCCACAGGTACCAATTTGTAGTTTTGATACAAGATTGGATACAAGAGATGAACTAGGGTTTTGAGAGGAGATGGTGCTGGTGAAGATGTTGATGGAGATTGACCCCCTCCCGATGAGAGGATCGTTGGTGATGACGATGGTGATGATTTCCCCCTCCCGGAGGGAAGTTTCCTCGGCAGAATAGCTCCGCCGGAGCCCTAGATTGGTTCCGCCAAGGTTCCGCCTCGTGGCGGCGGAGTTTCGTCCCGAAAGCTTGCTTATGATTTTTTCCAGGGCAAAAGCCTTCATATAGCAGAAGAGGGGCACCGGAGGGCCACCAGGGGGCCCACGAGACAGGGGGTCGTGCCCAGTAGGGGTGGGCGCGCCCCCCACCCTCGTGGACATGGTGTGGGCCCCCTCTGGTAGTTTCTTTGCTCAATAATTCTTAATAATCCCAAAAATGACTTTCGTGGAGTTTCAGGACTTTTGGAGCTGCGCAGAATAGGTTTCCAATATTTGCTCCTTTTCCAGCCAGAATCCCAGCTGCCGGCATTCTCCCTCTTCATGATAAACCTTGTAAAATAAGAGATAATAGCCATAAGAATTGTGACATAACGTGTAATAAGATCCCATAATGCAATAAATATCGATATAAAAGCATGATGCAAAATGGACTTATCACACATGCATTCTTGTTGCTATGTACTACTCCCTCTGTTGGAAAAAGTATGTCCCTTAAATGGATGTACCTAACACCAAATTAGTGCTAGATACATTCATTTAAGGAACAAGTTCGTGGCTCTGGTCGTGGAACCGGCAGGGATGACTGGTATGGTGGTGCGTATGATGGTGAGTGTGGAGCATATGGAAACTTTGCTAGAGGAAGAGGTGCAGGCCGAGAAGATGGCAATTTTGCTAGAGGAAGAGGTGCAGGCCGGGGCAAAGTGTTTACACCTGCAGGCCGTGGCGGTTCTGAATCTCAAAATATTACTGCTATTGAGGAATATGTGCAACATAGCTAGCGTTTCAATGCGGTTAATGTGCTATACGACCCTGGTGTCATTCTGGCACCAGGGCACGATGCTACTTAGGAACCACGGAAGGAGGATGTCAATGTGTTGGGTAAGCAAACAGAGGATGTGAACGTATTGGGTAAGCGGACAACAGATGATTCGAGTCCTGGACCAGATGTACCTGCTATGAGTGACCTCCTGGACAAAAACAGGGTCGCCATTGTCCCGGCTGGAAACACAACAGGAATTGTAGTCCAATTTGAGGCTTCTGGTCCTACTAGCAGCTTTGGGACGGGTACCCCGCAAAAAAGTGCAAATAAAAAGAAGCTTAAGGCAGATGACGGTGCAGCTATTGGCAGTACATCAACCAGCGGATAGGCGGCCTCCCTAGCGGAGGACCGCCGATCGCAATGAATCTCCTTAGTTGGAACTGTCGGGGAGGGGGGAACCCCTAGACAGTTCGTGACCTGACAACTTTGGTTCAATCGCTTTCCCCCACCATCGTGTTCTTATGTGAGACAAGGCAAACTGCAAGTAGGATGAAGATATATTGGTCAAGGCTTGGTCTGCGAGGCTTTGAGGGTGTGGATAGCAATGGCAATAGTGGCGGCCTAGCCTTGTATTGGCACGAAAACTTAACAGTGGACGTGGTATTCTCGAATGATCGTTGTATGGATGCACACATTAAGGCGTGCCCGGATAACCCCCCTAGGGGCTAACATGTGTGTATGGCGAGCCAAGAGTAGAAGATCGCCATCTGATGTGGTCTTTGATGCAGGACCTTTGTGCAAAGTCTGATCTTCCATGGCTGGTTGTAGGAGATTTTAATGAATGCATGTGGGCTTTTGAGCATTTTTCACTGACAGCTAGAGCACCGGGGCAAATGCAATTTTTTCGGGAAGTTTTGGAAACTTGTAATTTGGCTGATCTTGGTTTTAGTGGTGTTCCATTTACCTATGACAACAAGAGGATTGGCAACGCAAATGTTACAGTGAGGCTCGATAGAGCATTGGCAAGTCCGGCATGGAGGAACCTTTTTGACCTCCCTTATGTCAGGCACCTCACTTCTCCTTATTCTGATCACGTTCTGGTTCATGTGTCCAGCGAGATCTATGTTGATCGGGCGGTTAAGCCAAGGTTACGTCAGTATGAAGTCATGTGGGAGTGTGAGCCTGCTCTTCAGGATGTTATTGCTAGTGCATGGAGAGAAGCGGGAGAGAAAAACACTTTGGGTGATGTTCATGCGGCTCTTAGAGGCACCATGTGTAAGTTGTGCTACTAGAGCTTGGAAAATTTTGGTAATGTGGTCATGGATATTGAGAATTCTCGCACTCAACTTGAAGATCTCATGCTGATGAACGCGGATAGATGTGAGATTCGTAAAGTGACAGATAAGATGAATGAGTTGTTATACCGGGAGGAATTGATGTGGATGCAGCACTCTCGTGTCACGTGGCTAAAGGACGGTGACCGTAATACAATTTTTTCAGTCTAAATCTGTATGGAGGGTTCGTGGGCTTATGTACCTGACACATTGGTTCAAAGTGCTAAATAGGTCCAATTGAAATGCCGATATCATCTAAAGTCCATCGTGACCGAGCACTTAAGCACCAGTCATGTTGAATAAAAGTCCTTCGTGGTCGAGCTCTTAAGCACCACTAATGTAAAATCAAAGTCCTTCATGATCGAGCCCTTAAGCATTGGGCATGTTGAATCAAAGTTCTTTATCCGGGGGTCTAGCTTCGTACTAATGTCCTACAAACGACCAATTAAAACACGAGTAGCATCTAAGGTCCTTCGCGGTTTAGCGCTTAAGCATCGGTGATACGTCTCCAACGTATTTATAATTTATGAAGTAGTCATGCCATGTTTACAACAATTTCATATGATTTTGGTATGATTTGATTAGAACTAACCCAGACTGACGTTGTTTTCAGAAGAACTACCGTGGTGTCGTGTTTTGTGCAGAAATAAAAGTTCTCGGAATGGGCTGAAAATTTACGGTGATTATTTATGGACAAAAAGAGAAACCCGAAGTACAAGAGTTGGACCAGAAGAGTCCCGAGGCGACGACAAGGTAGGGGGCGCCCTACCCCCCGGGAGGGTGCTTCTACCTTGTCGTTGCCTCGAGGACCCCCTTGACGTGAGACCAATGCCAAAAATTCCTATAAATACCAAAACCCTCAGAATTAAACCTAGATCAAGAGTTCCGCTGCCGCAAGCCTCTGTAGCCATGAAAAATCAATCTAGGCCCTCTCCGGCACCCTGCCGGAGGGGGCCATCATCACCGGAGGCCATGGAGGAGGATCCCGGAGGGGGCCATCATCACCATGGAGGCCAAGGACCAGAGGGAGAACCTCTCCCCATCTAGGGGGGAGGCCATGGAGGAGGAAGCACAAGGGGGGGACTCTCTCCCCCTCCCTCTCGGTGGCGCTGGAGTGCCGCCGGGGGAACCATCGCCGCAGTGATCGTCTTCATCAACATCACCATCTTCATCACCTTCCTCATCTCTTTTACGCGGTCCACTCTCCCGCACCCCGCTGTAGTCCCCTACTTGAACATGGTGCTTTATGCCACATATTATGATCCAATGACATGTTGCCATCCTATGATGTTTTGAGTAGATTTCTTTTGTCTTTGGGTTGATTGATGATCTAGATTGGTTTGAGTTGTATGTTTTATTTTGGTGATGTCCTATGGTGCCTTCCGTGCCCGCACACGTGAAGGATTCCCGCTGTAGGGTGTTGTAATACGTTCATGATTCGCTTATAGTGGGTTGCTTGAGTGACAGAAGCATAAACCTGAGTAAGCGGGTTGTTGCGTATGGGATAAAGGGGACTTGATACTTTAATGCTATGGTTGGGTTTTACCTTAATGATCTTTAGTAGTTGCGGATGCTTGCTAGAGTTCCAATCATAAGTGCATATGATACAAGGAGAGAAAGTATGTTAGCTTATGCCTCTCCCTCATATCACTACAAAAAAAGACACATCCGTGACATTTTGGGCCGAACAAAAAAAATTATGTCATACATACGACACTTCTACGACGATAATTGTGACAAAACCCGGTATCATCATAGATGTGGTGGGCTCCTACTTCTATGACAAAAAATCATGACAGAAAATGGGCTTTTCGTCCTGGGTGGGCCGGAGACGCAGCTGCATGACATTCTTTGGGCCGTCCATGATGGAAAAAACCGTGGTAGAAGCGAGGGCGAGGATAATTTCGGGGAATTCCCGGTTACGGTGGGTGGTCGGGGGCCGAGCGATGCGCGTTTCTCTCGTACACGTATGCGCGTGTGTGCGAGGCGTTGGCTCTAACTGAACCCGAGCGAGGCATTGGGCTCTAACTGAACCCGAGCGATTGCACTGCAGGCTACGCGTTACTGAACCCGAGCGATCGATCGATGGCTGTTAACTGAACCCGATTGAGTGATTCCTTCGCTACTGCTGCTAAATGAAGCCGATCGATGCTGCCTCTGGATGAACAATGAGCGTTGCGCGGGGGCTTGGATGAACAGTGAGTGGTGGGGTGGATGAACAGGACCCCGTGGCGTTGCCTCTGGATGAACAGGACCCCGATCGATCGAGCCGGTTGGGGCTGTATGAACAGGACCCCGTGGAGGGCTGGATGAACAGGACAACCCCGTGGAGGGCTGGATGAACAGTAGACGGTGGAGGGGTGGATGAACAGTAGCCCGTGGAGGGGTGGTTGAACAGGAGCCCGTGGAGGGGTGGTTGAACAGTAGCCGGTGGAGTAGCGCGCGGTGGAGGCTGGATGAACAGGAGCCCGTGGAGGCTGGAGGAGGTCGACGGTGGATGAACAGTATCCCATGGAGGCTGGAGGAGGTCGATGGTGGAGATGAACAGTATCCCGTGGAGTCCCGTTTTGCGGTACGCCACACCCCTCCTGATGAACAGGACCCCCGTTTCGACCGTAGCGCTCCAACACAAGTCCATTTCGTCCGTTTTACGGTACGCCACACCCCTCCCGATCAATAGGACCCCCGTTTCGACCGTAGGAGGTCCGTTTCCTCCGTTTTGCGGTACACTAGACCCCTCCCGATGAACAGGATCCCGTTTCGAACGTGGCCGGTCGAACACAAGGTCGTTTCCTCTGTTCTGCGGTACGCCAGGCCTCGTTTCCATCGCCTATTCCGTCCGAGCCCTCCCGATGAACACGACGACGCATTACATTCCGACCCAGCCGGTTGGCTCCCCATGAACACGACGGCGATGCTGTTTCTCCGTTCCGACCCAGCCATGTACACGAGCCCTGGCCGTACGTATGCGCGAGTAGGTGTTCGAGACCCCGCCCGTATGTACACATACGTGGCCGTATTTTCTTTCTTGCACACTAGTCGCTGTACGTATGTGTACATGCTACGTGCGCGCCTCTACTACGACACGTGCGTGCCTCTCCATCCACCAGTACGTACGTACACGTCCGCGACCAGAATGACAACGCTACGTACGCTTCGACCTGAATGACAACGCTGCGTACGCCGCGCCGAGAGCACCAGGGCGGTGGACGACGGCAAGGCCTAGGAAGGGGATGACGCGGAGCCGGGGAAGACGCGGTAGTGGATGCCCACGCGTAGAGGAGTATGAGGGTTCACTGGTTCGCTGCGGTGTGAGGCTGCCGTCGCTGCAGAATAACAGGGGGTGTGGGTGAGTAGAGGGTTGGCCTGGCCAGCGATGGGAGTAGTAGGGGGCGGTGAGGCCTCCGCCGCATCGCAGCCGGCCACGGGAAGCAGGAGCACGAGGCACGACCGGCACTGGTTTGGGCGGCTGGAGCAAGAACACCAGAGGTTGAAGAAGCACTACGGCCGTTGGATGGACATCGTACGGTCACTGGAGCTAGAATCGTGCATATTGACTAAGTTGACAAAGCCCTCCATCCCCGTCAACTTAATAGGCCCACAAGTCAGCCTGCCACTATACTGGGTCCCAGATAGCAGGGGGAGTATTCATTTTTTTGTGCGTAATAAGGAGGCACTTCCTTGCGTGCGAAGATATAGCTGGTGGGTCCAAGCTGTCAGCGGCGGTAACGATTTTTTCACGAAATATAGAGGCCCTTTCGGTGGGTCCCAGATGTCAGGTGGAGGAATAATTATTTTGCGCGTAATAAGGAGGCATTTCCTTGCATGCGGCCGTGGACCCAGCTGTCAGCCTCTCCACGTACAGTCCACTTCAGATGCATGTCGGTCATTGACCACATTGACCAGGCCGCGCCGAGAGCACTAGGGCGGTGGACGACGACGAGGCCTAGGAAGGGAACGACACGGAGGCAGGGAAGACTCGGCAGTTGTTTCCCACGCGGAGGGGAGTACGACTGTACGAGGGTTTACTGGTTCGTCTGTCGTCGCCGGAGAATAACAGCAGGTGTGGGTGAGTAGAGGGATGGCTAGGCCAGCGATGGGAGTACGGTGGGGCGGTGAGGCCTGCGTGGCAGCACAGCCGGCCGCGGGGAGGAGGGAGCAGGCAGTCCCGCCGGCACTTGTTTGAGCGGCTGGAGCAGGAAGAGCAGAGATTGAAGAAGCACGACGGCCGTTGGATGGAAATCCAACTGTCACTGCTTGTGCGTCAACCTTTTTTTAGGAAAGCCTCAAATCTGTGGAAAACAGCATACAGCCCATCTACCATTATTTCTAATTATTTACAGCCCATTTTCTAATTCTTAAGGTTTTTTTGGAGCCCATATTCTTTTTGTTAGCATTACAGCCCATATTGTGGCCACGGTTAAAAAATTATACGAAATTTTGCATATTTCGGTGCAGTTCGAACTGTTTTTAATCCTAAAATTTCGAGTCACATTCAAAATGATTTTAAAAATAAATGTATATCAATATAAAATCCAACAAATTGTCCACGCATAAAAATAAATGCAATTTAAAATCTCGAAATGAAAAAAAGAAATTTCAAACTAATTGCCGGTTTGATGTGTTTTAAAAATGTACAGCCCATTTCTCATTACTGATAGGCCATTTTCTCGGCTAGCCGAATGAAGCTCTCCTCGTCTTGAAAGATTTGCAGCCCAACAGGCCTGACAAAGCGACTTACTTGGCAAATCACAAAAAAACTGGGTTGTGGCCGAGGACCCAGCTGCGGCCGTCGACCCAGCTGTCAGCCTCTCCACCTACAGTACTCTTCCGATGGAAGTCGGTCGTTGACCACATTGACCACGCCGCGCCGAGAGCACCAAGACGTTGGATGACGGCGAGGCCTAGGAAGGTGACGACACGGAGCCGGGGAAGACGCGGCAGTGGATGCCCACGCGAAGAGGAGTACGAGGGTTCACTGGTTCGGCTGCGGCGTGAGGCTGCCGTCGCCGCAGAATAACAGGGGGTGTGGGTGAGTAGAGGGATGCCCTGGGCCAGTGGTGGGAGTAGTAGGGGGCGGTGAGGCCTCCGCGGCATCACAGCCGGCCACGAGAGGCAAGAGCACGCGGCACGACCGGCGCTGCTTTGGACGGCTGGAGCAAGAAGACCAGAGGTTGAAGAAGCACTATGGCCGTTGGATGGACATCGTACGATCACCGGAGCTAGAATCGTTCATATTGACTAAGTTGACAAAGCCCTCCGTCCCCGTCAACTTAGTAGGCCCACAAGTCAGCCACCCACTATGGTGGGTCCCTGCTAGCAAGGGGTATTCATTTTTTTGTGCGTAATAAGGAGGCACTTCCTTGCGTGCGAAGATATAGCTGGTGGGTCTGACCTGTCAGCGAGGGGAACGTTTTTTCGCGAAATACAGAAGCCCTTCCCACGTACAGTGCGTAATAAGGAGGAACTTTCCTTGCGCGCGACCATGGACCTCGTGGGTCCCAGCCATCAGGCTCTCCACGTACAGTCCTCTTTCGATGACTCTTGTATGTTGACCATGCCGCACCGAGCGCACCGAGGCGGTGGACGACGGCGAGGCCCCAGACTGGAACGACCCGGAGATGGGGAAGACGCGGCAGTGGAGTCGCAGACGGAGAGGAGTGGGAAACTTGACTGGTTTGGGTACGGGGTGGGCCTACACTCGGCAGTGAATAACAGGAGGTGCGGAGTGGAGGGATGGCCCGGCCGTCGACGGGGTAGCGTTTCGTTGAGGAGCGCAAAACAACGCCGCTGGACGCCGAAGGCTGGAGCAGGCGGTCCCGGCAGCGCTGGGGGAAGAAGACGAGAGATTGAAGAAGAATGTCGGCCGTTGGATGTAAATCCAACGCCTTCTTAGGATTCGACCTACTGGCCCACATGTCAGCCAGTCCATTTGTTTTTTAGTCCATTTCGTGGGCTGGGTGAAACAATGATGTAGCATCTATGCAGCTCGTTTAAATCCCATTTGCATTTTTCTCGAAATCCGCGGACTTGCTGGGCTGGGTGAAAATATCATGTTGGGCTAGACGGAGAAATGTTATAAAAACATAAACACATGATTGCACGTCTATTACTGCATTGGTCAATAAAATCTTTACAAGCTTATGTACGCAATCACTAGGAGTTAACTTGACAAGTTATATATAAACAATTATTATTATTATTTTGTAAGAACTTTCAACTTATGAAATAAAATATCATTTAAATTTGATGAGTTAATAGTACGTGGGGTATTATTATTTTTTGGCTAGACGTGGGACAGTTGAGTTGGTTCTAGGGAAAAGTACTGGGAGAAAACTCCGTTTACATCAAAAAAGAAAGTGGGAGAAAATTCAGAGACCTGCTGGGTCCACCTGAGGAGGTGAATATGTTGGGAGGAAGGAGATTCAAAGCACGGAAGCCGAGTGAACTAGTTTTTTTTAACGGACAAGTGAACTAGTTACATACTTAAGCAATTAGCCACTTAAAAAAAGCAATCAGGTTAATGGGTTCTTAAAAGAAATATTTCGAACAAAACAGATAATTACGACACATAGGCTAATGCATGAAACACTCAGATGATAAAGGTGCGTATAAACAGATAAAGTACAACATCTAGACCTTCCTGGCACGCTTGATCATGACGCTACGGCTGTCCGTGTACTCGTCGGTTACGGGAAGCATACACGCCCTCATGTCCAAGATCTGCCTGTACATGTCATAGCATGCTTATGCGTCCTTGGCCGCGTAGGTTATGTAGGCTAGATTCAGAGGTACCTCCCATGTGTTCAGGTCCTTGGTATCATTGTCTTCTTTCATGTTGGCGTATCAGGGGTCGATGATGGTCTCGGCGAGGTCAACCACGGAGTCCTTCTCCTGCCCATTGCTGATGATCGTGTATTGCTTCTGGATGTCGACAAGCTTGTTGCACCAGATGGCCGAATCGTCGCGTTCTTCCTTCTCTCCAACGGAGCGAAGGTGCAGTCGGCACTGTCAATGAAACAGGCGAATGCTCCAGAACCTCTGATGGCCCTACAGAAGTGGTAGATGAGAACCTCGTACCGCACACATACCTGGGTGACGGCGATCCGCTGGTCCCTGTCAGGAGACAATTGGATGGGCAAAAGGTCTAGTCCTGCAACCTTGTGCTTTCTCGTCCTGTAGGTACTGCTTGAACTCGGCGAGGCAGAGCTTCACCGAGTCCGGATTGTTGGTGTACATCACATTCAACTTGGTGCAGCCATAGGACTGAACGGCGAACTCAAAGGGGAACTCCTTGCTGAAGTCCATATCCAGCAGGCTCACCGCTCGGATCGCCATTGGAGTCTCTTCGAGTGAACGAGTGTGTAGGCGGCGGCAGCAGTTCGTTTTTCAGCTCTTGGGGAACTGGATTCAAACAGTAAACTAAGTGTGTACAGGCGACAACAGTTACTACCCCTCCCTCGTCCGTTGCACGCCCGGCAGAAGATGCACCCTCGGCGCATTCAAACACCTCCATTAAGAAACCTACTCCTGCCACACGTCGGTTCACGAGCGGGTCCGTATTGGTACTGTAATAACAGGAGTTAGTGGTCACTTTACTTAAATTTAATTAGCTTTCATTGAAATTTATACTTAAAACAAGCAATGCATTGGCTCGTTCTATCAGTGCCACAGGATCAACATGCACAACAATTAGAATTATTATTCTCAGGACGCACACGATCAGCACATTTGTCGCACTTTCACAAAGATAATACTACCAAGTTTGAACTGTTTGTTATGGTTGTTGTCCTCTGCATCATCATGCCGTGTTTCCCAGCTTGCAAGATTCAGAACCAACAAATAAGATCCAAATAATGAGTACAACAAAGATGCCTACACATCTCATTAATTCCCAGCTTGCAAGATTCAGAACCAACATATAATATCCAAATAATAAGTACAACAAAGATGCCTACACATCTCATTGATTCCCAGCTTGCAAGATTCAGAACCAACAAATAGGATTCAAATAATAAGTACAACAAAGATGCCTACACATCTCATTGATTCCCAGCTTGCAAGATTCAGAACCAACCCATTAGAGCCTTTTGATAAAGTGAATATCGAGATTAAATCCATCTTGGCTAGCCATGTCCTACAATCAAAGAACTTGGCGAATGCTCTTGACCATCACTACATCTGTAGTTGAGTATTCCTGTTTGCACAGCACAACAAGAAGAGCATGATTTCACTTTAATAGTGGCCTCCTTGAACTCAACCTGCAGCTCCACTAGGATGAGGCCTGCCTGGAGTTCCATGATTCAATTCATGCGCCTTTTTTGTGCAGTTCACCTGAAATGAAGCAAAGATGGCATCATTCAGCTAGCAAGAAGTACTTGCTCTCGTGAGCTGGCAGGTTCTTCTTTAGTAGTTGCACTAAATTTGAGGAACATTAAGGTTGGCTGTTCGGCTCATGTAAGGTGCAACTATAATTTTCTTATCCTTTTGTGCAGTTCCACTAAAATAAAGTGCCATTGTGGTGACAGTGACGGCTCATCTTGCAAAGGCTAATAAAATGTTGCACGAGATTACGAGCAGAACTTGACGGAGATTTTGGAAGCTCCAATCACCATTTTGTGCAGTTCCACCAAAATTGAGAGATGTTGCCCACGTGACATTTTAGTTGAACTGCATAAGACACTCATTCCAAAAAAGTGTTTTGTGCAGTTCACCAAAAGGTCACAATAGCAACAAGGTGAAATGGATATCCCTATCTGCACAAAAAGATAGAAAGTAAACAGTTGCTGGTCAATAATAATATACGAAACATATACAAAATGAAAAGAAGCATCTTAATTATGTTCATGGCAATCACGCAAGGACAGTAGAAATTTTAAAACATCAGCAATGCTTCATGTTACCAGAAGCATTATGATCAACAATGAGATTCCTCAAATATGGGATTACTTTAATGGTGGCATTGCTTGTTTACCAGACACAGTAAATCAACAGCAGCTAAAGAGTTGGTTTAAGGGCATGGGACCGTGGGGACACCAGGACACTCAGCAGCGTAAAGGAGCAACTTACTTATCATACTGGGGAAAATAGCAGGATTGCCATTTGTAACACAGTTTAATTGCATCTTATCACTGGAGGCATTAGATTAACAATGACACTGGTTAGACATGTCCCTAAGGTAATAGTGTGATCGCTTCATTTTGCATGCGCCCTTACATTAACAACAGCAAAAGGTTGGCATAAGGACATGCGACAGTGGACGCATCAGCACAATGTACCTACAAGGAGGCATAAAGTGGTGATGCCGAGTTTGTTCATGCTATGTGAGGGCAGCAAACCTAATCCTGGAGACCTTGTACTATGTGAGGGCAGAAAATCTAATCCTGGAGACCTTTTACTATGTGAGGGCGGCAAATCTAATCCTGGAGACCTTTTACTATGTGAGGGCAGCAAATCTAATCCTGGAGACCTTTTACTATGTGAGGGCAGCAAATCTAATCCTGAGACCTTTTACTATGTGAGGGTAGCAAATCTAATCCTGGAGACCTTTTACTATGTGAGGGCAGCAAATCTAATCCTGGACATACTCTGTTGACTTGTCCCCCAGCCGCCACTTTCTATCCGTTTTTCAACCAATAATAGATCTCTTCCTTATCCAGTTTGTACTGCGTTTTCCCATTATTTCCCTTTTCAACCAAGATACCGGTTGGGTATCCGGTCTCTACTACTTTCACCATATTATTTCCTCTTTGAATCAAGTCCTAGATTCATGCTACAACTTTCCCCCCTTTCTTCATTGTTTGAACATAGCCCTAGATTCGAATGCATGAAGTAGCTTTACCTCTAATAATACTAAAAATTTAGGTGGCTTTGGAAGAGCTGATGGGAGTAGAAAAAGATGCACATGCAGACACGTGGGGAGCTGGGGCAGTAGAACAAGGCCGCTTTCGAAGAACTTATACTTGAGGGTCACCGGGATGTCGGCGGCGGCAGGTCGGATCTGAAGACAATGCGACAGGGAGGAAGAAGGGTCGGAGAACCTCCCGAGCCGGCACTGTGTCAGAGAGAACGGCACGGGCAGAGGATCGGGCCCCTCCGGCAGCTGTGGGTTTCCTCCCTCGGCGGCGATGACCGCGTGAACGATGCACCTTTTAGTCCTCTACACACACCGGCCGAAGGGATCCGGCCGGATCTGTGACCAGCGGTGAGCAGAGAGAAAATGTCGCTACCGCTGTCTTGTTTATATCTGGAGAGGATGAGAGAATGAAGAGAGCAACCCTAGTAAAGCAAGCGCTCGGGCCCCTGCGTACATATATATTGATGTGACTATCTTTTTTCTCTCCACAACAAGCGTTTCAATTTGTGTACGTGGCATTAAATAAAAGAAACTCTCTATTTAAGGTGACTACTGTACGACTCCTACTTACTACTAGTAGTACTAGTATTGTTCACTTGTGCTCCCCGCCCCTCCATTCATTGAACAACCCCACGGGTGAATAAACATACAGTAAATACTGTATTTATATAGAACGAACAAGCTCGAACTATTTTCGCATAGTTAAAAGTTGAGGGTGGGGCTTTTCCCGGGCAGTACGCGCGGCAGTTTTCGGGTACGCAGTTTGACAGAGAGGCGAGGAGGGTGAGCGAGTGGCGGATTCTCAAACATACTGCTGGAAAGGTCGGTCTGTGCAATTTGACGGCACGTTACTGCTGGAAAGACTTGTGATATGACCACTCACTATAGTCATGAATTACTGGCGCTCCGACCGGGGTCATGCCCCCTTCTGTTCCGCGCTCTAATCTGGTGCATGACACGTCGACCCGGATGCTGGCTCTCCCTATGTCGGAGTAGTAAGAAGGAGCAAAGAATGATGCGGTATATACTAGTACTACTACTACTCAGGTCGGAGGAGTGCGAACCACGGCAGCCCAGTGAACCAGCAGTGCGAACCACGGCAGCCCAGTGAACCAGCAGTGCGAACCACGGTAGCCCAGTGAACCAGCAGTAGAAAACAATGTGGTGATATGGCCATAAAAAACAATGTGCTACGGTCCACACTGTAGCATGTACAGTAACACTCCTCTTTGTTTGGATCCCGGAGTTAGAGCTAGTTTGGGTTGAAATAGCCTCAAATTATCGAAACAAGAGGGGTTAGTTTGAGCTAGTTTGCTCTAACCCAGCTAAAAAAACTAGCCCGGTGGAGAGGTTCTAATTGGGTTAGTTATCCTCGGGCCCACTAAAAGAGACCTAAAAAAATCCCTCCTGCCCGCACCAGATCGCTCCCCCCCTCTCGCATGACTCCTCTCTGTTCCCCATAGGGCCGCCCGCCCAAACGCCGCTCGCCCTCTCTCTCCTCCGGCTGCCCTCTCCTTCCAGCCTCCGCCGCCCTACTCCGGCCGCCCTCTCCCTCCGGCCTTCGGAGTTCGCCCCGCTCCCCCTTCACCGGTTGTTTTTCTCCCTCTGTCGTGCACGGCGGCGGCGCATCTACTAGGGAGGTCGCGAGAGGGGTGAGTTTGTTCGTTCCTTCTCTGTCTCACAGCCATATCATTGATCTTGCTCACTCTAGCGCTAATTCTGATTTGGAAAAGTAGATCCTGATCAAACTTGGTATAGATTTGTGGTGCACGCATGGAATTATTTGATGCTGCTTGAGGAGGTAATAAATCTTTCTAGAGGCCCAAAGATTCAGTTCACCTTTCTAGGTATTTCAATTCCGGGCTTGCCTTATTTCTAGAGGCTCAAAGATTCAGTTCACCTTTCTAGGTATTTTAGTTACAGGCTTGCATTATTTCTAGAGGCCCAAAGATTAAGTTCCGAGTCGGTGGCAAGCGGCCCTGCTACCCATGACGGTGTCGACCTCAACTCGCAAGGGCCAGCGTCGGAGGGGTTCCCGGGGCTTGGGCTCTACAGAGCCTTCCTCCAGAGCGACGATGGCGAGCTCCTCCCTCGGTGCGTGAGGGGCTCTGGGCTCCCTCCCTATCGTGAATGACTTCTGTGATGAGTTAGCTCATGCTTTGTTTCATGGAGTGTTTTTTTTGTGTGAAGCTTGATTGACGACTTGTATGTTTAAGTGGGATATCTCATTTGTATGGACAAAGTAAAAATTATCATGTTTTGCATGCGTGATTTGTAAAGATGGTTTGTTTATGTCAATTGTGAGCGGGAGGAGGCCACAGAAGAGTCGGCCACACCAAATCCGGCAGGAAATAGGGTCCAAAGTAGTCAAATGATTGAGAAAGAGCATTTGTTGTCAATCTAACCCTGCCATCCATACACCTCTTTGGTTCAGAGTTAGTTCAGGGTTAGAATCTAACTCTAACCTCTAACTAAGTTAGAGTTCTCCTCGTCTCGATTCATCGCCATCATACTTTCTCCATTCCGGTGTTTTCAGTATCCTGCGAATCAAAGAGGCCCTTTTTTGCGGGAAAAATCAAAGAGGCCCTTAGACTGGTTTAGGTCCGGTCATTTTTTATAAACGTGTTATGTCCAAAATTTAATGAACGTGCTCCGGTTTCTACAAAAATAATCCGGTTTCATGTAGTAATTCATTCATTTATTTATTCTTCTGCGGGGGGTTTGCATGTAATTCGTGAGGTCTGAAATGTAAAGTACCCCGGCATATGCTCCGAGTCGTGCATGCACTACGACCCAGATGCTCTATGTCCCACATGTCGGCGAATGGGAGCACGTGGAAATAGCCTAGGAGTACATATAGGAGGATAAATGCGTGAAAAAATATGTACTGTGAAGCGTAGCTGCGGTTCGAAAAGGAGACCTAAAGTGATGACAGCTATAGGTCGCACGCACCCAACTAGTGGTACTAGACATACGACTAATTTTTCCCTCAAAAAAAGAGGCACGAGTGCTCAGTACTCCTATTCTATAAACACGAGTCCCATCTGACAACAGCGTCCGTGCTACAGCTAGCTCTCCTCCCTCGTTTCTCTCTTCTAATTCTAAACTCGGCCGACGCCTGGTGGGCGGGGTGGGTTTGCTCAACTGCGGCCCCACCTCATAGTGAAAACGTTACGAATGGAATAAAAATGCCATATACTCCCTCCGTTCCTGAATATAAGCCTTTTTAGATACTATTTCAAATGGAATACAACATACAGATGTATGTAGACATAGTTTAGAGTGTAGATTCACTCATTTTGCTCCGTATGTAGTAGTCACTTGCTGGAATCTTTAGAAAGACTTATATTTGGGAACGGAGGGAGTACTGTACTAATAAAACATTAAGGCCACGAGGTGATGCAGTGCTGGTTACAGGAGGCAAGAAGAAGAGATGCATCCATCGACGACGTCCACGTCCTCGACTCAGGGCGCCGGCCCACCGAACGGCGCCTAAGTAGCAGTGGCTTTCGTGGCCAGGTCGACGTGCTTCTGAACAATGGCGTCCAAAGATTCCAGCCGCTGGAAGAAGGCCAACGTCTTTCTGTCCTCGCTTGCCTTGTAGTGGCCTATGTAGACGATTTCCTCGTAGACGTGGATGTGCAGGTCGACAGTTTCTTGCATGGCGAGGCGTTGCGCGGTGAGCGCGGCCTCGAGGTGCACATTCTTCGTCGCGACCTCCGGCACCTGCAGGGCCACCAGGGCTTGAAAGAGTTCGTCACCATGGAGGCCGATGAGGGTGGCAGGCAATGAGGAGCCTGGGCGCGCGGGCTAGAGCAGTAGGGCAAGGTCATCCGCGCGCTTCTTGACGGCGGTGAACTTGCGGATGGAGTTGACCATCATGTCGTCCATGCGAGAGGCGAAGCCGGCGTCGGCGAGGGCTACGATGCCGGCGGTCGCCAGCATCGTCTGGAAACACTGCGCGGTGCGGGGCCGCAGGCCGGCGCCTTGGATGATTTGGCACAGCCGACTGCCCCTCGCGTCCATCGCCTCCATAGGTGCTTGTGGCTTCTGGTCACTTGGTCTTGGATTGGAGTGAGCAGTGTTGCGCAAAGACTTGGGAGTAGATGGATTGGAGTGGTGGGGCGCCTTTATTATATGAGAGTCCAAACTCTGTTGCATTCACATCGTGCTGGCTCTATTCTGCTTCTCCAATTAATTCCCTCTACATGTAATTCAGGATGCATCATTGACCGTTCAACGTCTCGAGAACCGCTACCCTCTCCCTCCTTGGCATTCAAGCACCTATGGACCCGTCGACGGCGAGGTGCCTATGGTGACTTCGTAAATTTCAAGATGATAGTGACGTGCGTGTGTGCATTCATAGGGGTGAGTGTATGCGCGTGTATATGAGCGCTTGTGTCTGTACTGTGCCAAAAAAACGTAAATGCGTGTCAAAAAGAGACTAGTCAGTATACTCAATATTGTGCACCTCGGAGAGGAAAACGATAGAACTACTCCCTCCGTCCCATAATGTAAGACGTTTTTTCACACTAGTGTAGTGTTAAAAAAACGTCTTACATTATGAGACGGAGGGAGTACGTATTTATGTACGGTGCCGATTCACTCATTTTTCTCCATATGTACTCTGTCTCGGTGTAGTCTAGTCACTTGTTGAAATCTCTAGAAGGGCAAATACTCCTTTCTGGTTTACATGGCTATACTAGCAAGTAGTTGTACGTACTAGTACAATAATGGGCTCACATAGCGATTTTGTCTCATGCAAGAGCCTGGCTATATGTGTGTTCCAATGTTCGCAACTGCCATGTTCGGTTTGCGCTTGGCTCTTCGCCTCTTTGAGAAGACGAACAATGATGTTACTACTACTGCCTCTACAGTGTCGAATCCACTGCTGCATGTCCGTCCACCGCGAGCGGGGGGGATAGCTTGTTGTAGAAGTACTACTAAGCAGAAGCCTGTCCTCGTTTGCGAGAAACCGCGCGCATGGGCGAGGGAGAAGGCGTGTAGTAGTAAAATCAAGCTTCTCCTCGTTGTATGAGTTGACGCGACACATCATAGCACTGGCCCCACATGCTTCCCTCTAAACTTGGTTGAAAGACCCGCAGTGTACAATATATTTGCTGCAACCTCTAACATTTACACACCACAACTTAAAATATATGTGGCCGTATGCATCGTTCTGATGCAGAGGCCGGGGAGTCCCCCTTTTTCGAAAAAAAAAATTAAAATATATATTCCTGTCTTGACTAGATGAGCGTGCAAACTACAATCACCAGGGTGACAGGTAGGGCTAGAAGACTATTTTAATATATTTTTTAAACTTCGAGACGGCCACATAGCATGGAGCCGACCCCAACGATTTTAAGCTTACAGGCATGGTACACGCTATCCTAGACTACTCTACGCATGAAACTGCCACACGAGCGTCCGGGCTGCGCTTGGCTCTTCGCCTCTTCGGGAAGTCAAACAATGATGGAGTACTACTGCACTGGAGGAGTACTACAGTACGCTTCTGGCCATCTGAGATCTGACGCCGATTGAACTGCTGCATGTCCACCGCATGCGGGAGGGAGAGCATGTAGCGAAAGCTTCTCCTAGTCTTGCCAGCCACCACACTCATGGGCGAGGGAGGGACGCTCCTACCTTTGCGTGTATGACAGGTGGGCCCGACAGGTGGGTGGCCAACCTGTCATACAGCCAAAGGCACGTGCAGTTAAGTCCGCGAGGGAGAGGATAATCAAACTTCTCGTTGATGTACGAGTTGACGCGACACATCAAAGCACTGCACTCGATATATTTCAATAATTGGTGTTTACCGATGCATTAATTACAACGCATGCATGCATGCCGTGACTCTCCTTTTGATACTTGCATGTGTTGATTTAATGCACCTTGAAGTAGTATAAAATATGTGACGGTAAAGCTTTGTAATGCCCCGGCCCAAGTCGAGAGATGGTTGTGCACGAGGAGGGCGAGATCATGCAGACCGAACAGGACCCGACGATGGAGCTCTCTAAGGTCTCGATGGACCTCACCGTGCTCCACTGCCCCTTGTGCCTCCGCCCCTTGACGCCTCCAGTGTATGAGGTTCGAATACACCTCGTCCGTTCGGCTGATTGAGCAAGGTGCAGGTTTCTTGATTGATGTGCTATTCGATTGATTTCTGCAGTGTAAGGGAGGGCACCTAGCCTGCGCGGACTACCGCGTCGAGTGCCCCGGGAACCAGCGGCAGTGCTAGAAGTGCGAGCGCGGTGGTGGCTTTGACGGGCGGAACACGGCGGTGGACTCCGTCCTTTCGTCGGTGAGGGTGGAGTGCCCGCACGAAGGCTATGGGCTCTATGTCACTTACCACAAGCTCGCCGATCACCAGAGCGTGTGTCCGCTCGCGCCCTGCAAATGCCCCGTGCCCATCTGCGGCTACGAAGGCCCGCCGCCGGCGCTCTACCACCACATCAACACCGCGCATCCCATGCACGTGCACAGGATCCAGTACGGCAAGGTGCTCCAGCTGCAAGTGCCACTGTCGGAGCCACGGCTCTTGCTGTTCGCGGAGGAGGACGGCCGCGCATTTTTCTTGGTCGGCGGCGTGCTCGACATCGGCGCGCCTATCGCCGTGTCGGTCGTCTGCATCAGAGCGGGGGCGTCCCCACTGCCGCACTACATGGCCAAGCTGTGGGCGAACGGCCCGCCGGGGGAGCCCAAAGGCACGACCGACACCGTCAAGGTGGAAATGGAGGTGACAAGCAGCAAGGATCCCGGCGACGTCCACGTGCAGGAGCTGACCTTCTTCACAGTTCCGCCCAAGCTGCTGGCCGGGGCTAAGCTGGTGTCCCTCCACATTCAGATTGACAAGCTCACGTCCTAAATGTTTCTACAGTGCCTTCTGTTTATCTTAGTAATATGCTAATATAGGGATTACCTCGGTCTACTTTAGCTTAAGAAATGGTGGGTTTTGGTGGCGATGCAGCAATTACTTCGACATCAGATCAGTAATTTCCAACAGTCGAACGGATATTTTGTGTCTGTTGGATATAAAGTTCCTTTGGGTAAGAAGTACTACTTGTCATCAAAATGGATAAAAGGAGATGTATGTAGACGTATTTTAGGTCTAGATACGTCCCTTTTTATCATTTTGATGACAAGCACTCCCTCCGTTCCACAATACATGCCTTCCATTTGTCAAAATATAGATGTATCTAGACATGTTTTAGTATATAGGTACATCCATGATAGAGCCAATCGGATGGTTGAGAACACTACAATTCGTAGCTACATATGCGTGTGTGACTCCCAGATGCAGAGGCCGGGGGTCATCATCCTCCTTTTCGAGAAAAAACAGACGCGTGTGTGAGAGGACGAGTGCGTGCGTGCACCTCTTCTCTTCCTGTATAACGTACTAAACTCAGAGTACAAGTTTTTATGGGTGGCACGATGGTGCGTGCGAGAAGTCCCAAGAGATAGGTTTAATGCGTCTGAAAAAAAGACTAGCCTGTAGCTCGCCACGCGGCTATTCCTGTCGAACGCCCCATTAACCGTAAGATATGTATACGACGGTGCCAGTTATTGCACGTACACAGCAGTAGAAAAAGAACTACTCCATCCGGGAATAGTGCCGCACTTCGAAACTAGAACCGTCAATAAATTTTGAGCTTGCGTCTCGTCACATTCCAAATTACTCCATGCTATATTGAATTGCAAACCTGTTCACACCGATCACAACCTAAACGGTTTCCCACTTAGGAGCGTATTAGTACCACGCTATATTGAATTGCAAACCTGTTCACACCGATCACAACCTAAACGGTTTCCCACTTAGGAGTGTATTAGTACTCGGTTATAAATACTAGTATGCCAAGATGACTGCACATTCCTCCTCAACTCCTCATCCACAAAAACAAACAAGCCATTCAGCATCCTTCCCTTGCGTCTGCCATGGCCAGCGTGAGTTCTGGGTCGAGAGATTGCCACCAGGGAGAGGCGAGCATGGAAGCGGAAGCACGAGATATGTCCCGCCTCGCTGCGAAAGCAACCGACTTGTCCCGCCGCGCGGAAGTAGCAGCACAGAGGTCCCGCCGCGCCGCTGAAGTAGCACGGAGGTCCCGCCGCGTCGTCGATGCAGAAGACTGGTCCGGCCGCGCCGCGGAAGCAGCAGAGATGTCCCGCCGCGCCGCGAATGCAACAGAGATGTCCTGTCGCGCCGCGGCTGCCTGGGAAAATTTCTCGCGGGCAGGCGATGACTGTTACAGGCGCATGCATGCGATCGTCCATAGCCAGATGGATCAGATCTTCGGCTGGGCGAGGTTGCAGGACGACATGAAAGCCTCGTTTGAACAGGCTACCGGCGTCATCCAGCAACTAAGGGAGGGCAATGAGAGGCTCCAGGCCGAGCGCGACCTGCTGAGGGCGAAGATCGTCCGAAGTGCAGACCAACAGGAGGAGACCAGTGCCTTGTTGAAGAGGACCGTCGTCATCGTCAAGAAACTTATGGACGAGAATGACATGCTCCACAACGAGCGCCAAAGGCTGGTGGAGGAATCCGTGGATGTTCTTAAGCAGCGTCTTGAGGACACGAAAGAGCTCATCGCCGCTCGCCGCGGAAACTAGTTCGCGCGGCCTGCAGCAACGCATCAAGAAAGTAGAGATCAGCGAGCCAGATCCTTGTCTTCCTTCTTTTACCCTTGTGTATTTCGGGCATAGCCGCATGTGGATTTTTTAATTATCTTTCTAATTATATAAGACAATTAATCATCCTTATATATTCATCAGTCTTGCTATAAGTCGTAGTAGATGCTATATAGGTCCGTCGGATCTTACATCAAGATCCGTGCTTTCAGATTTTCTTTTTTCTCTCTTAAATCTCAGTCGAGTGAGACATAGCCACGCCATTAAACACAGGCTCGGGCACCATTAATGGAGACCTTGGGAGAGAGGTGGACGACAGATGGAGGTCAAAGGGCTCTCCTCCCGATAAGCACGCGTAGGTGTCTGATCGCACGCCTCTCGTACTCAAATAGCTACCCTGCACGGCGCCTCCTAGCTAATAAAAAATGGGGACGCGTGGCGGCACGTAAATGGTAGTAAATAGAACACCCACGGTTTCAATAATACTTGTGTTTCCGATTGTAACGTGACAGCACTTGTTCCAAAATGACTTTGTTGATTGTTAATGTGTGCGCCTTCGCAAATCGGACTGCAAAATTACCACAGCATGTTGGTTCCATGTCATGGCACCAAGCCAAGTTTCATTATTTTCATGCATGTTTTGGATTTACAGGAATTAAAAAATTAAGTTTCTCAATGTTTCCAGCCCAGCCACGACGCTGAGAATTTTGAATTTCATTCCCATTTCTTGCATCGAACCTAGAAATTTACCCGAGGACACACATGTGATTTTTCAACCAACTTTGGTGCACTGGAACATGTGCTTGTATTTCAAACTTGAATTATGCACACAAAGGTGACACGTTCCCTCCCAGAACCACGAGCCTTCTTGAGAGAAGCTCTGATTTGCAAGAAGCTTATACCAAAATTTGTTCCTATTCGGCCAATTTTTTTTACCACGGCATGGTACTACCATGACATGACACCATGCCAAGTTTCATGATTTTAAAACCAAGTTTCTCAATGTTCTCGGCCGAGCCAAGATGCCCAGATGTTTGAATTTTATTCTCATTTTTTGCATGGGACCTAGAAATTCACCCGAGGACACGAATGTGATTTTTCAACCAACTTTGGTGCACGGGAGCATGTGCTTGTAGTTCAAATTTGAATTATGCACATTAAATGACCAAAAACTCAATTAATGTGTAAATAAGGCCAAACGAAGCCAGAATAATTCAAAAATTTAACAGGGCACTCATGTAGTTCTATGTTGCCTTTGTAAATAAACTCAAGGGGGACAGCGTATATCGTTTCGCACTCAAAGGTGGCACGTTCTCTCTCAGAACCACGAGCCTTCTTGAGAGAAGCTTCGGTTTGCAAGAAACTTATACCAAAATCTGTTCCTATTCGGCCAATTTTTTTACCACAGCATGGTAGTACCATGACATGACACCAATGCCAAGTTTCATGATTTTCAGACATGTTTTGGATTTACAAGAATTTTAAAACCAAGTTTCTCAATGTTCTCGGCCGAGCCACGATGCCCAGATGTTTGAATTTTATTCTCATTTCTTGCATGGGACCTAGAAATTCACCCGAGGACACAAATGTGATTTTTCAACCAACTTTGGTGCACGGGAGCATGTGCTTGCAGTTCAAATTTGAATTATGCACATTAAATGACCAAAAACTCAATTAATGTGTAAATAAGGCCAAACGAAGCCGGAACAATTCAAAATTTAACAGGGCACTCATGTAGTTCTATGTTGCCTTTGTAAATAAACTCAAGGGGGGCAGCGTATATCGTTTCGCCCTCAAAGGTGGCACGTTCCCTCTCAGAACCACGAGCCTTCTTGAGAGAAGCTTCGGTTTGCAAGAAACTTATACCAAAATCTGTTCCTATTCGTGCAATTTTTTACCACAGCATGGTAGTACCATGACATGACACCCATGCCAAGTTTCATGATTTTCAGACATGTTTTCGGTTTACAAGAATTTTAAAACCAAGTTTCTCAATGTTCTCGGTCGAGCCACGAAGCCCAGATGTTTGAATTTTATTCTCATTTATTGCATGGGACCTAGAAATTCACCCGAGGACACAAATGTGATTTTTCAACCAACTTTGGTGCACGAGAGCATGTGCTTGTAGTTCAAATTTGACTTATGCACATTAAATGACCAGAAACTCAATTAATGTATAAAAACGACAAACGAACCCGGAATAATTCCAAAATTTAACAGGGCACTCATGTAGTTCTATGTTGCCTTTGTTAAGAAACTCAAGGGGGGCAGCGTATATTGTTTCTCACTCAAAGGTGGCACGTTCCCTCTTAGAACCACGAGCTTCCAAATCGGCCCAATTTTTTACCACAACATGTTAGTACCATGACATGACACCATGCCAAGTTTCATGATTTCTAGGCGAGTTTTGGATTTACATGAATTTAAAATCTAAGTTTCTCGATGTTCTCGGCCGAGTCACGATGCCCAGATGTTTGAATTTCATTCTCATTTCTTCCATGGGACCTAGAAATTCAACCAAGGACACACATGTGATTTTTCAACCAACTTTGGTGCACCGGAGCATGTGCATGCAGTTCATATTTAGATTATGCACCTTAAAAGTCCAGAAACTCAATTAATGTATAAAAAGGTCAAACGAACCCGAAATAATTCCAAAATTTAACAGGGCACTCATATAGTTCTATGTTGCCTCTGTAAAGAAAATCAGGGGGGAGGCAGCGTATATCGTTTCGCACACAAAGGTGACACGTTCCCTCTCGGAACCACGAGGCTTGTTGAGAGAATCTCCGGTTTTGCAAGAAGCTTATACCAAAACTTGTCCCAATTCAGCCAAAAATTATACACATGAAAACAGGGTTTAGATTATCCCGAACATCTCGCTACCTAGACCAATAATGTAGTATGATTTGACTTCAACATAAAATGGACGCAAATATTTGAATTGGAGAGTGTATGATACATGTAGTTCATAGTGAAATATGATTACTGCTATATGCATGTTTTTTGTTATCAAGGTAATATTTAAATTATTGTATAACTTGACAACAATCGTATTCAAATAAGGAAAATTGATTCAAATTTAGTCCATATGGTAGACGACAATATATATGTTGACATGGTGGAGTAAAATGTTCATATATGATGGAAGATCAAAATGTACGACTACATCAATTATAAACCGCAAGCTCACCTAATGATATATTCGAATTCAACATAACGTGGATTCAAAAATTGAAATTCGAGATCCTGGCATTTGTAATCATATAAAAAGGGACACTACTCTTTCTTCTGGTGGGAATTGATTTGTTTTTTTTGTTGTTGAGGGAAGTGCGAATCGATTTGGTACTGTGCAGGGTAATCTTGTTCTCCCGATTTTTTGTACATTTTTCTTGTAGTTTTTTCAATGGCATCTATAGCAATATAGTAAAAGGGGACATGACTCTCTTGTGTCTTGTATGAATTGTTTTTTTTACACTTTAAGTTTGTTCTGCCGAACAAGGAATCTGCACCTTGTTATCCCGAAATTTTCAAGCTCGAGTATCTTTTGTCTCACCTGCTTTGAAACTCCCGCCTCTTCAACCCACGCCGCGCCTTGTTATCCCAAAATTTCCACGCGCGTGAGAACTCCCTCCTCATCCGAAATCGGTCCCGCAGCCCAGACACGCGAAATCCCCCTTCTACCCCTCAGCCGGAAATGAAGCTCCACGTCGCGGTGTCAAAACCGGTGGGGGTACGCTGGTAACTTACCTTACATTTCGGACAAGCGTGTCCCTAAGCTTGTCTCCCCCTCCCCCTTCTCCCTCCCCCCCCATTCGTACACCGAGGCCGCCAAAACCCGCGAAACCCCACGCTCCTCCGTCGGCCTCTCAACTGCCGCCCAGCCGGAGACTCTTCCCCGACTACGTCGTCCACCGCAACAGCTCGCCGTCCCTCATCCACCGCACCGAATGAGGATCCGTTGTCGATCTCGCCGTCCCGCTGGATCAGCCGCCCCGTCCTCCACCTACAAGGAGCTGCCCCGACATTCGCCTCGTCTATCGCGCCACCTCAATCCCCACAGCGCCGTCTTGACCTGCCCCACCGGAACTGCAGCACCCTCACCAATTCCTCCGATGAAGCCGAGGCCAACTCGGCGCCACCAAGGAGGTTCTGCACTCACCGCTGCATTTTATCTTTTATTCGATCTCACGGGGCTGCCGGTGCTCGATACCGAGCAGACATGGCGGGTCTCCATCGACGGCGCCGTCGCCGGCCACATCATTGTCACGTCCTAGCTAGTTCATGCATTAGAGTGTTGCATCATGTCTATTTTTCACAGAAACTTGAAATGGGGATGCCAGAAAACCCCAGCACCCCCCCTGAAACAACTAGGGTTTACTAAAATCCTTTTCAATGAACCTGAAATGCCCTCCAGAAATGTTCACCATCTTTGGTCCTGGCTAAAATCTCTGCCAAAAATGGTTTCATAATTTTGGAGGCCATTTTGGATTTTTGCACAAGCCATAAGTATTTGCATTTGGGCATTTTAAATCCTATAAATATTTTCAAATGCCCAAATAATCTTGAAGGTATTTTTAGGCTGTTGAGAATAATTTCAAAGGTGCCTCAGAATATTTTCAGGATTTTCCCAAATGAAATAGTATTTTTACTATTTCAAAACACAGAACAGAAATAAATAAAAAAGAGAGAAAACAGAAAGCAGAGAGGACTTACCTGGCAGCCCACCTGGCGGCCCAGCACTGTGCTGGCCCGCGCCAGTCAGCTGCCTGCTCTCGCCAGAGCAGGCAGAGAGGTGACGCCGGCGAGCGTGAGCTCGCCACGGCGCCACCTGCTTGCCGCATCGCCCGTAGATGCGCTGGACGACCCCCATGACGCGCCCCCGAGCCTCTGGACACCCCCTTTCTCCCCCATCGCCTCTCCCTCGCCTTCCTCCACCATGGCCGACGCAGCCGCTGCCACCTCGCCGGAGTAGCCGCGCCCACCGTCGACCTCGCGCCGTCCCACCGTGTGCAAGAGCTCCGCCGTCGCCTACTCCTTCGAGCAGGTCGAGCCCCGAGCGCTCGCTTGCCCCAAAGCCTCTGCTCCGACCTCGCCTTCGCCGCTCACCGTCGGAGATCAACTCCGCCGTCACCACTGCAACAGCTCGCCCCCGACCTCGCCGTCCGCTCCGTCGCAACCACCGTGAGCCTGGCCACCTTCCCATCCTCTCCTCTCTCCCTCTCGAGCTCCGCAGCCACTGCACGTAGCTCACCCGTACGCGCCGCCGCACGAGCTCGTCGCCGACGAGGCTCCGGCCATCCAACGGTCGCACCACCGTGGCCGTTAGCTCCACTGCATCGCCAGGAGCCCCTAGCACCATCGCACGCCCCTCGCCATGCTCTCTAGCAACGGGTTCGACTACGCCCGTACCCCGGCAGCCGCACGGCTCGTCGCCGGCGTCGATTCCGGCGACCCCGAGCTCCACCACCACCACCAGTCGATGCGGTTTGCTCCCAGCTACATGTAGGTGCTCTCCGTCGTCCATTTGGTCGCCGAAGGAGGAATCCCGCACTCCACCGCCGCGTCTGGACGTCGCCGGCGGCTAAACGTCGGCGAGTCAGCGTGGTTTGACCACGGGTTGACCCCCCAGAGTCACTGACAAGTGGGGCCCGCCTGCTAAATAATCTGAGTTAGAGTTTAAAATTAATCCTAATTAGATAATTACCTAACAGTGACACTGACACAGGGACCCACACGTCAGGTTTGACCTGGACGACCCCGTTGACCGCTGACGTCATCATGACACACTGCTGACGCATTAAGCAATTTAATTACTAGAATTATTCTTATATTGGAAATTCCAGAAATTATCACAAACTTCAAAAAATCATAGAAAATAATCTATAGCTCAGAATGAAAAGATTTATATATGAAAAATGATCAGAAAAATCCATTCTATCCATTTATACTGGTTTCATGCATGTTTAAGCAAGTTAACCTACCGTTTAATGTAGAACAAGATAAAGCACTAAAAGACGCCACATATGAACTTGGAGTTTGAATCTTTGATTCAAAATAGTCCAAACCCATCTGGTCCTAGTTGCATTAGCCCAATACATCCATTTTGCCATGTCTCATGCATGCATCATATTGTTGCACTTGCTTGGTGTTGATTGTGCTTCGATGTGTTCATTGTGGTAGGTTCTGCCTCCGAGGATATTCACGAGTATCCAACTGAAGGGCAGTATCCCACCACCACTCCGTCAGGCAAGCAACCCGTTGATCATTTCGATACAAACCCATCTTCTCGCCCTGCTCTCATTTACTGCATTAAGACAACGCGATTCAAACTGCTGTGTGTTGCGGTAGTTGAACCCACTTTCCTTTGCATGACCTGTCATTGCCACAGTAACTAGATGAAACCCACTAGCATGTGTAGGAGTTGATTGAGCCATGTTGTGTTCCTACAATGCTATGCTTGCTACGCTTAGAGTCGTGTCAGGTCTGGCTCATCAGGGTGATGAACTAGAGTGAAAGTGTGTGTCGGTAATGAGAGTGAGGTGTTGAATACAATTTGGTAAAGGTATCGATGGGAGGCCATGTAGGAGTACATGGTGGGTTGTTTCATTGAGACCGTCCCTAAGAACTGAGATCTGTATGCGTGATTTAAGATTCAGCTACTACCACGCATTGGGCCCGAAACCAATGGACCCCCTCGGCTTCTTAATCACCCTTGTCCTCTGTCCAGGAGTTGCACGTAGTTTCTGGTGTTTGTAGTAAGCTGGAGGCCGTGGACAGCGCTGACCAAGGGGTGGGCTGTGATGCGGTAGGCTCGTGGCACGGTGTACCGAGTCGCCTGTTTGGTGTCCGGGAACCCTGCACACATCGTTTGGGGCCGTACGTGGAAACCTCGGCCGGACTCCCTGCGGATGGAACCTAAATAGGCGATAAACCTGGACTAGTGACTCGAGTGTTTAGGTAGGCTATGGCCGACACCCACGTGGGCTTCCGCTTGAAGGTTGCCGAGTACACATCGTGTAGCGACGATAAGTGGTGAGAGCGTGTGTGACGAAGTACACCCCTGCAGGGTATAAAACTATTTGAATAGCCGCGTCCGCGGTAAAGGACTACTTGGTCGCTTATGCAGTTCATAGACAAGTAAATGGATACTACTAAAAGCCTCAAGATAAGTGTGAGTACCGCGGATGGCCCTCTCGTGGGATGACGAGGGAGGATCCACGGTGGGGTATTGAGATGGTGATTAGTGAACTCGTGTGCGAAAACTATTTCACAAGTGGTGTCTCGTAGGATAGCTTAGCCAAGAGTCAAAGCTGGCTTGCTGCAATAACTCCACTACCTTCTTGAGCCCTTAAAATAAAGTACTTGAGTTGTAGAGTTTTGTTGTGATGCCATGTTGTATTTGGACATATCGAGCATATTGTGTGTATGATTGAAATGCTTGGTATGTGTGGGATCCGACAATCTAGTTGTTTATCCTTGGCAGCCTCTCTTATGGGGAAATGTAGTCTAGTGCCTCCTTGAGCCATAGTAGTCCGCTACAGCCCGGTTCACCGGAGTCCTGCTAGCCCAGCACTACTGCTCTGGACACCTGATTGGCCGGCATGTGATTCATATCGTTCCTGTGTCTGTCCCTTCGGGGAAATGTCACGCGGTGACATCCGGAATCCTGCCTAGCCTGCTACAGCCCGGGTTCCCGGAGTCCTGTTAGCCCAGTGCTACAGCCCGGATTCACACGCTGCTGACCGACACGTTCGATGTTGATTCATGTATGCCTGTCCCCATACGTTAGTGCCGCTTTGGGTTCACGACTAGCCATGTCGGCCCGGGTTCTCTGTCATATGGATGCTAGCGACATTGTCATATACGTGAGCCAAAAGGCGCAAACGGTCCCGGGCCATGGTAAGGCGACACCCGTGGGAGTACCGTGTGTGAGGCCGCAATGTGATATGAGGTCTTACAGGCTAGATCGGTGTGACTTGGGATCGGGGTCCTGACAGCGTTGGCATCAGAGCCGGACTGCCTGTAGGTGCGATAAGCCAAACTGGTCGATGTCGAGTCTAGAAATGCTTTAGTTATATGTAGGGGAATTGATTGTGGGAGGGAACGTAAGGTGCTTTTACTCCTTTACCTCATGCCCTCTGATCTGAGTCATTCTCTTCTCATTCTACGTGGGTTAAGGACTAGGCTCTCTCCTCTCTATCAGGTTCACGTGTTACTAATCCGTAGTAACTTATAGGATTGTTGGTTCCATGCTTCGGTTCAGTTTCTACTACCTTAGTATGTTGTCGGTTGAACCAGAACCTGGACATGATGTTGTTGAGTGGTATTGCAAACTATTGCGAATGTCTCAAATCCTTTTCCGAGCATTTACAGCCGTTATGCTGTCCGAATTCTCCTAGAAATACTAATGCCTTGCATTATTTCGTACTTTCAGATGGCCACCCGTTCCTAGAATCAAGTGGTTCGTCTGACCCGGTGCCTCGGCGTACCTGGTCACACGGCCATGCTGGTCCGAGTGATGGTTGAGACAGGCTATCGTTGGTATCCCGAGTATACCGTCGAGGAGCAGTTTCGAGACTTTAATCAAAGTCAATATCTTTGCACAGTCAGGATTTACCCATCCTATCCTGGAGCCACTAAACCCCTCCATTGCTCTTATGGACTTGGGGTTACCATCGAGATGTCCGTGCAGGACGCAGCTTACTCGATGATGACTATCATGCGAGCCAGAACTGCCTTGCTTCGGAACACTGACTTCTGCTATATGCCAGCAGCACTCCCTGGGGCACAGGGGTACTATCAGGCTACTTACTGTGATTCTACCCATGAGGACCCACTACTCCGCACCACCACCGAGATGCTTGAGGACAAGGACCGTGAGAATCGTGCCTTGCGAATGGAGCTCTTTAATGATCGTGCTGATCACTGGGCCACTCTGACACGGTTTGCACCTGCCGTGCAGGCTGGGTATATGGACATGAGAGACTTGTACCCCGTGCGATCTGGTCTGCCAGAATGTATGGAATGGCATGATGTAGGAGGCATCACCCCTCCTCGTGGACCCCGTCTGCCACCGTTTGTTGGACCAAGGCCACACCCGAGTCCTTATGGACTGCAAGCTCCACAGGACCGACTGTTTCCAGATGATCATGTTCAGCTCCCAGGACATGGTGGTGACTTCTATGAAGATTACTACGGAGATGTCTGAGTTGGTAGTAGTTCCACTAGTATTGTAACAGTTGTAATCTCCACAGTCCTGCGTGTCTTGTGGGATACGACTTGGTGTGTATCACGTTCCGGAGGTGTAGAAAAATAATGTATAGGAGCTTGGAATGCCTCTGATGAGATGTATCGTCTTTCATCGTAGTTGTACCCTAGCCTGGGCTTGTACTAAACTATGTATGGCGTGTATGACCGTTGGTATATGTATGTCGGTTGCTATGTTACCATGTCATACTGATGATCATCTCTGCATTCCGTGTTATCCATTACATTCCGCATTTCCCTACCAAGAATTAGCCATCCTCGTCTAAACCGTTGCTTTGTTTCTCCTAGGATGGTTAACACCCGCAACAACCCTGCTGTCCAGGCGCAGGGTGAAGCCAATGCAGCTAGGGGGGAGAAACTGCCCCAACCGCCTTCACTGGCTGAAGTTATGCTGGAGGCAAAAAGAAACAAGCGTGAGACTAACCGCTTGCTAGAGCGAATTGAGCAGAATACTGCACGTCACCAGAGGAACGACCTGGTGTCCATCAATGACTTTATCAAGTTGTACCCACCGAAGTTTAACCATTCCGTCGAGCCCCTTGATGCGGATGATTGGCTTCACAGCATCACCCATAAGCTACGTTCTGCCAACGTAGCCGAAGCTGATAAGGTTACCTACGCTGCCTATCACCTCGAAGGCCCTGCTAGCCTTTGGTGGGAAAACTTGAGGCTATGCGCCCAGCTGGCCAAATCACTACTTGGGCTGAATTCAGTGAGGCTTTCCGTGAGCATCACATTCCGGAGGGTCTCATAGATCATAAGCGGGAAGAATTCTGCAACTTCACCCAAGGCAGACTGACCGTGGATGCATACAGCCGTGAGTTTGGAAATCTAGCGCGCTATGCTCCTGAAGAGGTATCCACCGACGCCAAGAAGCAGGCAAGGTTTCGCAAGGGACTTAGCCCCGAGCTTCGCCGTGATCTTCGTCTGCACGAGTGCACCTCCTTCCAGAAGTTGGTCAATAAGGCCATCAGTGCCGAGACAGGACAGACTGACTATGACACTACACGCAAGCACTCTCGCGATTTTGGTTCCTCATCCGGTTCCGGATCCCAGAAGCGCCGGGTCTGGATTCCAAACACTGCTCTACCACCTAGGTTCACTCCGAGGCCATCCTTCGAGGCGCCTTGCCCCAACCAGCAGCATGCACCGCCCAAGGTCTATGGTGGCCCCGCTGCTAATGCTGCTCCACGCCCCAATGTTGTGACATGCTTCAAGTGTGGAGAAACGGGTCACTATTTGCGCGAGTGCCCCCGAAACAAGCTCAATCAACCTAGACAGTCCGTTGGCCGTGGTAAGCCAGCAGGAAAGACTTACTACGCCAAGCTAGCCACCACTACACGTGGCCATGTCAACTATGTTTCAGCTGAAGAAACTCATGAGGATCCCAACGTCGTCCTTAGTACGCTCCTTGTTAATTGCCATCCGGCAACAGTTCTTTTCGATACTAGAGCATCTCATTCATTTATCTCTGAGAGCTATGCTCGATTACACAACACCACATTTTGTGACATGCCCACCTCCATGGTAATTCAAACCCCTGGTTCTAAGTGGCAAACCTCTAGGATAAGCCATGGAAATGAAATTCTTGTCGACAGATTGGTCTTCCTTGCATCACTAATAGCTCTCAAGTCCTCGGACATAAATATCATCTTGGGTATGGACTGGATGTCAGCCCATTATGCTAAGATTGATTTCTCTACTAGAACTGTTCAACTCACTCATCCGTCGGGCAAGACAGTCAATGTTTTGACCCGAGTGTCTAAGCGCCAGCTTTACTCATTAAATGCCAACCCTCTTCCAGACCTCGAAGATGTGCCGGTAGTACGTGACTTCCCGGATGTATTCCCTGAAGAACTGCCAGGTATTCCACCTGACAGGGATGTTGAGTTCGCGATAGACCTTGTTCCAGGAACCGTCCCAATCTCTAGAAGACCTTATAAGATGGCACCCCTAGAGCTAGCCGAGCTTAAGAAACAACTCGATGAGTCCTTGAAAAAGGGTTTCATCCGTCCTAGTTCTTCTCCGTGGGCTTGCCCCGTCCTCTTCGTCAAGAAGAAGGATGGTACGGATCGGATGGTTGTAGATTACCGACCTGTCAACCTAGTCACTATCAAGAACAAGTATCCGCTTCCCAGGATCAACGACCTCTATGATCAGCTCGCTGGATCCTCAATCTTCTCTAAAATGGATTTGAGGTTGGGCTACCATCAAATCAAAATCAAGAACGGGGACATTCCTAAAACGGCCTTTGTTACTCGTTATGGCCAATACGAGTATACCGTCATGTCTTTCGGTTTAACCAATGCTCCAGCCACCTTCTCTCGGTTAATGAACTCAATCTTCATGGAGTATTTGGATAAATTCGTCGTAGTATACCTCGATGATATACTCATCTACTCCAAGAACGAGGCAGAACATGCCGAGCATCTAAGGCTAGTACTGACGAAACTTCGAGAGCATCGCCTTTATGCTAAATTCTCTAAGTGTGAATTCTGGTTGCCAGAAGTGACCTATCTAGGCCATGTAATCTCTGGTAAAGGTATTGCTGTCAATCCCGAGCGAGTTCAAGCCATCCTTGACTGGACTCCACCTGAATCGGTCAAGCAAGTTCGGAGTTTCCTTGGCTTAGCGAGCTACTGCCGCCGCTTCGTCGAGAATTTCTCCAAGGTTGCTAAACCTCTAACTGAACTCCTCAAGAAAGATAAAAAGTTCGAGTGGACCCCACAGTGCGAGTTCAGCTTCCAGGAACTGAAAAGACGCCTGACATCTGCCCCCGTACTCGTACCACCAGATTTTTCTAAGGACACTATTATCTATTGCGACGCCTCGCGACAAGGACTAGGTTGCATACTCATGCAAGATCGTCACGTAATTGCCTACGCTTCCTGACAGTTGCGTCCACATGAGGATAATTATCCCACACATGATCTAGAGCTTGCAGCCGTAGTCCATGCACTCAAAACATGGCGACATTACCTTCTCGGTAATCGTTGCGAGATTTTCACTGATCACCAAAGTCTGAAATACATCTTCACCCAACCGGATTTGAATCTCAGGCAAAGACGTTGGGTCGAGTTGATCACAGATTACGACTTAGGAATAACTTACACCCCGGGCAAAGCCAACGTCATGGCTGATGCGCTAAGCCGTAAATCCTATTGTAACAACTTGATGTTATAACAAAGTCAACCACTTCTCCACGAGGAATTCTGTAAGCTTAACCTTCACATTGTTCCTCGAGGATTTCTATCCACCCTGGTGGCGAAACCTACCCTCACGGATCAGATCATCAAAGCCCAGAAGGTAGATCCGGGAATCTCCCATATTAAGAGAAACATCAAGAAAGGAGTTGTGGATTGTTTCTCCGTTGATGACCAAGGTGTTGTGTTCTTTGGAGACCGCCTAGTGGTTCCCAAGGTACGCAACCTGAGGCGATTGATCCTTAAGGAAGCTCATGAATCTCCTCTCACCATTCATCCCGGTAGTACTAAAATGTATCAAGACCTACGCCAGAGGTTTTGGTGGACTAGGATGAAGAGAGAAATTGCTCAATACATTGCTAATTGCGACGTCTGCCGTCGTGTTAAAGCAGAGCATCAACGGCCTGCTGGCACCCTTCAGCCTCTGGCTATTCCTGAATGGAAATGGGTTAAAATCGGTATGGATTTCATTACCGGGTTTCCCAGGACCAAGAGAGGGAATAATGCTATCTTCGTTGTTGTCGATCGTCTTTCCAAAGTAGCCCACTTCCTACCTGTTCGTGAGAGTATAACCGCTAGCCAGCTAGCAGACTTGTACATCTCCCGAATAGTGTCTCTTCATCGTGTTCCATTGGAAATTAACTCAGACCGTGGAAGTCTCTTCACCTCTCGATTTTGGGAAAGTTTTCAAAATGCTATGGGAACTCGTCTCTCTTTTAGCACCGCCTTTCACCCTCAATCAAGTGGTCAGGTAGAACGAGTTAATCAAATTCTGGAGGATATGCTCCGAGCTTCTGTCATCTCGTTTGGCATGGATTGGGAGAAATGCCTTCCATTCGCCGAGTTCGCTTATAACAATAGTTATCAAGCTAGCTTGGGCAAAGCCCCTTTCGAGGTTCTCTATGGACGAAAATGTCGAACGCCTCTTAACTGGTCAGAAACCGGGGAAAGACAACTCTTTGGCCCGGATATGATTCAGGAAGCAGAAGAGCAGGTACGCATTATTCGTGAGAAATTGAAAACAGCCCAATCTCGCCAAAAGAGCCATTATGATCGCAAACATAAGGCTATGACTTTTGAGGTTGACGAGAAGGCTTACATTCGGGTGACTCCTTTAAACGGAACCCATCGATTCGGTATCAAAGGCAAATTGGCTCCTCGTTACATTGGACCCTTTCGCATTCTTGCCAAGCGAGGAGAAGTTGCCTACCAATTGGAACTACCTCCGCATCTTTCCAAGGTTCATGACGTCTTCCACGTTTCCCAACTCAGGCGTTGCTTCTCGGATCCTATCCGTGGAGTGGACCACGAAACGCTTGATCTCCAAGATAATCTCACATATCGGGAATATCCCGTTCGAATCCTTGATCAAGCCGAGCGTACCACTCGATGCCAAAACATCAAGTTTCTCAAGGTTCAATGGTCACACCATTCCAAGAAAGAAGCTACTTGGGAAAGGGAGGATCGTCTTTGACTTGAGTACCCCACCTTCTTCCCAACGGATCCTAAATCTCGGGACGAGATTCTTTTGAGTGGGGGTGAGTTGTCACGTCCTAGCTAGTTCATGCATTAGACTGTTGCATCATGTCTATTTTTCACAGAAACTTGAAATGGGGATGCCAGAAAACCCCAGCACCCCCCCTGAAACAACTAGGGTTTACTAAAATCCTTTTCAATGAACCTGAAATGCCCTCCATAAATGTTCACCATCTTTGGTCCTGGCTAAAACCTCTGCCAAAAATGGTTTCATAATTTTGGAGGCCATTTTGGATTTTTGCACAAGCCATAAGTATTTGCATTTGGGCATTTTAAATCCTATAAATATTTTCAAATGCCCAAATAATCTTGAAGGTATTTTTAGGCTGTTGAGAATAATTTCAAAGGTGCCTCAGAATATTTTCAGGATTTTCCCAAATGAAATAGTATTTTTACTATTTCAAAACACAGAACAAAAATAAATAAAAAAGAGAGAAAACAGAAAGCAGAGAGGACTTACCTGGCAGCCCACCTGGCGGCCCAGCATTGTGCTGGCCCGCGCCAGTCAGCTGCCTGCTCTCGCCAGAGCAGGCAGAGAGGTGACGCCGGCGAGCGCGAGTTCGCCACGGCGCCACCTGCTTGCCGCATCGCCCGTAGATGTGCTGGACAACCCCCACGACGCGCCCCCGAGCCTCTGGACACCCCCTTTCTCCCCCATCGCCTCTCCCTCGCCTTCCTCCACCATGGCCGACGCAGCCGCTGCCACCTCGCCGGAGTAACCGCGCCCACCGTCGACCTCGCGCCGTCCCACCGTGTCCAAGAGCTCCGCCGTCGCCTACTCCTTCGAGCAGGTCGAGCCCCGAGCGCTCGCTTGCCCCGAAGCCTCTGCTCCGACCTCGCCTTCTCCGCTCACCGTCGGAGATCCCCTCCGCCGTCACCACTGCAACAGCTCGCCCCCGACCTCGCCGTCCGCTCCGTCGCAACCACCGTGAGCCTGGCCACCTTCCCATCCTCTCCTCTCTCCCTCTCGAGCTCCGCAGCCACTGCACGTAGCTCACCCGTATGCGCCGCCGCACGAGCTCGTCGCCGACGAGGCTCCGGCCATCCAACGGTCGCACCACCGTGGCCGTTAGCTCCACTGCATCGCCAGGAGCCCGTAGCACCATCGCACGCCCCTCGCCGTGCTCTCTAGCAACGGGTTCGACTATGCCCGTACCCCGGCAGCCGCACGGCTCGTCGCCGGCGTCGATTCCGGCGACCCCGAGCTCCACCACCACCACCCGTCGATGCGGTTTGCTCCCAGCTACAAGTAGGTGCTCTCCGCCGTCCATTTGGTCGCCGGAGGAGGAATCCCGCACTCCACCGCCGCGTCTGGACGTCGCAGGCGGCTAAACGCCGGCGAGTCAGCGTGGTTTGACCATGGGTTGACCCCCCAGAGTCACTGACAAGTGGGGCCCGCCTGCTAAATAATCTGAGTTAGAGTTTAAAATTAATCCTAATTAGATAATTACCTAACAGTGACACTGACACAGGGGACCCACACGTCAGGTTTGACCTGGACGACCCCGTTGACCGCTGACGTCATCATGACACACTGCTGACGCATTAAGCAATTTAATTACTGGAATTATTCTTATATTGGAAATTCCAGAAATTATCACAAACTTCAAAAAATCATAGAAAATAATCTATAGCTCAGAATGAAAAGATTTATATATGAAAAATGATCAGAAAAATCCATTCTATCCATCTGTACTGGTTTCATGCATGTTTAAGCAAGTTAACCTACTGTTTAATGTAGAACAAGATAAAGCACTAAAAGAGGCCACATATGAACTTGGAGTTTGAATCTTTGATTCAAAATAGTCCAAACCCATCTGGTCCTAGTTGCATTAGCCCAACACATCCATTTTGCCATGTCTCATGCATGCATCATATTGTTGCACTTGCTTGGTGTTGATTGTGCTTCGATGTGTTCATTGTGGTAGGATCTGCCTCCGAGGATATTCACGAGTATCCAACTGAAGGGCAGTATCCCACCACCACTCCGTCAGGCAAGCAACCCGTTGATCATTTCTATACAAACCCATCTTCTCGCCCTACTCTCATTTACTGCATTAAGACAACGCGATTCAAACTGCTGTGTGTTGCGGTAGTTGAACCCACTTTCCTTTGCATGACCTGTCATTGCCACAGTAACTAGATGAAACACACTAGCATGTGTAGGAGTTGATTGAGCCATGTTGTGTTCCTACAATGCTATGCTTGCTACGCTTAGAGTCGTGTCAGGTCTGGCTCATCAGGGTGATGAACTAGAGTGAAAGTGTGTGTCGGTAATGAGAGTGAGATGTTGAATACAATTTGGTAAAGGTATCGATGGGAGGCCATGTAGGAGTACATGGTGGGTTGTTTCATTGAGACCGTCCCTAAGAACTGAGATCTGTATGCGTGATTTAAGATTCAGCTACTACCACGCATTGGGCCCGAAACCAATGGACCCCCTCGGCTTCTTAATCACCCTTGTCCTCTGTCCAGGAGTTGCACGTAGTTTCTGGTGTTTGTAGTAAGCTGGAGGCCGTGGACAGTGCTGACCAAGGGGTGGGCTGTGATGCGGTAGCCTCGTGGCACGGTGTACCGAGTCGCCCGTTTGGTGTCCGGGAACCCTGCACAGATCGTTTGGGGCCGTATGTGGAAACCTCGGCCGGACTCCCTGCGGATGGAACCTAAGTAGGCGATAAACCTGGACTAGTGACTCGAGTGTTTAGGTAGGCTATGGCCGACACCCACGTTGGGTTTCCGCTTGAAGGTTGCCGAGTACACATCGTGTAGCGACGATAAGTGGTGAGAGCGTGTGTGACGAAGTACACCCCTGCAGGGTATAAAACTATTCGAATAGCCGCGTCCGCGGTAAAGGACTACTTGGTCGCTTATGCAGTTCATAGACAAGTAAATGGATACTACTAAAAGCCTCAAGATAAGTGTGAGTACCGCGGATGGCCCTCTCGTGGGATGACGAGGGAGGATCCACGGTGGGGTATTGAGATGGTGATTAGTGGACTCGTGTGCGAAAACTATTTCACAAGTGGTGTCTCGTAGGATAGCTTAGCCAAGAGTCAAAGCTGGCTTGCTGCAATAACTCCACTACCTTCTTGAGAATGAACATGTATAGTAGGATCTGTTGTAAGACTTGCTGAGTACCTTTGTACTCATGTTGCTTCAATTACTGTTTTCAGACGACAACACCGCCCCTTCTGATGGGTTCTACGTAGAACTCGACGACGACGAGTGAATTGCCACCCAGGTGGTGATCTAGGCTTGTGAAGGGCCTACGTAGATAGACAGGCTTCGTCGAGCCTTCTTTCTTTCTAGCGTCTGTACCCAGACAGTTTGCTTCCGCATGTGCTTGTATGATTGTATGACTTGAGTGTCGGGTCATGTGACCCCTATCTGTATGAACAAGTTATGTAAGGCTCTCCGGAGCCCTTTAAATAAAGTACTTGAGTTGTAGAGTTTTGTTGTGATGCCATGTTGTATTTGCACATATCGAGCATATTGTGTGTATGATTTAAATGCTTGGTATGTGTGGGATCCGACAATCTAGTTGTTTATCCTTGGCAGCCTCTCTTATGGGGAAATGTAGTCTAGTGCCTCCTTGAGCCATAGTAGTCCGCTACAGCCCGGTTCACCGGAGTCCTGCTAGCCCAGCACTACTGCTCTGGACACCTGACTGGCCGGCATGTGATTCATATCGTTCCTGTGTCTATCCCTTCGGGGAAATGTCACGCGGTGACATCCGGAGTCCTGCCTAGCCTGCTACAGCCCGGGTTCCCGGAGTCGTGTTAGCCCAGTGCTACAGCCCGGCTTCACACGCTGCTGACCGACACGTTCAATGTTGATTCATGTATGCCTGTCCCCATACATTAGTGCCGCTTTGGGTTCACGACTAGCCATGTCAGCCTGGGTTCTCTGTCATATGGATGCTAGCGACATTGTCATATACGTGAGCCAAAAGGCGCAAACGGTCCCGGGCCATGGTAAGGCGACACCCGTGGGAGTACCGTGCGTGAGGCCGCAATGTGATATGAGGTGTTACAGGCTAGATCGGTGTGACTTGGGATCGGGGTCCTGACAATCATCCACGGCGTCTCTCCCCCATGATGTTGCTTCCTCGGCGGCGACTTCCACAACGGCACTAGCTGCAGCTGCTCCGGCTCTCGCTCGCACTGCTACTCTGTTCTTGCTGTCGGTCGCGCTACTGCACTGCTCTTGCTTTCTTTTGTGTTGCTGCTCTACTCTTGCTCTCGCTTGTGCTGCTGCTGCTGCACGACCTCCGGCAGCTACAGGAGTTGCTGCTTTAGCACTCGCTCGCGGTGCTACTGCACGACTTGCTCTCTGCTAGTGTGTTCCCTGCTCGAGCGTCTGCTGATTTAGATCACTGCTTCTCTGCTACTAGTGCTCGAACGCCCTAAACATCTATTGCAATGCTCTGCTACTAGTTCAATCAGTTTCGACAGTAAAATTCAGTTTCGACTGTAAAGTTCATTTTCTTCAGTTAAGTTTAGAGTGAACAGTACTTACAGCATCTGTCGGAGCGGCTGTGGCGCGGCTGATGCGTTTTACATCTGGCACTTTTTGGTGATGTATTTTACATCATCTATTGCAGATGATATTAGGGTCCCAGTTCAGATTAACGTTGTCTGTCTTGTCCTGCTTCAGCCTCGTCGCCGTACACCTTATCGGAGCTGCTCCAACGACGGAACCGTCCATCACAGTGGAGCAGTACCCTCGGCGCCGTTTCCAGAGGCCTCGGATCTTCTTCCCCGCCTCCGACAGTCACACCAGCATCATCACCATCCTCCACGTCCAACCCAATGATGTTGAGGTCCACAAGGCTATGCCAAAGAGGTTGTACACTCGTCGCATCACTTTGTTACTCTGCATTCATGTCGATCCCTCAGGGATCCTTTGCTATGGAACTACTATTCATGCAAATCTGTTAGAAGGAGTGGAGCAAAGCAAAACTGGAGGATTTTTTCCTTTGGTGTCTCTTTCGAAGAAAAAACGTAGCAATTTTATTCACTTGGACATCCTTTTCAAATTAATATGCATGAAGAACAGAACTAATTGCATTACTGGCATAATAAGATTCTTATTTTTTCATTTTCATGTGGTTTGACTTTAATTTGACCATGTTTCTCCATTACTGTGTTCTTCCAATTCATGTGAACCAAACACCCAGGTTGACTGAAATCCTATGTTTCCAAATGCTCTGTTTTGCATGTGCATTCCTATCCTATTCCTGTGTTTTTCCTGTCCCTGCGTTTATAGAATCCTCCAATTCTAAGGAGCCCTTACAGATTTACTTCATTTTCAGATAGGCGTCAAAGAAAACTATGTGTGTTATGTCCTGCTCCTGCCGTGCCGTCATCCACCCCACCTGAGGTGCACCATCGACAGAAGCATTCACTGCAGCAGAGATCCCCCCTGCAGACTTTCTTTCGCCGCCTCAGATCATCTTCCCCGTTGCCGGCAGCCACGCCAACTACATTACCATCATCGACTGAGCAGATGAACCTGAGGACTACACAATTCCGGAAGAGAGGTCGCAATCTTTTGTGTTTGCTTACGTTATACATCACTTATTATTACCTGCTACTTTATAATTCAAACTTCAGTTTTGAAATGCCCATGGGTCTCATATCGAGCGAGCAACGAATAGTATCTGTCTACTATCTGGTTCATCTGGGGTCTTCTATGTGGTTCATGTTGGGTGGGCAACAAACAATAGATGATCCATTGTCTATCTTTTTAAACTGAAGCTATAATCTACCTGCTATCATTTGTTTTGGATCCATCCACTCGTTTGCTACCATCAGTCTTGATTTTTGCATGCACCCCTTAGGCCTTACAAAATCTAACTATTTTTTTATTATGCATGTCAGATATTGTACACAATCGTAGTAACATGTAGAGAAAAAGATAAGACCGTTGCGTGGGAATATAATGTCATGCAGACGCCGCTCCATGGTGGGCGAAGTGCCCCCCCTCCTGCATTTCTAGATTGTATTCCAGAGGAAGATAACTGTTCAGATGGGGATTCAGAAGGAGCCGACCACGCCTGTTTACCACCTGAGGTGTTTGCTCTAACCTGGCATGCTGATGTTGGTCATATCATGCATATGGCGCCTTGCATTGCTTACATTATACATCTTATATGTCATCAGCTTAGTTTAGATTTGCTTTGTGTGAATGCCACCTGTTTGGTTTCTATATCATACTCCCACCATTCCTAAATATTTGTCTTTTTAGAGATTTCAACAAGTGACTACATACAGAACAAAATGAGTGAATCTACACTCTAAAATATGTCTATATACATCCGTATGTGGTAGTCCATTTGAAATCTCTAAAAAGAAAATATTTAGGAACGGAGGGAGTATATGGGAATTATGCAATGCCATCTTCTTTAGCCAGGCATCATATACGTGAATCATGCAATGCCATCCTATTTAGCTAGTCATCGTATATGTGAATTGTATCATGCCATATTTTTTTCCATAATGTATTCCATTTGTCAACAATGTTTATACATTCATCTACTCTTCCTGTGCATCAGCCATTTGAGTCGGTCATGGGAAAATCTGGAGTGAAAACAAGGTCTTCTGAGCAGTCAGTGCTACCTGTCGATGCAAATTTCTTGCTGGTTACAGATAGCTCCTCAGAGGAGGATTCAGAGACAGATGACCAGTCGTACCCCCCCCCCCCCCCCGAGGTACATGCTCTAACTTGGCTGGGTTATATTGCTCATATCATGCATATGGTGTCTTGCATTGCCATGCCATCTGCTTAGATTAGACATGCTTTGTGTGAATGCCTCCTGTTTTCTTTCTATATCAGATATGTGAATTATGCAATGCCATGTTTTTCAGCCAGTTATCATATATGTGAATTATGCACCGCCATGGAGCCAGACATCATATATGTGAATTATCTCGTGCCATCTTTTTTTTTCATTACGTATTCCATTTGTCCACAATCTGTGTATATTGAACTACTCTTCATGTGTATCAGCCATTTGAGCCGGTTATGGAAAAATCTGGAGTAAAAACAAGGTCTTCAGAGTAGGCAATGGTACATGTTGAAGCATATATCTCGATGGTTACAGGGAGCTCCTCAGAGGAGGATTCAGAGACAGATGACCAGTCCTATATCCCACCTGAGGTGTATGCTCTAAGTTGCAATGTTTATATTTCTCATATGATGCATATGGTGTCTTGCATTGCTTAGTTTAGACATCATATGCACAATATTGAATTCCATCTGCTTAGTTTAGAGATCATACATGCGAGTGGCAACTGCTTAGTATATGAATCAATTATGTCAATTATATCATGCCATCCTGTATACTTAGACAACATGTATGTGAATTATTTCATCTCAACCTATTTTAGAAAGACAACATATAGTTTTGTCATGTCATCCTGTTTAGGTACTCATCATATGTTGAATTATGCCATTATATCCTGTTAAGTTATCCATCATATATCTGAAACTGTGTCATGCTATCCTGTTTAGTTAGGCATCATATATGTGAAATTGTGTCATGCTGTCATGTTTGGTTAGACAACATATATGTGAATTACCACATCTGTCTATCATACAATGTCCGTACGTTCAATTTCTTTTCTTGTTTATCAGCCATTTGAATTGGAGGGGCTGATGGCAGTATCTAAGGGCGCAAAAGACAGTGCTACCCGTCAATGCAGATAGAACCATGGTTGTACTAGCCCACAAACTAGCCCCACCACACATAATCGAGACTCTTCCAAATTGCACACTTACACCGTTGGGAAGAGAACCAGCTACAACCCATCTAACTGCAACCCCAGCGGATAGTAACCCACTTCTAGTTGACAAAGCACCATGTCCACCACAGAGTACCCCCACACGAGCAGTTTGTAAAGCTACTGCAGTGCCCAAAGCACGAAGACCACCACAGCTAACCCAAACTCCATGTTTAAAGCAGAAGAGCAACTGTTCTCAGGTCAGATTCCGTAGATATGGTCCATACTCCTTTGCTGTTGCATCACTGTATTTACTCATACGAACTACTTTCGAATTTGAAGGATCCAATTGAAACTCCAATGGCGCAACACGTATGTTTTAAACCTATTTCTTTAACTGCATTGCTGTTCTAACTTCTTGCTCTATGTTGATTTTAGTTGAAGTTGTATAAACAGTTATGTTCTCATGTGATGCACATTACAAGTGCTGCCAATGCTGTGTAGTTTCTCACACTTATATTCTGTCTATGCTGCTGTGTCTTAAAAATATATGAGTTGAACTGTGTCTCTATCTTGATTAGGGAACATAAACTAGAATGATATGGACAATACAGTGACCATAGTACATAGATATATGTTTGTTCCATGCTGTTATCCTGTCCACCTTACTACTGAACCGGTTTACCAAAATGAGTTTCGTATACTACAAGCTAAACATGTGATGTGTGTGCTTGTTTCTCTTGTAGTATGCAAACAGAATATTGGAGAAGAGCACCCCACTATGCAATGGTAGAGGAAGTAACGTAGATAAGGTTCAAGATAGTGAGACAACCCTGTTGGTCTCCAAGAAAGGTGATAAAAACGATCTTGTAGACAGTGAGAAAACCCCATAGTCCTGCGTTGATGTAGTGTTCGAGTTACTGGCCAGTACCACTGGCACAAGCTCTTCGAACTCGCTGCCTGAATCACTTCGGCTTCTTCAGTCTCAGCTACAAGCTGAAAGGCATCAGTCAGCTGTGCTGCGGCAAGAAGCCGAAGGACTGAGGAAGTCCCTGCAGAATTCAGATGCGTACTTTCTTGTGCAACAGCAAGCGCTGGAGGATTTAAGCGCCAAACAAGAGAAAGTTAATAAGCTTGCTAAGCATCTTGCCAGCATTATGGGTACCCAGGATATTGTTTCTTGAACTCTTCTGAAGTGGTTTTAGTTCTGGACTTCTTTTGCTGCGGCGTTTATATGCTGCTTTGTTCCCTATATTTGCACTGGTGGCGAACTTTGATGCCCAGTCGATGTAATATGTGTAATAGCCGTGATAGCCTAGCATAATTTGCTTGCTTATTTATTTCCTTGTTGTCTTGTTTATTTGTTTGCTTGTAGTCAGTGCAGTTCTTTTTTCGCGGTTTGCTAGTGGCTGCAATAACCTACTTTTTAAAACTAGGCCACAATACCCATGGGCTAATATTTACTGTAGTAACACTGGGCCTCCTACGGGCCGTAGAAACAGTGGGCCTTCTACGGGCCGTAGAAACAGGGGGCCTTCTACAGGCCGTAGAAACAGTGGGCCTTCTACGGGCCGTAGAAACAGTGGGCCTTCTACGGGCCGTAGAAACAATGGGCCTTCTACGGGCCGTATCATCAATGGGCCTTATATGGTCCGTATGATCGATTGGCCAAACATGGGCCAATAACAGACTGCATTATGGCCGTAAACGGGCTAGAGTTGGAATCGTCCGTTCATGAGCCGACCATAACGGGCCATCGTTAATAGGCCGTATTTGATGATGCTATGAAAATGGCCCAACGAATTAACAGACCACAAACGGGCCGACTGTAACCACGGGCTGAATTTGGCCCACAAGCTGAAAATGACAGTAATGGGCCTTAAGTAAACGAATGCTGGAAATGAGCCCAAGAATTAATGGGCACTGAGAAGGCCAAAAGATAACATGGGCTGGAAACGGCCCAACAGAATAACGAGCCTTTAATGGGTATAAAGTGATACACTGTTCATTACGGGCCAGTTTCACCACGGGCCGTTAATGGGTGTAAAGTGATACACTGTTCATGACGGGCCAGTTTCACCACGGGCTGTTAATGACGCTACTGGGCCTAATTTGGATAGGGCGTAACAGGCCTTGGGTTAGCGGGCTGTAAATGGGCTATATGCGAACAGGCCGTTAACAGGCTTTCCATGGGACGGCCCGCCACCTTTTGACCAAGTCAAACGGGACGGCCTTTTCACAGGAATGGGCCTCTGTTGGGCCGTGCCACGTGTCGACGTATCATAGGCGCCTTCTGTCCAATGAGGGGATGACATCTATCCCAACGATGAGCCGACACGTGTTTCCTCCAGCCAATGATGATTTTACATGTGGAAAATCCCCATTGGTCGGGGCTGTTAACGGGTTACCGGATCCAAAACCCGACCCGATAGCTTAACGGCGTTCCGTTACGGTGGATGCCACGTGTCGGTCACCCTTGACGAAAGCACTTCTGTGACACGCGATTTATCGTCATGGAAGTGGACACTTCCGTGATGATAATTTTGGTAATGTCATGGAACACTTCTACACAGCACAGGTATGACTATCTTGATTCTGTCATAAAATCGTCATGGATGTACATGCATGACGAAAAACGCAACCTACTGTGACAAACACGTATCATCACAGAAGTGTATTTTTTTTGTAGTGTATAAAATTGCAATAACGACCCCTAATCTTCTTAACAATTGCCTAGGACAATTCGGCACACCGATCCATCATTATTCCACACTCGCTATTTATAATATATAGTAATATATTCTAACTTTATATTAACATCACCTATTTTTATATTTTAGTTCTCCGATATCATGCAAAGTTATCCCCTTCATACCCACAACATAGTTTTATTTCTCGTTTCTAGATGGAAGCAAACGTTCGGTGTACGTAGAGTCGTATCAGTGGCAGATAGGACTTGAGAGAATATTGATCTTACCTTTAGCTCCTTGTGGGTTTGACACTCCATACTTATCACTTCCACCTTTGCAAATTTCTATGATGATTCCTTGCACTTGGGGATTATCAAGCTCTTTCTGGCGCCGTTGCCGGGGAGCAATAGTGTGGAGTTGATATTTTCGTGTATGCATGTTTGCTTTCTTCACTAAGTAGATTTTGTTTTCCCTTTTGTTTTTTTGTTTAGTTGTGGGTGAAACAAACAAATAAAATAAAATAATGCAAAATACAAAAAAATTACTTGCCTCTTATGCCTAAAAACATTTTCAAAAAGAGAAGTGATTGGAAGGTTATGCATTGGAGAAGTGAGGGTCGACCTTGAACACTTGTTTTCATGCTCATGGAAACAATGTAGAATTTTTCATGGAAGTTTCTCAAAAATAAGTATCCCCTTGTATATTTTAATTGTATTATAAAAATAATGTGTCAAGTTTTGGTTTTAGACTGTTTAAAATGCTTGTTTGGTGTGTGCGGTGCAAGAAGAGAAACTTTTGCTGTAGTAATTGAATTTACATTTTTTACTGGAGCGTGATAAAATCTTGAAATTATTACACAGTACTTCTATGCAAATTGTTTGGATTGTCCTAATTGTTTAGAATTTTTGAAGTTATAGAAGTATATGAAAGTTCCAGATTGCTACAGACTGTCCTGTTTTTGACAGATCCTATTTTCTATGTGTTGTTCGCTTATTTTGATGAATCTATGGGTTGTACCGGGGGGTATGAACCATGGTGAAGTAGGAATACAGTAGATATAATGCTAATATGAAATTGTAATGAGTTTACAATAGTACTTAAAGGTAGTTATTTGCTTTATTATACTAACGGATCTCACAAGGTTTTTGTTAAGTTTTGGGTGGATGAAGTGTTTCAAGAATGAGGAGTTATCGATATGAGAAGAATAAGGAGAGGCAAGAGTTCAAGATTGGGGATGCCCAAGGCAACCCAAGTAAATATTTCGAGGATACTCAAGCATCTAAGCTTGGGGATGCCCCGGTTGGCATCCAATCTTTCTTCTTCAACAATTATCGGTATACCTCAGTTTTTGTTTTGTTCACATCATATGCGTCTTTTGTGTTTATTTTTATTTTCTTTTCCTTTATGAACCATGCTAGTATGAGATAGCCCTTCACTGATTTGTAGAATTCTCTTTGTGCATCACTTAAATCTTTTGAGTATGGCTTTATAGAATGCTCTTTGTGCTTCACTTCAATCTTTTGAGTATGGCTTTATAGAATGATTCGTGTGCTTCACTTATATATTTTGAGCTTGGATGTAGGTAAATCTATATTAATTGTAGAATGGTCCATGAACTTCACTTATATCTTTTGGATAATGAATAAGACTATCATCGGAATTGGGCTTGGAAGAGTATCATTATAATATCATCACCTTCCTCATCTCTTTTATGCGGTCCACTCTCCCGCACCCCGTTGTAATCCCCTACTTGAACATGGTGCTTTATGCCACATATTATGATCCAATGATGTGTTGCCATCCTATGATGTTTTGAGTAGATTTCTTTTGTCCTTTGGGTTGATTGATGATCTATATTGGTTTGAGTTGTATGTTTTATTTTGGTGTTGTCCTATGGTGCCTTCCGTGCCTGCACATGTGAAGGATTCCCGATGTAGGGTGTTGCAATACATTCATGATTCGCTTATAGTGGGTTGCCAGAGTGACAGAAGCTTAAACCCGAGTAAGGGGGTTGTTGCGTATGGGATAAAGGGGACTTGATGCTTTAATGCTATGGTTGGGTTTTACCTTGATGATCTTTAGTAGTTGCGGTTGCTTGCTAGAGTTCCAATCATAAGTGCATATGATCCAAGGAGAGAAAGTATGTTAGCTTATGCCTCTCCCTCATATAAAATTGCAATAACGACTACGATCTTGTTAACAATTGCCTAGGACAATTCCGCACACTTATCCATCATTATTCCACACTCGCTATTTATAATATATAGTAATATATTATAACTTTATGTTAACAGCACCTAGTTTATATTTTAGTTCTCCGATATCATGCAAAGCTATCCTCTTCATACCCACAATGTAGTTTTATTTCTCGTTTCTAGGTGGAAGCAAACGTTTGGTGTACGTAGAGTCGTATCAGTGGCAGATAGGACTTGAGAGAATATTGATCTTACCTTTAGCTCCTTGTGGGTTCGACACTCCATACTTATCACTTCCACCTTTGGAAATTGCTACGATGATTCCTTGCACTTGGGGATTATCAAGCTCTTTTCTGGCGCCGTTGCCGGGGAGCAATAGCGTGGGGTTTGTATTCTCGTGTATGCTTGTTTGCTTTCTTCACTAAGTAGATTTTGTTTTCCATTTTGTTTTTTTTTCTTTAGTTGTGGGTGAAACAAAAAAATTAAAAGAATGAAAATACAAAAAATTACTTGCCTCTTATGCCTAAAAACTTTTTTCAAAAAGAGAAGTGATTGGAAGGTTATGCATTGGAGAAGTGAGGGCCGACCTTGAACACTTGTGTTCATGCTCATGGAAACAATGTGTTCCTGCTCATGGAAACAATGTAGAATTTTTCATGGAAGTTTATCAAAAATAATTATCCCCTTGTATATATCCATTGTATTATAAAAATAATATGCCAAGTTTTGGTTTTAGGATGATTAGATTGCTTGTTTTCTATGTGCAGTGCAAAAACAGAAACTTTGGCTGTAGTGCATGAATTTTCATTTTTTACTGGAATGTCAAAAGTTTCTGAAATTTTTACACACTATGCAAATTGTCTATTTTTTCCGTATTTTTTAGACTTTTTGGAGTTACATAAGTATATGAAAGTTCCAGATTGCTACATACTGTCCTGTTTTTGGCAGATTCTATTTTCTATGTGTTGTTCGCTTATTTTGATGAATCTATGGGTTGTATCAGGGGGTATGAACCATGGTGAAGTTGGAATACAGTAGATATAATATTATATGAAATTGGAATGAGTTTACAACAGTACCTAAAGGTAGTGATTTGCTTTATTACACTAACGGATCTCAGAAAGTTTTTTGTTATGTTTTGTGTGGATGAAGTGTTCGAAGAACGAGGAGTTGCCGATATGAGAAGAATAAGGAGAGGCAAGAGTGTTGGGGAACGTTGCATGGGAAACAAAAAATTTCCTACACTCGCCAAGATCCAATCTAGGAGATGGCCATATACGAGAGGAGAGATTGGACCTACATACCCTTGTAGATCGCTAAGCGGAAGCGTTAAGAAACACGGTTGATGTAGTCGAACGTCTTCGTGATCCAATCACGATTCGTCCCGCGAACGTCTTCGCGATCCCATCACGATCCGTCCCAAGAACTCCCGATCCAAGTGCCGAACGGACGGCACCTCCGCGTTCAACACACGTACGGCTTGATGACGCCTTCACCTCCTCAATCCAGCGAGCGATGGTGAAGCAGTAGCTCGAGTCCTCCGGCAGCACGATGGCGTGGTGGCAGTGGAACCTCAGTAGAGCTTCGCTAAGCGGTACAGAGAGGAAGAGGACTACGAGGGAGAGGAGAGGCAGCGTCGTGGCGTGGAGATGTGCTCAAGGGGTGCGGCTGCCCTCTCTCTACCTCTCTATATATATAGGGGAAGGGAGGAGGGGTGGCGCCCCTAGGGTTTCCCCTAGGGGGCGGCGGCCAGGGCAGATGGGATCTCCCCTAGGGTGACTTGCCCCCCAAGCCAGGAGGTGAGAAGCCCTAGGGGGCGCACCCAACCCTCCTGGTTAGGTGGGATGGGTGAGGGGGGCGCCCAGTCCCTTAGTGGGCTGGTTTGCCCCCTCCCCTTGGCCCATGTGGCCCCCCAACACTTGTCGGGGCCCCCCGAAACCCCTTTCGGTGACGCTGGTCATCACCCGGTACCCTCGGAACACTTCCGGACTCCAATACCCTTCGTCCAGTATATCAATCTTCACCAACGGACCATTCCGGAGTTCCTCGTCACGTCCGGAATCTCATCTGGGACTCCGAACAACCTTCGGTAACCACCATAATGACTCAACTATACTTATATTGTCACCAAACGTTAAGTGTGTAGACCATGTGGGTTCGAGAACTATGCAGACATGACCGAGACACCTCTACGGTCAATAACCAATAGCGGGACCTGGATGCCCATATTGGTTTCTATATATTCCATGGAGATCTTATCGGTCGAACCTTGATGTCAAGGATTCAGCTAATCCCGTATGGAGTTCCCTTTGTCTATCGGTATGTTACTTGCCCGAGATTCCGTCGTGGGTATCTCCATACCCAGTTCAATCTTGTTACAGGCAAGTCTCTTTACTCGTTCTGTAATACAAGATCCCGTGGAGAAACCATTAGTCACATTGCTTCCAAGCTTCTTGTGATGTTGTATTACTGAGTGGGCCCTGAGATACCTCTCCATCATACGGAGTGACAAATCCCAGTCTTGATCCATGCCAACTCAACAGACACCCTCAGAGATACCTGTAGAGCACCTTTATAGTCACCCAGTTACGTTGCAACATTTGGTACACACAAGGTACTCCTCCGGTGTCAGTGAGTTGCATGATCTCATGGTCATAGGAACAATACTTGACATGTAGAAAATGATAGCAATAAACTTGACACGATCATATGCTACGTTTATAGTTTGGGTCTTGTCCATCACATCATTCTCCTAATGATGTGATCCCGTTATCAAATGACAACTCATGTCCATGGCTAGGAACCATAGCCATCTTTGATCAACGAGCTAGTCCGGTAGAGGCTTACTAAGGGCATGTTGTTGTCTATGTATCCACACATGTATCTGAGTTTTCGATCAATACAATTCTAGCATGGATAATAAATGATTATCATGAACAAGGAAATATGATAATAACCAATTTATTATTGCCTCTAGGGCATATTTCCAACAGTCTCCCACTTGCACTAGAGTCAATAATCTAGTTCACATCGCCATGTGATTAACACTCATAGTTCATAGCGCCATGCATGTGACTAACACCCAAAGAGTTTACTAGAGTCACTAATCTAGTTGACATCACCATGTGATTAACACTCAATGAGTTCTGGGGTTTGATCATGTTATGCTTGTGAGAGAGGTTTTAGTCAACGGGTCTGCAACATTCAGATCTGTATGTACTTCACAAATCTCTATGTCATATTGTATATACTCCTACCATGCTCCACTTGGAGCTATTCCAAATGGTTGCTCCACTATACGTATCCGGTTTTCTACTCAGATTCATCCGGACAAGTGTTAAAGCTTGCATTGACGTAACCCTTTACGTCGAACTCTTTATCACCTCCATAACCGAGAAACATTTCCTTATTCCTCCTAGGATAATTTTGACCGCTGTCCAGTGATCCACTCCTGGATCACTCTTGTACCCCCTTGTCAGACACGTGGCAAGGCACATGTTAGGTGCGGTACACAGCATGTCATATCATATAGAGCCTATGGCTAAGGCATAGGGGATGACCTTCGTCCTTTCTCTTTCTTCTTCCATGGTCGAGCTTTGAGTCTTACTCAACTTCACACCTTACAACTCAGGCAAGAACTCCTTCTTTGACTGATCCATTTTGAACTCGTTCAAAATCATGTCAAGGTATGTGCTTTGTGAAAGTCTTATCAGGCGTCTTGATCTATCTCTATAGATCTTGGTGCCCAATATGTAAGCAGCTTTACCGAGGTCTTCCTTTGAAAAACTCCATTCAAACAACCCTTTATGCTTTCCAGAAATTCTACATCATTTCCGATCAACAATATGTCATCCACATATACTTATCAGAAATGTTGTAGTGCTCCCACTCACTTTCTTGTAAATACAAGTTTCTTGCAAACTTTGTATAAACCCAAAAGCTTTGATCACCTCATCAAAGCGTATGTTCCAACTCTGAGATGCTTGCTCCAGTCCATAGAAGGATCATTGGAGCTTGCATACCTTTTAGCATCCTTAGGATCGACAAAACCTTCTGGTTGTATCACATACAGCCTTTCCTCACGGAAACCGTCAAGGAAACTTTGTCTTGACATCCATCTGCCAGATTTCGTAAATGAAAATGCAGCAACTGCTAACATAATTCCAACAGACTTTAGCATCACAATGAGTGAGAAAGTCTCGTCATAGTCAACTCCTTGAAATTGTCGGAAACTTCTTTGCGACAAGTCGAGCTTCATAAATGGCGACATTACCATCAGCGTATGTCTTCTTCTTAAAGATCCATTTATTCTCAATGGCTTGCCGATCATCGGGCAAGTCCATCAAAGTCCATACTTTGTTCTCATACATGGATCCTATCTCAGATTTCATGGCTCCTAGCCATTTTTTGGAATCCGGGCCCACAATTGCTTCTCCATAGCTCGTAGGTTCACCGTTGTCCAACAACATGACCTCTAAGATAGGGTAACCGTACCACTCAGAAGTTGTACGTACCCTTGTCGACCTACGAGGTTCGACAGTAACTTGATCCGAAGCTTCATGATCATCATCATTAGCTTCCTCTTCAACTGACGTAGGTGCCACAGAAACATCTTTCTGTGCTGCACTACTCTCTGGTTGAAGTAAAGGTTCAACAACCTCATCAAGTTCTATCTTCCTCCCACTCAATTCTTTCGAGAGAAACTCTTTCTCGAGAAAGGACCCGTTATTATCGACAAACACTTTGCCCTCGGATCTGAGATAGAAGGTATACCCAACCGTCTCTTTTGGGTATCCTATGAAGACGCATTTGTCCGCTTTGGGTTCGAGTTTTTTCGGCTAAAGCCTTTTGACATAAGCATCACAGCCCCAAACCTTAAGAAACGACAACTTAGGTTTCTTGCCAAACCACAGTTCATACGGTGCCGTCTCCACGGACTTAGATGGTGCCCTATTTAAAGTGAATGTAGCTGTCTCTAATGCATAACCCCAAAACGATAGTGGTAGATCGGCAAGAGACATCATAGAACGCACGAATTGCTACGATGATTCCTTGCACTTGGGGATTATCAGAGACCAACGCCAAAAATTCCTATAAATACCAAAACCCCTCAGAAAGAACCCTAGATCAAGAGTTCCACTGTCGGAAGCCTCTGTAGCCACGAAAAATCAATCTAGGCCCTCTCTGGCACCCTGCCGGAGGGGGCCATCATCACCGGAGGCCATGGAGGAGGATCCCGGAGGGGGCCATCATCACCATGGAGGCCAAGGACCAGAGGGAGAACCTCTCCCCATCTATGGGGGAGGCCATGGAGGAGGAAGCACAAGGGGAGACTCTCTCTCCCTCTCTCTCGATGGCGTCGGAGTGCCGCCGGGGGAACCATCGCCGCGGTGATCGTCTTCATCAACATCACCATCTTCATCACCTTCCTCATCCCTTTTACGCGGTCCACTCCCCCGCACCCCGTTGTAATCCCCTACTTGAACATGGTGCTTTATGCCACATATTATGATCCAATGATGTGTTGCCATCCTATGATGTTTTGAGTAGATTTCTTTTGTCCTTTGGGTTGATTGATGATCTATATTGGTTTGAGTTGTATGTTTTATTTTGGTGTTGTCCTATGGTGCCTTCCGTGCCCGCACATGTGAAGGATTCCCGATGTAGGGTGTTGCAATATGTTCATGATTCGCTTATAGTGGGTTGCCAGAGTGACAGAAGCTTAAACCCGAGTAAGGGGGTTGTTGCGTATGGGATAAAGGGGACTTGATGCTTTAATGCTATGGTTGGGTTTTACCTTGATGATCTTTAGTAGTTGCGGATGCTTGCTAGAGTTCCAATCATAAGTGCATATGATCCAAGGAGAGAAAGTATGTTAGCTTATGCCTCTCCCTCATATAAAATTGCAATAACGACTACGATCTTGTTAACAATTGCCTAGGATAATTCCGCACACTTATCCATCATTATTCCACACTCGCTATTTATAATATATAGTAATATATTCTAACTTTATGTTAACAGCACCTAGTTTATATTTTAGTTCTCCGATATCATGCAAAGCTATCCTCTTCATACCCACAATGTAGTTTTATTTCTCGTTTCTAGGTGGAAGCAAACGTTTGGTGTACGTAGAGTCGTATCAGTGGCAGATAGGACTTGAGAGAATATTGATCTTACCTTTAGCTCCTTGTGGGTTTGACACTCCATGCTTAACACTTCCACCTTCGAAAATTGCTATGATGATTCCTTGCACTTGGGGATTATCAATCGGCATATTGAATCAAAGTTCAGTATCAGGGGGACTAGCTTCATACTAATATCCAACAATGGTCCAACTGAACACCGAAAATTAATATATCAAAGTGATATGGCAAGAATCATGTGCGGTTGGAGTAAACTTGTTAAGTCATTCGGGTTCATGGGCTTATGTACCAGACACATTGGTTCAAAGTGCTAAAGGTCCAATTGAAACTCACATAGCATGTAAAGTCCTTCATAATCGAGCACTTAAGCACCAGTCATGTTGAATGAAAGTCCTTCGTGATCGAGCGCACAGGTTATGTTGAATCAAAGTCCTTCATGATCGAGCGCTTAAGCACCTGGCAAATTGAATCAAAGTTCTTTATACGGGGGTCTAGCTTCATACTAATGTCCTAGAAATGTCAACTGAAACACGAGTAGCATCTAAAGTCCTTCGTGATTGAGCACTTAAGCACCAGGCATGTTGAATCAAAGTTCTATATCCGAAGGACTAGCTTCATACTAATATCCTACAAAGGTCCAATTGAAACACCAAGAACTAATATATAAAAGTGATTTGGCAAGAATCATGTGCGGTTGGAGTAAACTTGTTAAGTCCTTCGGGTTCGTGGGCTTATGTACTAGACACATTGTTTCAAAGTGCTAAAAAGGTCCAATTGAAACACATATAGCATCTAAAGTCCTTCATGATCGAGCGCTTAAGCACCGGTCTTCTTGAATCAAAGTCCACCAGTCATGTTGAATCAAAGTCCTTCATGATCGAGCGCTTAAGCACCGAGCATGTTGAATCAAAGTTCTTTATCCTAGGGTCTAGCTTCATATTAATGTCCTACAAAGGTCCAATTGAACACAAGTAGCATCTAAAGTCCTTCATGATTGAGCACTTAAGCGCCAAACATGTTGAATCAAAGTTCTATATCCGGGGGACTAGCTTCGTACTAGTATCCTACAAAGGTCCAATTGAAACATCGAAAACTAATATATCAAAGTGATATGGCAAGAATCATGTGTGGTTGGAGTAAACCATCTTTTGAAAATGCTCTGTGTGAGACACGACCAAAGTTTGAAAACCATACCTATAAAGTGCTCTAGTGATCCTATGGGTTCCTTATTTCAAAACGTCCACAAAACGGTATATGCATGACACGAGCACACTCAATCCATGTTAGGCTGATCATAAAATTATAAGCATTTACTGAAAACATTCCATGTGAGACATGACCAAAGTTCTGAACCCATGCTTACAACGTGCTATATCGATCCAAAGGAGAAATTTGTTTTAAAACATTTTTTATATGATAGAACGGAAGTGCGAATACTTACATATGAAGGCCCATCTACTATCATGTCATAGTTTTCAAGAGAGAGAAACAACAATGAATTGATAACCTTCTCTATGTGACAACACTGAACGGATATCCTCAATGCAACACAAAGACGAGCACTAATTAAAAATGGTATGTGCATGACACAATGAAACTCAATCCATACTTGAGCGCTCCTAACAATCAAAACCATCTTTTGAAAATGTTATGTGTGACACACAACCAAAGTTCGGAAACCATACCTATAAAGTGCTCCAGCAATTCTATGAAGTCCTTATTTCAAATCGTCCATAAATTTGTTTATGCAGGACGCGAGCACACTCAATCCATGTCAACCTGATCGTAAAAGCATATTTTGAAAATGTTCTATGTTAGACATGACCAAAGTCCTTAACCCGTTCTAACAAAGTGCTATAATTCCGAAAGTGCGTAGCAATGAGAAACGGAGTAGTTCATCTCAGTCCAATTTTTTTATCACTCTGTTACTTGACAAATGGTAGAAGTAGCTGTCATACTGTTCACAGTATAATCTACAAAAGTGTGTGGTGCGTCCAGCCAAAAAGTTGTATACATGATCCACTATGCAGAAGCATCGCGAGGAGAATTATCCCAAAGTCTGCTCGGTAATTAGACCGTCTTGAGCCCCTTCACAAAGCTCAGTCAATGTACCTTACACAAAAAATCCAAATATTTGAGGAGAGAAACATGGGATCCAGTATCTGAGGAGATTAGCAAGCCAGCACACGCACCACATCGTCAGTGCTGACAGCACCAGAAGAAGAAAAAAGCTCACCCCCAAATCCAAAAAAGCAGCACACGATAGCAACGATATTATAGAGCGGTTTTATATAGCTCTTGATCAAGAACTCTCTCATAATCTCATTCACAGTTTGTATCAAAGTTTGTACAAAGTTGAGTCACTTAATTTGAGACGGAGAGAGTAGAAAATAAATACTCTAATACACATGCATCTCTATTTTTCACTCCAACCTTTTTAGCTTTTGACACCGGACCACATTTTTTCTCTCCAAGCACCCACTTCCTGGAGAGGATCCCGCTTCCCTATCCGAACCTACTTTATCTGATATCTGATCCTACATGGCATGCGAGTCATGGGGCTATGCATTGTACATGCCCTGATAACGTTTGTTGCACGTGCGCTTACTGGTCAGTACAAAACGTTGAGATTATGCATTAAGCACATTGTTGACTTGGATATTGGGGTAGAGGGGAGGAAGGGGAGAAAGTAACTTTTTTTTTTGTGCAAGCCACAAAATTTTCCGTCCCACGACATGTGACTCCATCAACAACCAAAAATCTAATGAGCCAGAAATGAAAGTACTTGGAGAAATCAGAAGAGGCTCGAGAAAAAAGATTGATCAATAACTCACTCAAGATGTACAATAAAGTGGTAAGATTCGGTAAGATCTTCTATAATAGCAGGATATGTGTTGAGTCACTGTTTATGTTGGCCCCTTCCGCATATATCAAGATAGCAGCATAATTTCATTTGTTCTAAACTCTTACATTGGCATAACTGTTTTGTAGTATAGGTCTACCAAAAAAATGACTGAGATGGTGCTGCAAATCATGTGTAGTGTAGGTCGATACAAAACTCCAGCATTGGCACGCGTGTAGTGTAGGCCGATACAAAACTACAAACAGCCAAATACTTGCATTAGAATCGTGAGGTGTCGGGAAAGAATCAGGTGTTAGTGAGGGCATCGCTTCTACCAACACTGGTAGAGAATAGGCCTTTAGTCCCGGTTCGCAAAGGCCTTTAGTTCCGGCTGTGCAACCGAGACTAAATATGCGCGACTAAAGGCCCCCCCTAGTCGCGCCTCTTACGAACCGCGACTAAAGGCCCGTCCACGTGGGCGCCAGGAGTCCGTCGGGGCGGAGGACCTTTAGTCCCGGTTCTCGTGGCTAACCGGGACTAAAGGCCTCCTCCGCAGGTTTAGGGTTTTAGCCCCCCTAAACCTGGTTTCTTTTTAATTTGTAGTGTTTTATTTCTTTTATATTTTATTTTGTGTTTTATTTTAATTTTGATGAAGTTTCAGTACACATATTCTACTATGAAATTTCAAACAAGAAGAATTCAAGAGGAATATATAATATATATTCAATCTCGGGTGACCATATACAACTTCGAACAAGTTTCCATACACAATTAGGATGGATGACCATATACAACTTCGAACAAGTTTCAATCTCGGGTATGCATATAAATTTCTTCGTCCTCGGTATAGTGTTCTCCTTTAGGATTGATGACTTCCCTCATGAAAAATCCTGCTAATTCATCTTGAATTGGTCGGAAGCGAGCTTCTGGACTAAACCTCCTCCGCAAGTTATCCGTCGCCTTCCGCACGCTATCCGATGCCTTCCGCTCAGAGGTGTGTCTCCGGATGTTCTCACAAACATAGTATCCACATAGATTGGTCCCCGGTGGCTGCTTATCCACATTAACTAACCTTCTAAAATCTAGCTCATGTTTGAATTCACCGACAATTTCTTCTGAGAACCGTCTCCAAACCCTACAGGGCAAAGAAAATTAAATGAACAAGGGAGTTATTAGTTACTTGATATTAGGAAATGAACGAAAGAGACCGATCGATATAGAGCTCAAATGATTGAAAATAATTACTTTTGCAGCATTTTTCTCATGTCGGCTCAACGCTTTGGATCCGAATCCATAGAGTCCATGATTAGAACTCTGGAGGTGTGAAGTTCAATATTTAGCAGAATCCAGTGGAACCTGCGGACACGTTACATGCACAGTCATGCATAACTCATCGATTAGACATACCATGCATGGAGTAAACAAAAGAGAATGGGCACAAGAGAGAAACACTCACCCAAAATGGTAAGGAAATAGAATATGACTTTTGAGTTGATGCTTTCTAAGAAACTTGTACAAATCTTTCTCCACGTCTTCGGGGTGATTTTGTAACACATGTCCATTAACGATATGTGGGTCAATGAACCCAACATCATGGATGTTTCTTATTTTGCATTCCCAAATCTTCAATCTGCATAATAACGTACGCAACAATATAGTTAGGACAATATATATATATATATATATATATATATATATATATATATATATATATATATAGTGCAGGCAATGAAGAACGAGATGAGGTAGAAATAAATCACTTACAGAACGTAGCAACTCAGCATAGATTTGTCGAGGTCGCGCAGATTGAACAGCTGGAACAATTCACTCATATGAACTTGTACAGAGTACCGTTTGGTGTGATGCTCCTCTGTAACATCCGCATAAACATATTCTTTGTCGGCCCATGTTATGAATTGCTTGTACCAACGTAGCAGATTTCGCATTTGTGGTAGTAGACTCTTTTCCCGCGCAGGCTCGACGAGAGGCCCATTCCGCACATATTGTAATGCTATCTCACATACTGGCGCATCCTCAAGGCCTAAGAAGGCACGAAGAGTCAAACCCATCTCGGACGCTTGTTTCATGGCACTCGCTACAGTCAATCCAAGTGCTGCCGCAGCTGCTATGATCTACACACATGCATATTTTATCAATGACACATGAAAGGTTCAAGTTGCTAACCGCGATCGCGGAGGAAAAATAAATGAGAAAGCTCAAGTGTGGCTCGGACACTTCATATCATGTTTGTTTCAGGCTCTCGGGCATTTCATCGAACACCTTGTGTGCATAGGAGGAACCAAAAGCAAACCCACCACCCCCTTCTGAATATTGTGAAGTGAGCTGAGTGAAGTGAAGTGAGCTGAGTCCTATATATAGGGATGGGCCTTTAGTCCCGGTTGGCCTGGCCAACCGCGACTAAAGGCCTTCGGGGACCTTTAGTCCCGGTTGGCCAGGCCAACCGGGACTAAAGCCCCTCCGGTCCGCCAGCTGTCGACCGGGCGCGCTGGGCCCAGATAGTTGGTCGCGGGTCTCCTCCCGAACCGCGACTAAAGACCCTTTTTGTCGCGGTTCGATTATTTTGGGGACTAATGGGGGCGTATGGAAGCCTCTTTTTCTACTAGTGCAACTTAACGCTGATGGTTTCATGGTCCTGCAAATTCGTCCAAACCAGCCACCACAGCTGGTGGTGGCTACCAAATTGAATATGCATGTCTCGACAATTTCGCAAAGTACACAACTCAGCAACAATTGTGGTGAGTTGATGGTGGTGCACCGTCATATTGTACCACTGATGTTGCGGAATAAATCGGCTATGGGTACAACTTTTATCAAGTGAACTTGGATACCGGGACACTATTCAGCTTGAGCAGTTGCGGGACGTCACGAGCGAAGTCCTTGGACATGTATTGCTCTTCCTCGGTGCCTCGAGGTTTTTTTTCCTCTGGTTCCATTAGCGCTAGTACCATCTACCCGATTTTTGATTTTGCCGAGAGAAGGCTGTTAAAAGTTGGAACTTGTCATATGGTGGATGGATGCACCGGTCGACCATCTAGCTTACCATTGTCCAATACTGTTGATCTATAGTTTACCCCATTTCCCGTGATTTTATTCAGCCGTGGCAATTTTGATGAAGAAGTAATTTCACCTTTTCAATATACCCTTAGGAAGATTACGAGGGAGTCCTTTGATGACTGCAAAAGTTAGGAGTGTAGTATCCGAGCTTAGAGAGGGACATATCAAGTTTACTATGAATTAAAACATGACAGTTTTGACAAACAACACACTTCAGGCTCTTGTTTAATTTGAGTAAAGATGCACACCTGCCTTTTCTTGCGCTGTGCTCAGAGCATAGAATTTCATTTTGTTAATTTATTGATTATGACAGGACTAAAACTTGCTCTACAGGAAACTAATAATTGTTTGTACTGCATTTCAGAGTTAGAATAAAAAGAGACATGAGTTGTGACAGTGTAGGACAACTACACTATTTGAAGGTCTATTTTGTGCACAGTCTGAATTTATTATTGTTTGAACAATATGGGATGTTTAAATTCTACTCCCTCCGTCCCATAATTAAGACTTTTTTGATACTAGTGTAGTGTCAAAAAGCGTCTTATATTATGGGACGGAGGGAGTAACTTATATTTTGTGCACAGTTTGAATTTATTGTTGTTTGAACAATATGGGATGTTTGAACTCTATTTTTCTTGTTATTGTAGAAAAGGGATCACAACGTCCAGCCGGAGCACCAGGTCAAGTCTGGCGGGATCATCGCCGTCCTCCTTGGGGGTGTCGATCATGTAGACGTCGTAGGTGGAAGTGGCGGTCCACTTTCCCGTGCTGGGAGTGGTTGGGGAGGTTGTTGTATAGGTCATGACGTCGACATCCTCGTCCATGTCCTTGGCCTCCTCGGAGACGTAGTCCAACATATCGGTTAGATCTTCGACAGTGGCTACTAAGTGGGTGGTGGGTGGGACGTAAAATTCCCGTGGCCCGCCTCAAGTCTGATCCGATCATAGACCGAGGACGGGCCATTTGTAATGTTCATTATTCGGATCCGATCTAACGTCTCGTTTATCAGCAAGAGGTCGACCAGATTCATCTTTTAGCGTCTTTCGGAGTTAGCCTCCGGTATGCCAGCACAGGGGGCGCGTTCGGCCAAGGCTGACCCTTCGTCCTTGAATGCTGAAATCGGATCCGAGCTCAAAGCCAGATCCGAGATAGAGGCCGACCCGGAGATGGGGTTGGGAAGAAGGTCCGTAGCTGAAGCTTCGGGATTTTTGGGCTCCTTAGGTAAGGCTGAGAATCCAGTAAAGATCATATCACCCCGGGCGTCGGCTACGTACTCTAGGTTGCCGAACCTGATTTTCTGCTCAGGAGCGAAGTTGTCGATCTGTCAAGGTGACCAGTTGAGTTGGCGTGTAGAACTATGCCGCCAAACGCGAAGATCTGGCTAGGCACGAAGACGTCCCTGGTGCGGATGCCATCGCCGATGACTAAGCGAGCCATTGATCTTTGACGATCCCACAACGAACTCTCAATGAAAGCACCAATGTCAGTGTCAAAACCAGCAGATCTCGGGTAGGGGGTCCCGAGCTGTGGATCTTGGATCGATGGGTAACAAGGGGCGTAGAGACAGTATTTACCCAGGTTCGGGCCCTCTCGAAGAGGTAAAACCCTACGTCATGCTTGACTGTATTGATGTGTTTGTATGACAATTATAGAGTTGATCTACCACGAGATCGGATGAACTAAACCCTAGGCGGGTAATGATGATGGTTCTCCTCCACTACGGAGTGAACCCTCTTGTTTATATAGACATGAGGGGTACCTAGGGTTACATGTGGTCGGGTACCATCAGGGGATAAACATGTCAACTTTATTATCTTGACTTGGAAGATACACCTAGGCTTCAGAGGTTTCCTTCCTGAACACAGAGTCGTTTATAGCTCGGCCTTCCAATGATGGATCAAGAGTGGCCCACCTTTTCGGCCCATGAGAGATAGACTGCAGCCCGGGGACCGCATAGTCCGGGACTCCCTCAGCGGTCCCGTTGTACTTGGGGGTGTCGTGAGGCAACGTGAAGCTTCGAGGGAAAGGCTCGACGTGGATACGCGGCCCGAAGTAAGCCAGACCAACCGAGTTTTCTCCACCACGAGGGAGCAGGCCAGCTACTCGATACAATGGCGAGCATTGTGCTCGTCCTGAGGTTCGCGGGGCCCGAGCCAATCGGCGATCATAGGGCGGCCAGATGGCCCGGCAGAAGCAGGCCGTCTCCGGCGCGTGCGCGGGATTGGAGGAGCTGGTTGCCGGTGGGCGGGGCCGGCACGCGCTGCGAGCCGGCTAGTGACAGTGGGCGCATCACGGTGGCGCCGGCCTCCCCGGTTCCCACGGGGCCGACTCCCGTGGCTGGGAGCAGGCGGAGCGGAAGCTTGTATCGTGTGTCTAGGGACCTCGGCCGGCTGTAGCTTGTCAGCCGGTCGTGAGAGCTCCGAGCTAGTAGCGGCCGACTAGTACTACTCTTGCAGCTGGTTCACGGTGGTGATGACACTACTTCAGGATGGTCCTAACGTGACAGTACAATCAGAGACCCTTTGACGAAACTGTGTCCGATGCATTAATTGCAAACGGTGGTATAAGAAAACCGTCAAAATGATACAGACTATTTGCGACCGCGGAGGCATCAAGCACGATTTAGATTAGAGTTGCGTGTACGATACGTGGCATACAGTTCACTCAAATAAACTATTTGTGATGAGCATAACAACAGAAACGGTCAGGTAGATGAAGGTGTGTGTGATATACGGCATACAGTTCACTCGGATGAACTATTTGTGATTAGGAAACACAACAGAAATGGTCAGCCATATCAAGGTATGTGCGATATACGGCATAAAGTTCACTCGGATGAACTGTTTGAGATGAGCCAAGGCAACAAAAATGGTTCAACTTAGAAAGATGTGTGTGATACGCGAAAAACATGTCCGTAATCAGAAATGTGTGCGAAGACCAATAATAACACAGATGATTACTGCTAATAAGCCGTGTGTGTTGTGGGAAAACGCTTGTTGGTATACAATTGTAAGCGATTGATGAAATCATCACCCACTGGTTCTCTAGTTGACTCCATGTGCGATGTGATTTGCTCTGTCTACGGAAGAACAACATGTATAACCAAAATAAACATCCAATTCGATAAGTAACTATACAAAATATTCGCACACACCTCAATAAACAATTACATGCATTCTAAACTAGGATAAATGATCATCTAATCATCTACTTCTTGTGACACTACCGCCACTGCTCTGTGGCTCGATCCCTCGTCTGGGGCAGGACGAAGGCACTTCCTCATGTCAATGATCCACCTATACATCTCTAGCTTGTGTACGCGTCCTTGACCGCGTACTTGACGTGTTCTTCATCCAGTCTCTGCTCCGAGGCACTGTGCCAGGCGATCTTGTACTTCTTGCTCTCATCCTTCATCTTCATGTAGTAGGGGTTGATGATGGCCGAGGCGAGGTCAACCAAGGAGTCTTGATTGTTCTTCGTGCTGCCCCAGACCCTGTAGTGGTCATAGATGTCGACAAGATTCCGACAGGCCAGGCACGAAACCTCGAGCGCTTCTAGATCGTTGTTGGTGTCCACCATAGTGAAACTGTAGTCGATGTCATTGATAAACCTAGCTAAATTTTCGCAAGGTCTTGTGGCCAGGTGGTAGTGGTAGACGAGGACATCATGACGCATGCTCAACTGGGCGACGACAACCTTCTCATCATGCCTGACATGACCGCCGGTAAACTTGAGGTCGAAGCCGACCACTTGGTACTTGTCCTCAGCAAACAACTACTCCATAGTGTGGATGGAGCTCTCCACGAGACCGGCTCGTTCGTGTACACCACCGAGAGGTCCTTTCCCCTCATGGAGGTGTCCACTACGTGATGCATGGTGAACTGCCGCCCTCTGTCGTTGTCAGCCACTGGGAGCGCCATTGGAGCCGCTGGATATCCTCTTTGTATGTGTCATCGTGGGTGTGCTTATTGTGACGCCCCTGATTCAATCGTACACTAATCATACACGTAAATGTGTACGATCAAGCTCAGGGACTCACAGAAAGATATCACAACACAACTCTAGACAAAAATTAAAGTCTTACATGCTTTATATTACAAGCCAGAGGCCTCGAGGGCTCGAATACATCAGCTCGAATACATAAGTTAAACAAGTTATCGTAAGAAGGTGATACGTCTCCAACGTATCTATAATTTTTCATTGTTCCATGCTATTATATTATCTGTTTTGGATGTTTTATATGCATTAATATGCTATTTTATATTATTTTTGGGACTAACCTATTAACTAGAGCCCAGTGTCAGTTTCTGATTTTTCCTTCTTTTTGAGTTTTACAGAAAAGGAATACCAAACGGAATAAAACTTTTACGATGATTTTTCTTGACTAGAAGACACCCGTAGGACTTGGAGAGGGGGCCAGAAGCTTCCCGAGGAGGCCAGAAGCCTCCTAGGTGTGCCCCAGGGGGGCGCTCCCTGAGGGCTTGTGGGCCCCTTGGGAGTTCTCCAACCCTAATCTTTGAACTATGACAAAGGAAGTGGAGATCATGGCAATGGACTTGAGCAAGGTGTCCCCAAGAAAAAGGGTTTTGGTTCGACAAGAGGCAAAAGGAGATGCTCGAGGTAGATGGATGAACTATGGCCGAGAGCGCGATCATTTTGTGTGTTGGCATGTGTGCCAGCATGAACTAAGCGCCGAGATGCATGAACTATGGCTGTTTTTTTGTGTGCTCGCAAGTATGCGGGCGCTAGCAGGTGTGCCGGCATGAACTCTGGCAATTTTTTTGTAGTCTAGCATGTATGCTAGTCGCTGGTATGTATGGCTGCTCGCCCTGACTTTAGTCACGAAAAATATAAGTTTGTTGCAAAAAAATTGGCCGAACGGACAAAATGTGTCGGCCGGTTGGGCGCACTGGCTAGACGTGGGCGAACAGCGCTCCTCCAACCAACCTAAAAAGACAAAAAGCAAACCAAATTCGCGTTTGTTTGGGTTGGCGCGTTGGAGTTAGCCGAACAACCCTGGTGACAATAACTATGGCAAATCCTAAACGACACCATAAGTCCCACTCCTTTTTTTGCAAAGAGAAAAGTCCACATTTCAACCCCGAACTAACTATTCTGTTTGATTTACAACCCTGAACTACGAAGCTGGTCGAAATACACCCGAACTAACCATGAGGTTCAAAACTCAACTCAACTCTGGTCTTGGTTTTGCTTCGGTCAAGCAGTTTTGACTATGTTAACTGTTGACTGGGAACCACCATGTCAGCTTTGACCCCTTTAATGGAAAAATACTAACTCTCTCCAATCCTTCCCCGCTGACCACAGGCCACCTCCTGCGCATCCAGCCGCAGCATCACCGCCACCTGGGACACAGAGCCTAGCCGGCCCATTCCAGCAGGGCCGCCGCCCCACCCTAGCTAAGCCAGCTTTCCCGGTCGCTGCATCTTCGCCGCCTAGGATATGGTCACCCAAATTCCCCACCCAGTAGAGCCACAGCCCCCAGGAGCTCCACATATTTCGCCGCTGGAGACGGATGAAGGGCGGAGCTGCACCACACCACCGCCGCACCAGCCGCAGCATCTCTGCCGCCTGGGACATGGCCCCCCATGGGCCCACCCCACAAGTGCCACCGTCCCCGAGGACCTCCTCATCTTTCACTTCTAGGACAGACGAAGGACGGTGCTACACCTCACGACCGCGTCTGGCCGTCGCCCCCGCTATTCCGTGTAGTGTGGTTGCCGAGGAGAGGAGTACGGGGCCTTGCCCTCGCCTCTCCGGGCTGGGAGATTGGAGGGCGTCCACCAGTGAAATTGGTTTGTGTAACGCCCGGATAATCATGCTACAGTAGTCTCACGCTAATCTTGCCACGTCACCTCCGTTACTGTTCCTAACCTCGCAGCATTTCGAAACGGAGTCAAATTCAAATTTAAAATTAAATCAAACGATAAAAGTTTTCAAACATCAAAACAAAAATGTTCGGTGGGTGCCAAATAATACACTGGTAATTATTGTGGAGAAAACTCCTTTTTAGAAAATGCCTAAGTATTTTAAAATGGACTAAAAGGTGAAAGAAAATAACTAAAAGAAAATGCAAAACAAAACAAAAAAAAGGAAACAACCCCCCCCCCCCGATTGGGTCTCGGCCCAGCTGGCCACTGGGCAAGCCAGGCCGGCCCAGCCGGCCCACCCCCCTGCTGCCCCTGGCCTATTAGGCCACCGCCCGACCAAATCCTAACCCCCCCACTCTCCACCGACAGCCACCCCCCACTCCCCCCGAAATATCTCCTCTGCCTCCCCCGATCGGGATCGAGGAGGAGGCGCTCGACCCCGCCGCCTGGACCTCTCCGCCGCCGCCCGGAGCTCGCCGTCGCCGGAGCACCCCCCCTCCCCCCGCCGGCATGCTTCCCCTCCTCCCCTGCGTCGCGTCGTCCCCGACCCCCTCCACGAGCCCCGCTGCCAGTCCCCCTACGGCCACAGTGAGCACCGCCGCGCCTCGTCCTCCTCTCCTTCCCTCGCCCCGCCGCGCGGCCCGCGCCGCAGCCTTGCGCTCGGCCATGCCCGTGTCGCCCTAGCTCCGGCCGTTGGCCGCGGTCCGCCCCCACACACGCTCCCGCACCGCCGGCCACCCGTCACTGCCGTCGCGCCCTTCTCCCCTCGAGCACGTGCGCCCGCTGCCGTCGCTACCTGTTGCTGCTCCCGTCGTCGTCGCGTGCAGGCCCATGGCCTCGACCGCGCCCCCCCTCGCTGCTTCTTCTTCCCCCACGCCCGACCACACAGACGCGCGCCCACACGGCCATCGCCGTCGTTTGCCTCACCTCCGCCGAACTCCGCCCCGTCGCCACGGTGGCCTCGCCCCTCTGCACCACCTCCGGCGGCTGGCCCCGCACCACCGCGGCCTCGCCCCGCTCCGGCCATGGCTGGCGTCGTGCCCCGCCGTGGCCGCCAGCGCCCACGCCCGCGTGCGCCCGAACGGGGCGCGCCCGTAACCCGCACCCGCATCGCCCCCTCTGGGCCACTCCCAGGTGGGCCTCGCCCCACCTGAGCCACTGCCCCCTGGGCCCGAACCCCGTGGGCCTATGACAAACGGGGCCCAGCCCAGAGAACGTGTTAAAAAATGAAATAAAAAAATAAAAATAAATAAATAATAATAATAAAAATAGTAATAATAATAAAAACAATAAACTAATAAATAAATAAATAAATAAATAAAAATAAAATTAATAATAAAACAAATAATAAAAATAAACTTAATTAATTAAGTTAATTAATCCTGTTTAAATTAATCTAATTAGATAATTAATTTAATTAAATAGTAATTATTTAGCTAAACCCTAATTAACCTAAACAGAGAATGACAGGTGGGTCCCACTAGACCCACATGTCAGTTTGACTTAGTCAACCCCTGTTGACTGCTGATGTCAGCATGACATCATGCTGATGTCATAAATCCATTTTCGAATTAATTTAAATAATTAATTAAATTCCAGAAATTAATAAAATCTTTAGAAAATCATATCTTTTAATCCGTAACTCGGATTAAAATATTTTCAACATGAAAGTTTCTCAGAATGACGAGACGAATCCGAATACGCAGTCCGTTCGTCCACCACACCTCCCTAACCTATCGAACTAGCAACTTTCCCCCTCCGGTCCGTCTGTCCGAAAACGCGAAACATCGGGAATACTTCCCGGATGTCCCCCCCCTTCGCCGGTACCACCTACTGTCACGTTAGGACACACCTAGCACCGCTCATTGTCATGTCACGCATCGTCATGCTTATGTTTGCATTGTATTTACTGTTTCTTCCCCCTCTTCTCTCTGGTAGACTACGAGACCGACACTGCTGCTGCCCAGTTCGACTACGGAGTCGACAACCCCTCCTACTTGCCAGAGCAACCAGGCAAGCCCCCCCCTTGATCACCAGATATTGCCTATTCTTCTCTATACTGCATGCATTAGAGTAGTGTAGCATGTTACTGCTTTCCGATATCCTATCCTGATGCATAGCCTATCCTTGCTACTACTGTTGTTACCTTTACCTGCAATCCTACATGCTTAGTATAGGATGCTAGTTTTCCATCAGTGGCCCTACATTCTTGTCCGTCTGCTGTGCTATACTATCGGGCCGTGATCACCTGGGCGGTGATCACGGGTATATACTTATATACTATATACATGACACATGTGATGACTAAAGTCGGGTCGGCTCGTAGAAGTACCCGCAAGTGGATCTTTGTGGCGGAGCGACAGGGCAGGTTGAGACCGCCTAGGTGAGAGGTGGGCCTGGCCCTGGTCGGCGTTCGCGGATACTTAACACGCTTAACGAGATCCTGGTATTTGATCTGAGTCTGGCCATTTGGTCTATACGCACTAGCCATCTACGCGGGAGTAGTTATGGGTCCCGGCGTCGGGGTATCAGCCGAAGCCTTCTTGACGTCAGCGACTGAGTGGCGCGCGCCGGATTGGACTGGAACGCCACTAGGCTAGGTCTGCTTCCGGCCGCGTACGCAATGTGCAGGTGTGCATAGGGCGATGGGCCCAGACCCCTGCGCGCATAGGGTTAGACCGGCGTGCTGACCTCTCTGTTGTGCTTAGGTGGGGCTGCGACGCGTTGATCTTACGAGGCCGGGCATGACCCAGGAAAGTGTGTCCGGCCAAATGGGATCGAGCGTGTTGGGTTATGTGGTGCACCCCTGCAGGGAAGTTTATCTATTCGAATAGCCGTGTCCCTCGGTAAAAGGACGACCCGGAGTTGTACCTTGACCTTATGACAACTAGAACTGGATACTGAATAAAATACACCCTTCCAAGTGCCAGATACAACCCGGTGATCGCTCTCTAACAGGGCGACGAGGAGGGGATCGCCTGGTAGGATTATGCTATGCGATGCTACTTGGAGGACTTCAATCTACTCTCTTCTACATGCTGCAAGATGGAGATGACCAGAAGCGTAGTCCTCGACAGGACTAACTATCCCCCTTTTATTCTGGCATTCTGCAGTTCAGTCCACTGATATGCCCCTTTACACATATACCCATGCATATGTAGTATAGCTCCTTGCTTGCGAGTACTTTGGATGAGTACTCACGGTTGCTTCTCTCCCTCTTTCCCCCTTTTCCTTTCTATCTAGTTGTCGCAACCAGATGTTGGAGTCCAGGAGCCAACGCCACCGTCGACGAAGACACCTATGACACTGGAGGTGCCTACTACTACGTGCAGCCCGCTGACAACGATCAGGAGTAGTTAGGAGGTTCCCAGGCAGGAGGCCTGCGCCTCGTTCGATCTGTATCCCAGTTTGTGTAGCCTTCTTAAGGCAAACTTGTTTAACTTATGTCTGTACTCAGATATTGTTGCTTCCGCTGACTCGTCTATGATCGAGCACTTGTATTCGAGCCCTCGAGGCCCCTGGCTTGTATTATGATGCTTGTATGACTTATTTATGTTTTAGAGTTGTGTTGTGATATCTTCCCGTGAGTCCCTCATCTTGGTCGTACACATTTGCGTGCATGATTAGTGTACGGTCAAATCGGGGGCGTCACAAGTTGGTATCAGAGCCGACTGCCTGTAGGAATCCCCCTTTCCACACTCCTTGGCCGAAGTCGAGTCTAGACATTACAAAACTTTAATAAAATGGCTGTGTGTCTTACGGGCCCACATCGCCATTGGGTGGTACTAGGATCTTTTACTCCTCGACCTTTACTCTGGGATTCTGAACTCTCTTCTACTCCGGTTAAACGAATTTACTAACTCTAACACTAGGATCCCGTGACCGCATTCACCCCAAAGTTGGATAGGCCATAGTTGTTTCTTAGAGTAGTATTTTGAACAATTCACACACTGTCATTTGACTCCTTTGAAACGTCTTTGCTTTCAGATGGAACCCACGAGGCAGGTCGTTCGCCACACGACGGCCATTGGTGCCTCGGGATCACCTACGGTGCTAGCTGAGATGATGACCTATCTGGGTTATCGCTGGCACCCTGAGTACACCGTCTACGAGGAGTACCAGGACTTTAACCAGGAGCAGTACCGTGCCATCGTCCACCTCTACTCTCGGGAGTATGACTCCACTACTGTGTTGCACACCGCACATGGTGTTGGTGTGACCATCGATATGGCTGTCCACGATGCTGCCTATGCTGCTCTGACACGTCTTCATGGAGAGTATCGGGAGTTGGACACCTCCCCTTTCAGGCACATTGCTATCGCATCCGATGTTGGTGCGGAGGGATACTATACTACTGCCTACTCCACTGTCACCCGAGAGCCCTTCTACCATCAGAACCTGGTTCTGCATGCTGATGGGCTGGATCGAGCTAACCGAGCTCTTCGCCACGAGATGTACACCACCCGTCAGCACCTTTACCGTGCCCTGACGCTGCTACACCCCTTTGTCCGATCTGGACAGGTACCGCGTACTGCGATCTACCCAGCCAGGACTGTGATGCCCCACGGTGTCGGTTGGCCAGAGGTGGGAGGCTACTCCCCCGCACTTGGTCCTCTTCTGCCACCTGAGCGTCGGGCTCTACACCTGAGTATCCGCGGCCCCCAGTCTGCTGACGTGGAGGGCTATCCGTTGCCTCACTACCAGCTGTCGGGCTACGATTACCTCCACAGTACCTCTTGGGACTGATGTAGTCTTGCTTAGTTAAGTATTAGTTGCAGTCGCCGCGAGCTTGTGTGCCGCCTATGATGTTTTAGTCTATGTACTGAACTCTGTGTACTGAACTCTATGCATGACCCCTTTTGTAAGTTATGCCGACTACTATGTAGTAGCTATCCTGCTCCTCTCGTTATGCATGTTTCATCATGAATGATTCTTGTCTTTGCAAATATTTCCCAATGCTGAACTACCCCTGTTATATATTAGCAGGATGGTTAGACCAGGTGGTCGTGGTCGTGGTGGCGATGCCCCACCACCACCTGAGTACATGGCTGGTATGATCCAACAGTTTGAACTGAACCGCCAATTCATGGAAAATATGATTGCTCAGTTTCCTCGCCCCAATATGAACCAGCAGCCAGCCCAAGTGACTCTTCAAGATTTCATACGCCTCAACCCAACCATCTACCGCAGCTCAACTCAGCCTCTGGATGCTGATGACTGGCTCCGTGACATCACCTATGAGATGGAGTCTGCTGATGTAGCCCCTGCCAGCTATGTCAACTTTGCTTCCTTCTTTCTGAAGGGACCTGCAGCTCAATGGTGGGACAGCCACAGGCGTACTCTGCCAGCTGGAACAATCATCACATGGCCAGACTTCCAAGCTGCTTTCCGTGCCCGCTTCATTCCTCAAGGAGTCATGGACCGGAAGAAGCGTGAGTTCCGCAACCTCACCCAAGGCAACAAAACTGTCAAAGCTTATCAGCGGGAGTTTCTGGACTTGTCTCGCTATGCTGAAGAGGACATTGCAACTGATGCACGCAGACAGGAGTCCGTGATGGCCTTCAAGCTGACATCAAGCTCGCACTTCTAGTGCATGACTTTGCTGATTTCGCCACCTTGGTGAACAAGGCCATCAATGTCGAAACTGGTCTGCAGGAATACCAGAGCTCTCACAGGCGCAACCGTGACACGGGCTCATCTTCGGGCTCGCCCGCACAGAAGCGTAAGATATGGATCCCGAACAGCATGTACCGTCCAAATGCATCTACCCCAAGGCAGACCTATGCTGCACCTCGTCTGCCTCCACCACCATCTAGGCAGTCAAGACTTCCAGCTCCACCATCCCAAGCTCCTGTTCCCACTCCGAATAATGGCTTGTGCTTCAGGTGTGGTCAACCAGGACACCGTGCTAGAGAATGCAACCAGAACCAGAATCAACTGGCCCTTCCAGCAACTGGTCGTGGTAACAATCAGCCCCGCAACAACAATGCTAAGTCTTATGGTCGTGCTCATGCCAACCACGTTGATCTCAACGAAGCTCAAGACCAGCCTGCTACTGTGATGGGTACACTCCTCGTAAATTCAGTACCAGCATCCGTTTTATTTGATACAGGTGCATCACATTCATTCATGTCAGAAGATTTTGCATACAAGCACGACGTTAAATGTGAGGAGATGAACACCTCGGTACTGGTCAAAACCCCCGTGGGACAGTGTCAAACCTCCTTGGTTGGCATCGATGTCCCCGTGGAAATCGAAGGGCTGGAATTCTATGCCTCTCCCATTATCCTAAAGTCGTCTAACATCGACCTCATTTTGGGTATGGATTGGTTGAAAGCGCATACTGCTTCTATAGTTTGCGCCACTAAAACCGTCCATCTGCTACACCCTTCAGATGAAATAGTTGCTTACCAAGCTCATCTGGTGCAAAATGCCGAGGCAAGGCTCTATGCATTGAATGCATTGAACGCTGCACCACTCGAGGGCACTGAAAACATTCCCGTCGTGCGTGAATTCCTCGACGTCTTCCCTGAAGAACTTCCGGGGATTCCCCCTGCTAGAGCTGTCGAATTCATCATCGACTTGAAACCAGGCACCACTCCTATAGCCAAGCGACCCTACAAAATGCCACCGCATGAACTCCTTGAGCTTAAGGAGGAAATCGACAAATCTCTTCGCAAAGGATTCATTCGCTCAAGTTGCTCTCCTTGGGGAGCACCTTCTCTCTTTGTCAAGAAGAAAGATGGGACTAACCGATTAGTTCAAGACTACCGTCCTATAAACCAAGCTACCATTCAGAATAAATACCCTCTTCCTCGGATCAATGATCTGTATGATCAACTGGCGGGTTCGTCAGTGTTCTCTAAGCTCGACTTGAGGTTGGGCTACCACCAGATCCGTGTTCGCGAGGAGGATATCCCAAAGACCGCCTTCGTGACTCGCTATGGTTCATACGAGTACACCGTCATGTCTTTCGGTTTAACCAATGCTCCAGCCACCTTCTCTCGTCTGATGAACTATATATTCATGGATTACCTCGACAAGTTCGTCGTGGTTTATCTGGATGATATCCTGGTATTTTCCAAGAACGAAGAAGAACATGCTGAACATCTTCGACTTGTACTGGAAAAGCTACGAGAGCATCAACTATATGCCAAGTTCTCCAAATGTGAATTCTGGCTACCGGAAGTAACCTATCTTGGGCATGTCATCTCTAAGGATGGTATTGCCGTCAACCCCGAGCGAGTTCAGGCTATTCTTGATTGGACTCCTCCCAAGAACGTTAAGCAAGTCAGAAGTTTTCTCGGTCTCGCCAGCTATTGCCGTCGATTTGTCGAGAACTTCTCTAAGATCGCCAGGCCTCTGACTAACCTGTTGCATAAGGGTGTCAAGTTCCAATGGACAGACAAATGTCAGGAAAGTTTCCAGGCACTCAAAGACAAGTTGACTTCTGCCCCAGTTCTAGCTCCACCTGATACTAAGAAGGACTTCGTCATTTACTGCGATGCTTCCCGTCAAGGATTAGGCTGTGTCCTAATGCAAGACCGCAAAGTGATTGCTTATGCCTCTCGGCAATTGCGCCCTCACGAAGAGAACTACCCAGTTCACGACCTCGAACTTGCTGCTGCCATTCATGCGTTGAAGCAGTGGCGACATTACCTTCTCGATAATCGTTGCGAGATCTTCACTTACCACCAAAGTCTGAAGTATATGTTTACTCAGCCAGATCTGAACCTCCGTCAACAGAGATGGATGGAGCTTGTTGCAGACTTTGACTTGGGTATTTCCTATAAGCCAGGCAAGGCTAATGTAATGGCTGATGCCTTGAGCCGCAAGTCTTACTGCAACCACCTCCAGGTTCATAAAGTTCAGCCCTCGCTTGTTGAAGAATTCAGGAAGCTGAACCTCATTGTTCCTCCGGGTGCACTCGCTCCCCCTCCTAAGGAGTTTGGCAAGGTGAACCTCCACGTTGTTACCCAGGGTTCCCTCAATACCCTAGTTGCTAAACCAGATCTCGAGGACAGCATCAAAAGGCTACAGAAGTATGACTCTGAAGCCCACAAGATTAAGCGCTACCTCGCAGAAGGAAAGCCCTCATTCTTCACCATTGCTGAAGATGGCACCTTATACTTCAAGGGCCGCCTAGTGGTGCCATGTGCAGAGAAAAACCTGGATATGACACAGGAAGTTATGAAAGAAGCTCATGATACGCCTCTATGTATCCATCCTGGTAGTACAAAGATGTACCAAGACATCCTTCAGAGATTCTGGTGGTCTAATATGAAGCAAGACATTGCTCGTTATGTTGCTGAGTGTGACGTTTGCCGTCGTATCAAAGCAGAACATCAAAGGCCTGCTGGAACTCTGCAACCTATCTCTATTCCTGAATGGAAATGGGACCATGTTGAGATGGACTTCGTCACTGGATTTCCCAAATCACAGAAAGGTAATGATGCTATTCTTGTCGTCATTGACCGGCTTTCCAAAGTTGCACATTTCCTGGCGGTCAAAGAAACGATCACTGCTAGCCAGTTGGCAACGCTCTATATGTCCAGGACTGTTTCACTCCACGGTATTCCATTGGTTATCAGCTCAGACCGTGGCAGCTTATTCACTTCACGATTCTGGGCAAGTTTCCAAGAAGCTATGGGAACTCATCGGTCATTCAGTACTGCATTTCATCCTCAGTCGCAGGGGCAAGTTGAACGCGTCAACCAAGTTCTCGAAGATATGCTTCGAGCTTGTGTTATTTCCTTCGGCAAGAAATGGGAGGAATCTCTCCCGTATGCTAAGTTCTCTTATAATAATAGCTATCAAGCTAGTCTGAAGATGGCCCCCTTCGAAGTGTTATATGGACGAAAGTGCCGAACCCCTCTAAACTGGTCAGAAACTGGGGAACGTCCACTCTTTGGTCCGGATATTATCCAAGATGCCGAAGAACAAGTCCGCATTATTCGTGAGAATCTCAAGACTGCTCAGTCACGTCAGAAGAGTCAGTATGACCGTCATCATAAAGACATGGTCTATCAACCTGGCGAAAAGGCTTATCTTCGAGTCACACCTATGAAGGGTGCTCACCGCTTCGGGATCAAGGGCAAACTAGCTCCTCGCTATATTGGCCCATTCACTATTCTCGAAAGGCTGGAAAAGTTGCATACCAACTGGAGCTACCGCCGAACCTTTCTCAGGTTCACGATGTGTTCCATGTGTCACAGCTCCGCCGTTGCTTCAAGGACCCAATCCGAGCTGTGGATCATGAAGTGCTCGAATTGCAGCAAGACCTCTCCTATAAGGAGCATCCGGTCCGCATTCTCGACCAAGCTGAACGCCGCACACGTCAGAAGGCGATCAAGTTTCTCAAAGTCCAGTGGTCGCACCATTCTGAAGATGAGGCCACTTGGGAAGGAGAGGATCGTCTGCGCGAAGAATACCCCGCACTGTTTCCTTCTACCTCCTAAATCTCGGGACGAGATTTCTTGTAGTGGAGGAGATTTGTAACGCCCGGATAATCATGCTACAGTAATCTCACGCTAATCTTGCCACGTCACCTCCGTTACTGTTGCTAACCTCGCAGCATTTCGAAACGGAGTCAAATTCAAATTTAAAATTAAATCAAACGATAAAAGTTTTCAAACATCAAAACAAAAATGTTCCGTGGGTGCCAAATAATACACTGGTAATTATTGTGGAGAAAACTCCTTTTTAGAAAATGCCTAAGTATTTTAAAATGGATTAAAAGGTGAAAGAAATTAAATAAAAGAAAATGCAAAACAAAAAAAGGAAACAACCCCCCCCCCCGGTTGGGTCTCGGCCCAGCTGGCCACTGGGCAAGCCAGGCCGGCCCAGCCGGCCCACCCCCCCCCTGCTGCCCCTGGCCTATTAGGCCACCGCCCGACCAAACCCTAACCCCCACTCTCCACCGACAGCCATCCCCCACTCCCCCCGAAATATCTCCTCTGCCTCCCCCGATCGGGATCGAGGAGGAGGCGCTCGACCCCGCCGCCTGGACCTCTCCGCCGCTGCCCGGAGCTCGCCCTCGCCGGAGCACCCCCCCCCCCCCCCCCCCCGCCGGCCTGCTTCCCCTCCTCCCCTGCGTCGCGTCATCCCCGACCCCCTCCACGAGCCCCGCTGCCAGTCCCCATACGGCCACAGTGAGCACCGCCGCGCCTCGTCCTCCTCTCCTTCCCTCGCCCCGCCGCGCGGCCCGCGCCGCAGCCTCGCCCTCGGCCATGCCCGTGTCGCCCTAGCTCCGGCCGTTGGCCGCGATCCGCCCCCACACGCGCTCCCGCCCCGCCGGCCGCCCGTCACTGCCGTCGCGCCCTTCTCCCCTCGAGCACGTGCGCCCGCTGCCGTCGCTACCTGCTGCTGCTCCCGTCGCCGTCGCGTGCAGGCCCATGGCCTCGACCGCCCCCCCCTCGCTGCTTGTTCTTCCCCCACGCCCGACCACACAGACGCGCGCCCGCACGGCCATCGCCGTCGTTTGCCTCACCTCCGCCGAACTCCGCCCCATCGCCACGGTGGCCTCGCCCCTCTGCACCACCTCCGGCGGCTGGCCCCGCACCACCGCGGCCTCGCCCCGCTCCGGCCATGGCCGGCGCCGTGCCCCGCCGTGGCCGCCAGCGCCCACGCCCGCGTGCGCCCGAACGGGGCGCGCCCGTAACCCGCACCCGCATCGCCCCCTCTGGGCCACTGCCAGGTGGGCCTCGCCCCACCTGAGCCACTGCCCCCTGGGCCCGAACCCCGTGGGTCTATGACAAACGGGGCCCAGCCCAGAGAACGTGTTAAAAAAAATGAAATAAAAAAATAAAAATAAAATAAAAATAAAATAAATAATAATAATAAAAATAGTAATAATAATAATAATAATAACAATAAGCTAATTAATAAATAAAGAAATAAATAAATAAAATTAATAATAAAACAAATAATAAAAATAAATTTAATTAATTAATTAATTAACTTAATTAATCCTGTTTAAATTAATCTAATTAGATAATTAATTTAATTAAACAGTAATTGTTTAGCTAAACCCTAATTAACGTAAACAGAGAATGACAGGTGGGTCCCACTGGACCCACATGTCAGTTTGTCTTAGTCAACCCCTGTTGACTGCTGATGTCAGCATGACATCATGCTGATGTCATAAATCCATTTTCGAATTAATTTAAATAATTAATTAAATTCCAGAAATTAATAAAATCTTTAGAAAATCATATCTTTTAATCCGTAACTCGGATTAAAATATTTTCAACATGAAAGTTGCTCAGAACGACGAGACGAATCCGAATACGCAGTCCGTTCGTCCACCACACCTCCCTAACCTATCGAACTAGCAACTTTCCCCCTCCGGTCCGTCTGTCCGAAAACGCGAAACATCGGGAATACTTCCCGGATGTTCCCCCCCTTCGCCGGTACCACCTACTGTCACGTTAGGACACACCTAGCACCGCTCATTGTCATGTCACGCATCGTCATGCTTATGTTTGCATTGTATTTACTGTTTCTTCCCCCTCTTCTCTTCGGTAGACTACGAGACCGACACTGCTGCTGCCCAGTTCGACTACGGAGTCGACGACCCCTCCTACTTGCCAGAGCAACCAGGCAAGCCCCTCCCCCTTGATCACCAGATATTGCCTATTCTTCTCTATACTGCTTGCATTAGAGTAGTGTAGCATGTTACTGCTTTCCGATATCCTATCCTGATGCATAGCCTATCCTTGCTACTACTGTTGTTACCTTTACCTGCAATCCTACATGCTTAGTATAGGATGCTAGTTTTCCATCAGTGCCCTACATTCTTGTCCGTCTGCTGTGCTATACTATCGGGCCGTGATCACCTGGGCGGTGATCACGGGTATATACTTATATACTATATACATGACACATGTGATGACTAAAGTCGGGTCGGCTCGTAGGAGTACCCGCAAGTGGATCTTTGTGGCGGAGCGACAGGGCAAGTTGAGACCGCCTAGGTGAGAGGTGGGCCTGGCCCTGGTCGGCGTTCGCGGATACTTAACACGCTTAACGAGATCCTGGTATTTGATCTGAGTCTGGCCATTTGGTCTATACGCACTAGCCATCTACGCGGGAGTAGTTATGGGTATCCCGGCGTCGTGGTATCAGCCGAAGCCTTCTTGACGTCAGCGACTGAGTGGCGCGCGCCGGATTGGACTGGAACGCCACTAGGCTAGGTCTGCTTCCGGCCGCGTACGCAACATGCAGGTGTGCATAGGGCGATGGGCCCAGACCCCTGCGCGCATAGGGTTAGACCGGTGTGCTGACCTCTCTGTTGTGCTTAGGTGGGGCTGCGACGCGTTGATCTTACGAGGTCGGGCATGACCCAGGAAAGTGTGTCCGGCCAAATGGGATCGAGCGTGTTGGGTTATGTGGTGCACCCCTGCGGGGAAGTTTATCTATTCGAATAGCCGTGTCCCTCGGTAAAAGGACGACCCGGAGTTGTACCTTGACCTTATGACAACTAGAATTGGATACTGAATAAAATACACCCTTCCAAGTGCCAGATACAACCCGGTGATCGCTCTCTAACAGGGCGACGAGGAGGGGATCGCCGGTAGGATTATGCTATGCGATGCTACTTGGAGGACTTCAATCTACTCTCTTCTACATGCTGCAAGATGGAGATGACCAGAAGCGTAGTCCTCGACAGGACTAACTATCCCCCTTTTATTCTGGCATTCTGCAGTTCAGTCCACTGATATGCCCCTTTACACATATACCCATGCATATGTAGTATAGCTCCTTGCTTGCGAGTACTTTGGATGAGTACTCACGGTTGCTTCTCTCCCTCTTTTCCCCCTTTTCCTTTCTATCTGGTTGTCGCAACCAGATGTTGGAGTCCAGGAGCCAGACGCCACCGTCGACGAAGACACCTACGACACTGGAGGTGCCTACTACTACGTGCAGCCCGCTGACGACGATCAGGAGTAGTTAGGAGGTTCCCAGGCAGGAGGCCTGCGCCTCGTTCGATATGTATCCCAGTTTGTGCTAGCCTTCTTAAGGCAAACTTTTTTAACTTATGTCTGTACTCAGATATTGTTGCTTCCGCTGACTCGTCTGTGATCGAGCACTTGTATTCGAGCCCTCGAGGCCCCTGGCTTGTATTATGATGCTTGTATGACTTATTTATGTTTTAGAGTTGTGTTGTGATATCTTCCCGTGAGTCCCTCATCTTGGTCGTACACATTTGCGTGCATGATTAGTGTACGGTCAAATCGGGGGCGTCACAAGTTGGGTGCACTCCTCTACCGTGGCTGTGCCGCACATCATGTAAGAGCATCTCCACTCGCGCCCCCAACAGACCTCTCAGGGTGCCTTTTTAGCGTCGGCGCCGAAAAATCGTCCCAGTCGTGCCCCAGCTTCTCGATTATCGCCGGTTTGGCCCGAAATAACAACCGGCAAACCCGAGCCAAACCCAGCGCACCGGGGACCGCCTGGGGGCGCCGGCTGAAGTGAAAAGTCGTGTGGGGCCGCGCTGTCGGCGACACCAGGCATATTCCCGCCGTTTTGCCCGCCTTTTCCCTCCATTTCCCCCATTGCTTTCCCCTTCTCCCTCGTCGTTCCCGCCATTCTCCTCATCAGACCGGGCGCCATGCCGCCGAAGAAATATGTTGCTCCTCGTGTCGCCACCGATTCCACACAGCCGAAGTAGAGGAAGCCGAGGGCGCCGATGGCAAGACCAACGGGCGCGTCGAACGCCGAGTGGAGGGCGGATGTTCAGCGCCGGGAGGCAGTCACCACCGACCGGCGGAACAGGCTCATTGTCAAGAGGGCCAGGGACGCGACGGCGGCGGAGCAGGCAGAGGCGTCTCGCATGGGGATGATGAATATGCCACCCAGCCACTGCCCACAAGCCGTGTGGGGGAGCCAGACCAGAGTCGCATCGCCGACCAACCTCTCGCCGCCCTCGCCGCAATGGGGTACGCGGGATGTGAAGCTCGACCTTCTCAGGACCAACGTCGCCACGAAAAAGAGGAACACCGACCTGGCGTTCTTGATGGCGGCAGACATGTCGAGGATGGACGAGCAGGTCAATGCGTGGTACCTGGCGGAGCGCGGCCTCATCCTGAACCAGATGCCCGGGCCGGCTTCGACCACCGCCCCTACGCCCACGCCAACACCAACGCCCATGCCCAGCCCGAGCGATGAAGCCACGCTGCCGACAACCAGCCCGAGCACAGAAGCCACGCCGACGTCGAGCACGCCGTCACCGGCCAGTCCCACGCCAGAGGAGCCCGTCGTTTGATGCGTTCCTTTGTCTACGCGTCCTTCCTTTTGATCGCCGAACTTTCGTGTATGTTTGATCGCCGAACTGTGGCATGATGATCGCCGAACTTGTGGCGTTTTTTTGGCAGCGGGAAAGACAAGCTTGAATTTATGGGCGTTTGGGGGCCTAAACCTGGGGGCGCGGCTGGGAACTGGATCGCCCCCCAGGGCGAAAAAACCGTTAGCGCATACGCCAAAACGCAATCGCCGGGTGCGCTGGGGGCCGAATGAGTGGAGATGCTCTAAGGGAGCAAAAGTATCGAGGGCCACCATTTGTCGCCTCGGACGTGATCTCCGTTGTTGCCGTGAGCGTCAGTACTGCCTATAGCCTCTCCGAGAATGAGATGGGCGGGCCAAAGACGGCGAGGATGAAAAGGAGGTGGTCGGCAGAGAAGAAAAGGAGGGACATTCTTCTTTTTTAGTTTCTTATAAGGGGTTAAAGTTGATGTGGTGGTGCCCGGTCAGCAGTCAAGATAGTCAAAACCGCTTGACTGAAGAAAAACCAAGACTAGGGTTGTGGTTTGATACTCATAGTTAGTTGAGGGTATATTTCGACCGGTTTCGTAGTTCAGAATTGTAAATCAAACCGAGTGGTTAGTTCGGGGTTGAAATATGGACTATTCTTTTTTGCAAACAGGTGCACACCCTCCATTCTACGTTGGGCGGCACATCTCCCTTTTTTTTCTTCTGTTTTAACGTCAAAGAACTGTGCGTCCAGTGTGTTTCAAACTTGCAATCTCCTGACCCTATGTAAGGTGCGCTAACCACCCCACCACCCACACCCGATGTGTTTAGTTACATCTTTTTCCTTCTTTTCTTCCTTCCTTCTTTTTTATTTTTCCTTTCTTCTTTTTTCTTGTTCCTTTTCTCTTTTTAGGTTTTTTTGTTTTCTTTTTTTCGTTTTGCTAAGTTGAATTAACTTATTTTCGAAATTGAATGAACTATTTTTAAAATCTATGATTTTTTTTTCAAAATTGATGAACTTTTTCCAAAATTGAACGAACTTCTTTCAAAATTGATTTAACTTTTTTCATTTTTTGTGAACTTTTCTTGAAAATGGAAGATTTATTTTTCCAAAATGATGTATGTTTTGTTCAAAAATGATGATTTTTTTCAAATATATGAAATTTCTCAAATTCAGGTTTTTTTAAATAATTAAATATAAGTGATACATTATAAATATTTGCGTCTCCCCCGCAAAAAAGACATTATTAATAGCGCGTCCACACTTGTTCTTACAATGTTGGCGCTGCTTTGAGTCAAACCCGATAAAGAGCAGTTTTTTTCGGCCGCCTTTTTTCGCGCTATAGGACCTCCCGAGCTTCAGTTGGCTTCACGGCGCAGAGAGCTCCTGGTAACGGTCTCTCACGGCCCATCACGTGAGGCGGTTTCATCCTTGATTTTTTTTCCCTTTCTTTTCTTATTAAAAAGACCTAACTTGTTTTTTTTCCTGAGAATAGATAGAATCTTTGATGGTACGTGAAAGTCATGATGGCTTGCACGTCAATCTCTCGTTTGAATTTTTAGATTCTGCCACCACGAAAAGAAGACCCCTTCTCGAAGTCGGATCGAGGCGAACGTAGGATAGTCCCACACCGACCACCAAGGGCGGCACCCCCGAAGAGAAAAGTCCATATTCCATGCTTATATACCAGGGCTGGACATCAGAGAGGCCCAGCAACCCAGCAAAGACAGACACCCCCGTCCCACCAATTTAACCCTACCATTTCGGGGCGGAAACCCTCGTCAGACTGAGATCCAGTGACTTCACTTGGTGAAGTCACGTTGCAACTTTAGACTCTTCATCTCCATCCAAAACAGATCCAATGGTCCATATCACACAAAGGCAAAAGCCCTCAGCACTTAGCAGTTTTGCAGCCCAGCAGCGACAGAAGACTCATCGTAGGATTCAGTTAAAACAGATTACATGCCAACTATCTAATCTTCATTTCTGAATATATAAACTATAGGTCTATAGCCGTTTCAACATACATGAAGCAAGGTTATCATTTGGCTGTACCTTCCACTTTGCTGAACTAAAAAGATCATACATGCACATACATATTTTTGACTGGCAATACTCATGAAACAGATTATAGAGTGACATTTGACATTGAAAGGCTGCAACATAGAACATCCAAATGCTACAGCAAGAAATGCCAATGTCGAGTAATCATTCAAGTACACAAAAGCAGGCCATTTCACTTGTACACTTAGGCCAAAAAAGACTGGTTAATCCCCAAAATATTGTAGTTAACCCTGTCCAAAATACTACCTAGTAACTTTGAAGATACTAGATCAGATCATCATGAAGATATCATCGTCAACTCGTGAAGTTGTCAAAAGCTTGGTAAAGCTGTCGATTGCTTCGTATTTTTGACGCTTCTCACTTTCTCCTACGGGACTCCCTCCTTTGTTTGTGCCATCATTCTCCACTTGCACTTGACGCTGCACACTGTCTTTTTTCTTTTGTTGTTGTTGCTGCCAATGTAAATGAAAAATCATTTTGTTAGTTTAGGAATGAATAAGAACAGATAGTACATACATACTGCAGCTGACCCTTGCTTCTTTTTTTGTTGTTGCCGCTGATTTAGGTTGCTTTCGCCCCTTGCGTAACTTATCAAACCAAGTTTGCTTTCTCCTTAAATTTTTAGATGAAACCTCCTTTTTCTTCAGTTTTGCAGAACTAAGAAAGTCATTGGCTTGCCGCACATTTGGATCTTTCATATTCACTTTGGAAAGCTTCAAAAATAGTGGGAGTATACACTTTGCTTGCTTGCACCAACATCGGAGTGCACATTTTGATTCTTGGCAACTTTTTCCTTGCCTCATATTCAGATTCCAATTCCTTTCTTCTTTTTACTTCAACCGTTCTCTCAAAATGCATCAAGAATCGGACAATATGGAAATCAGATTTCAAATGGTTCTTCAATGCATTGTTGAAACTCTCACTTAGTTGTGTACTTCTCACTCCCAAACTGAAGACATCTCTCATATAACATTCAGCCCATTTTTCTTTCACCTTGTAGATACTATCTAACCAAGTTTGCTTATGCACTTTATGTCGCATGTTGTCAAATGCTTCTTGAAATGCCGCCTTTTCCTCATAGCCAAACATACAAGCACTAAAATCAGAGAGAATATGAGATTCCTCTTCCACCTCCCCTTCATCTTCATCTTCCTCTTCGACCTCTCCTACATCTTTCTCTTCACCCTTGACTGGAGATAAATGTTTGACAGCATTCATCATAATGTGAAAGGTGCACAACCCGTGATATGATTCCGTGAATACTTTCTCTATAGCTTTTCCCATTGCCGCATCTTGATCCGTATAAATAGTTCTAGGTTGTCTTCCATTATGTGCAGCTAGAAAAGTCTCAAATAGCCATATAAATGAGTCCTTTGTTTCATCAAACAGCAAGGCAGCACCGAAAATAGTAGTTTCTCTGAACTGATTGAGCCCAAGAAAAACACCAAATGGCCTATACTCTTTGTTTGTGCCAAAAGTAGTGTCAAATGTGACAACATCACCAAAGTGTGCATAGTCAAGGATCATTTTAGCATCAGCCCAGAATATGTTGGTTATATCCTCCTCACAATCCAACTGTAGTGCATATTGGAATGATGGATTGTCAGCAGTTTTGTCATGAAAATATTTCAACATACTTCCAGCTTGTCCAAAAGCCAACTCCCTTTGTCGCTTGGTTCGCAAATGATTTTTTTGGTCACGGCAACTATATCCAAGGTTAATCGGTCCACCAACTTGATGAGAAGCAAACTCATGTGCAGCTTGTGGCATAATGCCGGAATCATCGGTGGTTTCAATTTCAAAAGCTTGTCTTTCTGAAATCTTTCTTTGGGATACCATCAAGTGGCGAGTTTGTGGCAATTGCAACAAGTGGTTGTGTTCCAGCACAACCTCGGTTACTTCATAATTTCCGGCCTCTCGATCCAATTGAAAAGACATACGAGCTTGGCAATTGGTTCTTGTTTCAGCTCTAAAACGCTTTGGTGCATAATCAGTTTGCCCTTTTCTTCGATGACCCTCGTTGGAACAAACAAATCTACATGAACCAACCTAACCATCAAGTCTGCTTTTGTTTGCATATCTCCTTCTCACATCAAAGCCTGCGTGACCCCCATATGCAACCCAAAATGCCCAAGCCTCATCCACATTTCTGAATCTCATACCAACTTGAGGTATTCCCTTACCAATTTCTGCCATCTCACAATAGTCAATTGTGAAGCACAACACTGAATTCTGTCAAATAGCACAATAGAGGGCACTCAATTTCAGAAATTCCAAATGAAAGTCTAAAATCAGAGGACAAAATTTCATCACGAGTGTACGTGCAAACTATTCCAAGCAATTTGTATTGTACATGCATCATGAGTAACCAAACTGACTACCATTATGCATCCAAGCAACTCAAACTGAAGCTGTACATGAACTGCTCTGTACATACCTAACTCTTACTGTATCTGTATGAATCGGGGACACATTACCTCAACTGGATGCGGGATGGCAGAGGTCCGACGGCGACGGCGGCACGCGTGGCCTTCCTACTCCTCCGGCGGCAGCCCGCCCCTCCCTCTCCTCCAGCGACGGTGCGGCCGCGCGGCTCCTTTTCCTCTTCAATGCGGCGGCCGGCGCGGCCGCGCGGCTCCTCTCCGATGCGGCGGCCGGCGCGAGTCCCTTGCTCTCTCTCCCAGATGTTGCGGTGTGGTGCGGTTCCCCTTCCTCTCCGATGCGGCGGAGCAGCGCCGTCTCCCTGTCCGAGACGCCGGCGCGGCGCGGGAGAGCGGAGCAGATTCCCGCGAACTCTTTTCTTCAGCCTGCACTCGTCCAAAACTGCTAAGTGCTGAGGGCTTTTGCCTTTGTGTGATATGGACCATTGGATCTGTTTTGGATGGAGATGAAGAGCCTAAAGTTGCAACGTGACTTCACCAAGCGAAGTCACTGGATCTCAGTCCACCCTCGTCATCTCCTTTCGGCGGCGGCGGCGGCGCGCGGTCGTGGGAATGAAAGCCGCCGACCAATCCCATGCCCCCCCGGTCCCTCGTCCCTTCCGTCGGGCGAAGCAGCCAAGCACCACCTCTCGCCACGAGGGCGAAGGCGGAGGAGCCGATAGAAGGAGAAGACCATCTCGGCGTGGCGGTACCTCGAAGCGAGGAAGAGGGCGGCCTCATCATCTTCTGCGACCTTGCTCCTCCAACTGGGGGCCGACGCGAGCACGCACAGGGGCAGCAGCAGCAGCGGCAGCGCTCAATACCAGCAACCAAGATTTGTCATCAACCTCCGCTCAGATTCAGATCCTCCCCTCCCGGGGATGTGATGATGATTCGAATCCAAGGGGGAAACTTTCCCCCTCAACCTGCGCTCAGATCCAGATCGTCCCCTCCCGGGGATGTGACGATGAATTGAATCCAAGGAAGAAACATCTGCTGCGCCCTAGTCTGTCCATCATCCAGAAGCGAGGAAGAAGGCGGCCTCATCATCTTCTGCGACCTTGCTCCAGCCAGCCCGACGATTCGAAGATACCAGGGCAGAAACATATGCTGCGCCCTTGTCTCTCGATCCAGCCGCCCCCAAATTATTGTTGGGGGGCAAAACGCTCGCGGACGAACAACAACAACTGGTACGTCAAAAGCATTTCTTGTCGACCCCCGAGATATGATGATTATGACTCCCATTCTTCTTTGCGCGCAGGAGGGACTGGTCCAACCTAGGCGATGGGCCGTTAGGTCTGATCGCTGAGCGCGTTCTCGCATTTGACGTCGCCGACTATCTCCGCTTCCGTGCCGTGTGCCGTCCATGGCGGCACTGTTCCACAGAACCGCACACCCATGGCGGGCTTGACCGCCGGTTCCATCCCTGGCGGTGGGTACTGCTCCGCGAACCACTAGCTGCTCCAAACCGCCGTTGCTTCCTGAACTCCTTCACCGGCGAGTTCATCCAAGTGGACCTCCCGGAGCTCCTTGACCATGAGCTTCTTGCTGTCACCCCGGAGGGCCTCCTTGTCCTGCTCCACGACCACAACCACGTCCGCCTGCTCAACCCGCTCACGCGTCACGTCACAGAGCTACCACCGCTCACCATGCTGCTTCCTTCTAAAGACCATGTCATGCTTTCCTATTTCAACATAGACGACTTCTTAGCGACAGGCTCTGGCATTGCTAGTGATGATTCAACAGTGGTGCTCTGCTTCAATAGGTTCCGCATTCTTGGCATGGCAAAGCCCGGTGATGACCACTGGATTTTGCTGAAGTACAACCATGATGGGTTCACAGACACACCCTTAATGTTTGCAGGGCGCTTCTACTATGTTAAGGTTGATGGTGTCATGGCGCTGCAAATCTGTCCAAACCAGCCACCACGGCTGGAGGTGGCTGCCAAGCTGAATATGCATGTCTCACCAATTTCGGAAGGGTTGCACCTCGTCAACAGTTGTGGTGACTTGATGCTGATCCACCGTCAGATTGTTCCATTGACGTCGCCGGATAAATCGTGTTATCAATATGACATGTATCGAGTGAATTTGGATACCGGAACACTATTACCAGTCAAGAGCTTGGGTGGTGGCGCAGGGCGAGCGATGTTCTGGGGCATGCATTGCTCTTTCTCGGTGCCTCTAGAGGTTTTTCCCTCTGGTTCCATTAGCGCTGACACCATCTACCCGAGCTTTGACTTTACTGAGAGAAGCCTGTTAGAAGTTGGAGCATATCATCTCCTGGATGGACACATCGAACGACCATCTGGCTTGTTGCAGCGTCCGAATACTCTGGTTGACTGTCTATCTTTGTCCAATACGGTCGATGATGAGTAGTCTAGCCCCATTTCCTTTGATAATTTAGCATGAATGGTTATGCAATATGGACATTTTGTCCCATTATTGCTAGCATTTGAGTGATTGTATCTTGCTAGAGCTGAAGCTGAATCAACTCTTTGCTGTGCTAAAAATTATGTACCTGTAACACAAATTCGATGGGAGATAATAATAATCTATGCTGCTACTCCTTTTTATTTATTTAGGAAACAAGGTGCTTGTGCAATTTCAGTTTTTCCACCTGGGCTGCTATCTAATCTAAGATGTAAATATTGAGTTCACTTGATTGCATACTGTATACAATTTACTTTTCCATTTCAATTCCATGTCATTTTCTAATATAGAAACTCTCTATGCCCCATAATTCTTGTTGTGGTTTTAGTTCAAATTTGAACTGACAAGAATTATGGACTGTGTTCTTGTTTGAGGGGATATGTTTTTTTTAGGGGTAGAAGCCATTTTATTGATCAAAGATCAAATTCCACAGAATGTGGGATGCAAACCGGGATTTATCTTGCCAAGCCACACATGACGACCTTAGCTAAAGTAAGAGCAAATTTAGCTAATCAATGAGCTTCAAAGTTAACTACATAACTTTCAAAAATAAAATTACAGGAAAAAGGAGCTGATCTAGCCATGATTTCGTTGATGATGGCTCCATACACACCCTGACTGCCCCTCAGTATATTATTGACAACTTGCTTTGAATGTGACGATATGACAAAGTTTCGGACCTGAAGATCTTGCGCCAGTGGGATAGCCTCTCGACAGGCTATAGCCTCCAGAGTTGTGGGATCATGTACACCATCAATTATTAGAGCAGAACTTCCCAGGAAAGTACCCTGGTTGTCACGACAGATAGCAGCCGCTGAACTTCTTCTTTGTGCTCTGACCCCGCGTCTACGTGTATTTTTGCGAAGTTTCTGGTGGTGCTTTGGGCTGTCGAACAGTTCCTGCTGCTGCAATAGTCGCCATGGGAATAGGATCTGCAGCATTTTTCTCCTTCACAGCATCTAGATCCCTGATGAACTCTTTTATTGCATGTGGAGCTTTGAAAAACCGCCTCGTGGATTGCTTTGCGCCGTGAGGTCCAGATCGACCAAAGTGTTACCGCCATTAGCACAAACATATCATGTGGGAGTTTCTCCATCAAAACGAACAGCCAGCACTTGGCACTTGATCGACCAAAGTTCTTCATCAATAAGTGCCCATGTACATCTCGAAACCGTGCACTCGAGGAGAGAATGCCTCCACGAACCGTTGTACTTTTTTTAATAAGCCTAAAGCCCATGTAGGCCTGATCGTTGTATTGAATTTGTACATTTAGTTACGAGACCTACCTTTGAGGCAGACATCAATTAGTTGGTTACGGGGCCTACCGTAAACCAGCATGGCAGAGCAAATATAGGGCCAAAACTCCAATTCTATGCACGCACAGCTGAATGCCCGTGGCAACGCACGTGTGATCACTCCCGTTCCATTCATTTCCTCCATAGCAATCATAGTGTCTACTTAACAGGACGAGGATTTGTAGCTCACAGGTGCTCCACCCCCTTCATATCAATGCCTTTCGTTACTCTGTGAAAATCTTCGTGCTAATTGCTGAAATAAGCATTAAGTTCATATACGTGTGGGATACCCCTCACGGCGTGGGTACATCTTTAACTTATCGTACAGCTTAGAACAGGAATCATTTGTTTTCTTCCCTCGCTCCGACTCACTGTCAATCAATGCCCCTCCTCGTATTACCACTCCCCCAAAACACTCTCCAGTTCCTCTTCCTCTCGCGACCTGCTGCTGTTCATCTTCGTCTTAGAAGCTACCCTGTGACGGATCAGTTTGGGAAATCAAAAAGCGAAGGTGATACAGCTAAAAAAAAGCGAAGGTGATATTGCTTTGCGGTGGCCTACTCTATTTCTTTTCCAAAAAAACCCCCCTCTATTTCTCAGATTTTTTTTCTCAAATATGCACAAGCATGCGTATCATATATTAAAGATAGAAAATGAGGGTAAAAGAGCCCCTCTACAAGAGTGTGCAGAAACACACCCGAGTCCACCCTAGTTACACATATAACGACTACTCACGATACACCCACCGCGACAACCCAATAAAGAAACCGTCCATGTCCCCTTTGAGGATACCGGCTTGAGCCCAAGTTCTCCCCTCGTCCAAAATCCTAGTCCCAGTTCGGGTAAGGGATGGAGACTCCCCGTCAAACACAATGCCATTTCTATGCTTCCATAGCTCCCAGAAGACCAATACTAAGATCGCCCAGTCGTCCTTCAATCTTTCGTCTGTAGGGTTCTTGTTTTGGCACCAAGCGCTCAAGGTGTCCGCCGCCATTGGCACCCAATCTGGCCTGCCTAAAGCATGATGGACCTCATGCCACACCGTTCTAGCAAAAACGCACTCCAGAAGTATATGGCTGATCGTCTCCTCGCACTGGTTGCAAAACGGACACGAGTCCTGTCGTGGTTTTGTCACTGCAGATGTCCTCGTGAAAGGACTTAGTCATGAGGCCATCGCCGCTAAGTAGTACCATGAACGGGGTTGACCGGAATCGAGAGACAAGGGTTTACCTAGGTTCGGCCCCTCACGATGGAGGTAAAAGTCTACTCCTGCTTGATTGCTATTCATGATGATGATCTCGATTACAAGGGTGCGACTTGGCTAACCTAGTACTCGAGAGCTTGTAACTTAGTACTTTCTGCCTCAGGGGCTCCCCTTTATATACAGGTCGGGGCCCCGGGCTTACAACAGAGTCCAAGTCGTATTACGACCCATGCCCTAATATGCTTTCTACTTGTCTTGCTTCCTAAGTAAGGAAACTTCCTACAACGTCATGACAAGTATTGGCGACTTATACTTCCGGGCCATGAGTCGGCCCACCTGGTCGACTTATCTCCTGGGCCTTTACACTTGTGGCTGCCTCAGTCCATCGTCAAACCACACTTCTTAAGTCGGCACTGAATGACCCGACCCTAAATGGGTGGGTCATACTACGGGTTATATCCCCGACATTAGCCCCCCAGATTGATTTGAATTTATTCATGTCAATCTTCGGACTGAAAATAATGCCGGATCATCTTCCTTTTAAATCTGCATCGTGGCCGGGTCATAGTGTCGTGGGAAACCACGGCCACCTATGGAACACAGAGTCCCTTGCTGGTTCGGCGGGGGGATGGCACGTTGCACAAAGAGCAGAGGAGCGTGGAACAACACGGCAGAGATCACGCGGGCAATCTTTACCCAGGTTCGGGCCGCCGCGAGGCGTAAAACCCTACTCCTGCTTTGGTGGATTGATGATGGAAAAATGGTGGTGAGCATAGCGCACTTGCCCGGCAGGGTTGCCTCGGGGCGAGCACAGCTATGTGCGTATGAGTGTGCGAGGGTGTGGTTTAGCCAACCAACCCTCTAACCCTTTCTATGGTTGCCTTGGGCCTCCTTTTATATCAAAGGGGTCACCATAGTGGCAAAATCAGTCATTATACACTGATTAGATAGCAAACAGTGCTATCATACCTAATTTTGCAGGCTGACAGAGCGCATTAAATGCGCCGCTCAACGTCACATCGCAGCTTGCCCGGCAGGCCCTGCCGGGCTGTTTTGCCAGCTTCGCGCTTGCTTGCTTGACACGTCTGTGCACGGGTGTCACTTGGAGGTGTTTGTTGTAGGAAGTGGCTGCCATGTGGCGAATAGCAGCCACTTAATCACTTTGCAGCTTGACACTGCACTGATCGATGACGTATGTTGAGATGAGGTGGTGCGGTGGAGTGGTTCTACCTCCGCAAGCCTCGGCAGGCCTACTGGGACAACTTGAAGGCTTGCTTCCGGGGGTAACCCCCGTCCTTGCCAGGCTCGCCTGGCTGGCAAGGGAGGTTCTTTCCCTTGGCGATATGTTGCTTCTCTGGCCTTTCTTGATCTTTCTGCTTTGTACTTGGATCCTTCAAAGGGCTGGTCCCTAGTGATCCAATCTGACCTTGGTGATATAATCTTGTTCTCATGTCTGTGGGCTTCATTGTCCATGCACGAGTCAGGGGAAAACATACACCCCTGTTTGTGTCCTCGACATAAGCCCCCGGGCCTGAGCCACACGTGTCACGCGGCACATTGGGTTAGGCCCCAAACAGTGTACGGACACATGGCAAGAGGAGGTTGCGCATGTCGGTTTGTCATGACGACCAGTCAATCCAACATCCACTTTGCATGATTACTGCGGGTCGTGGGGTTGTGGGACTGTTGCGGTTAATGTAAAACGGTAACTTTCTGAAGCGTCGCACCCCCGCTCCACGCCTTTTCCCTTTAAGATAGGAAAACACGGAGCAACACGGTTCACTTGTGGCCTGCCCTGCCTTTCCATCATCTTCCTCTACAAGCCAAACAACTGCTCCTCCTTTCTCTCCCCCGTCCGCCGCCGCCCTCCTCACCGGGTTCCTTACCCCATTCGCACCGCCGTTCGTGAAAATGGGGAAGAAACCTATAGTAAAAGGGAAGCAGACGGCTGCGGCGAAGGAGGTGGCCGCCGAGGGAAGCAAGAGGGCGACGGAGCTAGACAAGAAGTGGAGGGGAGATGTTGTCTTCTTTCCGTCGAATCTGGACAGCCCGGTTCTGCAGGCAAGGTACATGTACCTATGGGGGAGGGAAGTCCCAAAAGGGCACAGAGCTCCCAAGGTTTTGGTGGAGGGGAAAGAAGATCCGCCAGACTCATACTGATTCTTTTGCGCCTATTTCATCTGCGGCCTCTGGCCCCCTTTCTCTGAATTCTTTGAGGCGATGATGACGATATATGGGTTCCATCTTCTTGACTTTACGCCAAATGCAATGGCGACCATGGCCATCTTTGCCCATTTGTGCGAGAACTTTGTTGGGGTCGCCCCCAATGTCGACCTGTTCAGGCATTACTTTTTTCCGCGGGTGGAGAACAAAGCTCATCGCTATGGGAATATCAGCTGGATGCCACGGATGGCAAGGAAGTCCTGGGATTATATCCCTGGCCAGCTGCCTGAGAGATGGGATGAGTGGAGAGGAGACTGGTGCTAGATTCAGGATGAGGAAGCCCCAGAGTTCTGCGAAGCACAAACAGTGTGTGTCGAGCGCAGAAAGGAATGGAACGCATTCAACCTCACCAATGATAGGCTTCGACCAACAATAGACAGGATCACCCGCCTGGGGGCTGCCGAGCTAACCATTGAGCACGTGGGGGCATATTTTCTCCTTCGCCGCATCTCGCCACTACAGAAGAGGGACAGACTCGCCTGGTTGTATGGTGATGCTAGGGACAAGATGAGATTACTCCCAGGTTTGGCCAACAACTTGTCTGTTTATGGCCATGCCTGGTTGTGTGACCAGCTGTTTGGCCACTTCGAGTTGTTCAAGCTCCCGGCAACCGTCATCCCTCCGAATGTCAATTCTGCCCGGGACAAAATATTGAAGTGGATGCCGGATTGCAACGCTCATGGAGTGGCAGGTGATTGGCGGCTGCCTACTCTCGATGAAGAACTCAAATGGTCCAGTAACCTGGCGGAGAGGGTTGCCAGGGTTGAGACTGGTATGTACAAACGCACCTCCTCCATGGAGGTAGCGTATATCAGGAGGAGGATTGAGGAGGACAAGGCTGCCCGAATCGCGGAGATGGCAAGGGCCGCGAAGGCCGGGAAGGGAAAAGGGAAAGCTAGGGATGAGAGTTCTTCTCATGGTGGCGGCGAGGCGCAGGCCACAGAAGAGGCTGTCGGGGAAGCTCTTGCCGGGGACGATCTTGCCGGGAATGAGACTTCCGAGCTCGATGCTGTGGCCACCGTGGCAGCAGAGCTCCAAGAGGAGGAGGAAGTTGGCGAGGTAGCAGAGCCCGTGTGGATTGGCTCGCAGCTAGACCTCAAGCCCCCGAGCCGATTTTGGATCAGCGTCCCCGCAGGCGTGCTGCTAGCTGGGGGACAGCGGCTCCAAATCCAGCGCCTGCCGCCAAGAGCGTGAAGAAGACCACCACCAAGAACACGAAGACAGACGTGGTGTGCCGCCAGTCTCCTCGCCTTGCCGGGATCAAAGCTTCTCCCGCCAAGCGATTGGCGGAGGTGGAAGTCGATTCCAGCTCTCATTCTGGCTCGAGCTCTTCACATAGTTCGTCTTCATCGGAGCCCCCGACGCCTCCGCTGGAGTTGGAACTGCCGGAGAGCTCCGCCCCTCCATCGCAGAAAAGAAGCAGGGCACCCTCGCCTCCCATGGAGATCAATTTGATCTCCATGCTCATTGATGAGGAGTAAGGAAGATTTCCTTTCTTGTAAATAGCTTCAGTATCACTCGTACTCGTCGGTGCTATAAAAACGGTTTTTAACCCCTTTCCGCGACGGCATTTGGAACCGTCACCTAGTGAGTGACGGTGATAGGGGGGTCCTTCCCACACGACCCAGAAACCATCGGGGATAGGGAGCCAAGATGCATATACAGTACTCCTACTCGTTTGTGCTCGCATTGCCATCGCAATCGGTATTCTATGGTGCTACGTTTATGATGCGCGGCCCATCACAAATGGTTCACTATTATAGAACGTGTATGATAAACATACAATCACACACATTCGCTTTTCCCAAACCGTATGCGATAACTAATTAAGAAGATTAGCTAAGTATCGTATGAGTGTCGGACAGGATTACGAAACGTCAGACCGTCGTAACATCATCGTACACGACAACTATCGCACGCGCTATTCTGTGGTGCAACGTTTACGATGCATACTTCATAAGAAACAGTTCATGGTTGCGAATCATGTATGATAAGGCAACTAAGACAAACATTTAGTTTGCCTGCACCGTTTGTGATATTGTCTGACATCGCACACGCTTTGAAAACAGCAACTGTGTGCATGCTTGCACATGTTTCCTCTCTGTGAACCGTCTCGGATTATGGTGTATATTGCAAATGTTTGTGTTTTACCAACCGTGTGTGCCATAACGACCTAGAGAGCGTAATTTCACCGTAATTTAATTGCTTCTATTTCAAATTGTACCAGATTTGAATTTGAATTTGAATGTATGCTATAGCTTTATTCATATCCATCAGGTTCAAACAACCCATGCATTATTCGATTCATAGGTTCATATGTTCAAGAATTACATAAGAACCAAATAAAGAACGATGAACCACAGTTGTATACTTGTACTATTAAAGACGGTAAAGAAAGAGGCGAAATACATTCTGGTTGCTGAACAAGGTGAAGCGGAATGCCCATATTGTGCCCTCCTCCATGCAGAAGGCACGCACGAGTCTAGTCCAACCCCTTGTGTGGCTGACCGCCCATCCTTCACGGTCTTCATGAAAACATCTAGATAATCATCGTGTTCTGGTAGAAATACTTTAACCTTGCATGCCCACCAATCATGTAATTTGAGAGGTAATCTTGAGTAAACTGCTTTGGCAACCACTGCAAAGGAAAAAGATTCAGACATTGTCATCAAACAAAACTCATTATGGGTAGTAAAAAGAAGGCTGCAGAGTTCTTACTTACCATCCTGCAGTTCGCTGTTGTCTTGGATAAAGTGTAAACAAATAGTTTAATTGCCATCTTTGGACCCATTTTACTAACAATCTTTATCAGCTTCCTCACTTGATGCTGGTTCATCAATATCTCATTGCCCCATATGCAGAAAAGGTCGAAGCGCGGATCTTTACCAATGACATATGTACCTAAAAGCACCAAGTTAATATTAGAAGCTAAACAGCAATTGCATAATGATGTAGTACTACACTCTTTTATAATATCTTATAACATCCAATATACTCACATATTATATGAATTAACATCTTATATTATGGGCCGAAAGGAGTTTATTGCATTCTTACAAATTATCGGTTGATTAACTGCTGCTGTATCCATGGGTTACAGTTAGTTTGAGCTAGTTCGGGCTCAAATAGCCCTAAAGTATATCTAAACATGAGGGCTAGTTTGAGCTAGTTGCATCTATAACCCACCCAAAAAAACTATCCAACCCAAGAGGTGCTAATTGGAGTTAGTTATCCTAGTGCATTTATTGTCAATCTAACCCTGCCATCCAAACAACTCTTTGGATGGACTTAGTTCAGGGTTAGTCATGAGCTAGAAACTAACTCTAACCTCTAGTTAAGTTGAGTATCCAAACGGGGATGTGTTGTTGTTGTTGTTGTTGTTGTTGTTGTTGTTGTTGTTGTTGTTGTTGTTGTTGTTGTTGTTGTTGTTGTTGCTGCTGCTGCTGCTCTTCTACGTATATCTAGACATCATCAGAACATTTATGTAACACTCTTCCTTGTTGCTATGTAGCCTAGGATTGCATATTTAGACATTAAGTACAGTGCATGTTGCTATGTAGCCTCAGATATATTACATATGGCCCTAGTTAACCAAACGATAAATCGGTTGCAGATATATTCAGTTAAAAGTCCGATTCACCGATTAGTCCCTTACCATCCCCCGGCCTATATGGTACCAGCTACCGATATCCTGAATAGTGAGCATATATAAGCCATGGGATGAAATTAACCTCGATGGAAAACAGCAGTCGTCCCCAAAATTGTCCTATGTAGGTACATCAAGAAGCATGTTAAGCACAACAGGCTAAACATCAACCAAAATTATCCTTGGCAGACAAAATAATCTCCAAAAGATAGCTTCAGTGTGCAGGTTTAAGCACGCTAGTAAAGCAAAACAAGTGGAAAGGTGTGTTAACTGCAACAGGCCTAACATTTAACAACAAGCAAACATAGTCATTCAAACTGGTATTGTGCCGGTCTAAGTACACTGGTTATTGTTAAGTAAAAATGGAAAGGCGTGTTAACTACAAGATGCAGCAACCAAATGTAGTCATTCATAGTGGTATTGTTGAAACTGGTACTGATAAAATTGAACTGCACAGTTCATACTTGCACATATAGAACATCATGTTGTGAATAACGGGAATAAACAAGGCATACTACGAACAACCAACGATAGCATTTGAAAATGGACATATGCTAACTACAAACAACCGAACAATCAAAAAACTTTAAAAGAGGCATATGCTAGATATAACAGGCTTAACAACAAGCAAATATATGCATTCCTATCGGTATGTTTAAAACTGGATTGATGAAATGTACTGCACAATAAATAATTGCACATATAAAGCATTAGATTGTGAACAACTGATATAAACAAGGCATACTGCAAACAACCAGATATAGCAATTAAAACTGGACATATTCTCACTACACTACAAAAGGGACTCGACAAAAAAAATCATGGGTTTCCCCCTGTGAAGAGGTATGGAAAAACAAATCATGGGTTTCCTCACTTGTCACAGATGGGCTCGTTCCCGTGGGAAGAGGACGGACCCTGGATGCGCTCCATGTTGTCACAGATGGGCTCCTTCCCCTTGGAAGAGCACGGCTGTAGGGTGCCCTCCCTGATGTCGCAGACGAACGCTTTCCCCTTGGAAGAGTAGATGGGCTCTTTCCCCTTGGAAGAGCTGGAGAGGGTGCCCTCCTCGTGGTCGCCGTCGATGAGGTCTGACTTGGAAGCTGTGGATCCCAAGCCAGCATCGCAGAACGTGTCCTTCAGAAATGACAAAAGGGGCTCGATGCGATGTAGGATGGCAAATTGTTGACAGCGAGCCAGAGGAGATCAGCGACAGGGCCATGGATGAGATCGACGGTGGTTGAACCCGAGGGCTTGGGGTGGGCCAGTTAACCTGTGACATAGCCCGCCTCAGGCCGTCGCTGTCGATGATCTCGATGTCGTAGCCGGTGGCCGAGATATGCCCACATACTCGAGCCCGCTGCTTGAGCACGTGCCGCCAGTAATGGTCGTCATCTTCCTCGGCGACGTCGGGCGAGGAGACCGTGATACACCTCTTTTGGGCTAGTCGCTCCTCGAGCTCCACGGGAAGCGTAGCCGGGCTTAGGCTACGACGCTCTGGAGTGGGGGATGGGGATGGGGATGGAGATCTGTGGGAAAGGGGGCATTTGGTAGGCGTCATCTAAGAAACTCAGGGCGGCCTGGGCATGGAGATCGGTGGGTAAGTTGCACGGGCAAACCGGCAGATGTTGACAATGGAGGCCTTGCGGCGGCGGCGGGGACCTTGCTAGGGTTTCGAGCGAGGGAGGGGTGTGTGTGTGTGCGCACGCCCGAGAAGCTTTTGGTGTGTGTGTGTGGAGGGGGGGGGGTGTGCTTGAGGAAATGACGCAGGTACTGAAAATTTTACTGCGCGGGAGTCAAACGCGGGAGTGAAATGCCGGGGCTATTGAAAATTTTGATGATGGTGCATCGCACACGGTCCGGAGATAACAACCGTGTGTTATGAAACAGAAAAACCCTCGAGGTGGGCAGATATTTTCGAGGGATGCAGGCGGGATTGGGAACAAGAAACATCACACATGGGCGAAACACAATAACAGTGTGTTATCAAACAGAAAAAGCTGCAGGCGGGTAGATATTTTTGAGAGGGGAAGCCTCGTGGAGCCCAATGCACACGGTTAGTTTGATGAACCGTGTCTGTTGCGTCATCCGACTTGTCTAATGTTCATAAATTTGGCAAAAAATGACGCGGGAGAGGGTCAGAACACGAACACACTTGCATGTGGACCAAATTTATGTATGAAAAGGGTGGTTTGATTTTCAAATACCAAATGCAACTTTGATGTGGCACCTATCTCGCAAAGCGACGGTATTGCTTGCCCCCACCCCCCCTCGTGTCGGCACGAAGGGAATCCTAAGCTATGAATGCATGCCCCCTCCCCCCAACCGAGGTTCACCTAGCAAAGTGCGAAGTAGCTAGCAGCCCCCCTCCCTCGTGTCGGCACGAAGGGAATCCTAAGCTATGAATGCATGCCCCCAACCGAGTTTCACCTAGCAAAGTGCCAAGTAGCTAGCAGCCCCCCCTCGTGTCTGCACAAAGGGAATCCTAAGCTATGAATGCATGCCTGTCGGATATCGGGTTCTGCCAAAACCCTTGAGGTTCGAACACTCAGGTGCGCACGAAGACTTCCCCCTACCGAAACATGCCCTCAGCCTCGCCACGATCTCTAAGCTAGCATGATGAACTCACGACACAAGAGACACAAGATTTTTACAGGTTCGGGCCACCGTTGTGGTGTAATACCCTAGTCCTGTGTGGTGGTGGTGGATTGCCTCTTGGGCTGATGATGAACAGTACAAGGGAAGAACAGCCTCCTGAGGAGAGGTGCTCTTGTGCTTGGCCAACTTGTGTGGGTGAGGGTGATCTGAATGATCCGTCCCCTTCTACGGTGGTGGCTAGTCCTATTTATAGAGGCCCTGGTCCTCTCCCCAAATATTGAGCGGGAAGGGATCCAACAACGGCCATTTTGAAAGGGGACAGCTAGTACAAGCTATCCTGACTAAAGGTGGTTTTCGCCTATCAAAGGCAATGGTGGTGACACCGTCTTAGGCTCCATGGTGACCTCCGTCCTGCCGTCCTGCTGGTCTTGATCTTGTTGCACCGATATGGAAACCTTTCCTTGATGCCTTGGTACTCCGCGCCTGCGCTTGCCCCCTTAGCACCAAAGGGGAAATGAGGACGCTACGCGCGCTGGCGCCCGCCTGGCTTTGGTCGTCATGGCTTGCGTCACGGGAACCTCGCGAGGTACCCCTTTGCCTTGATCTCTCCGCCTCCCTCGCCAGCCAGCCTGGTGAGGCCGCTCCTGAGGAGGCCTTGTGTCGTCCACACCGCGAGGCTTGGCCCCTCGCGAGGGTCTTGAGTGTTGGCTGACGAAGACGGGCCGTACTGGGCCACTGGTGGAGCCACGCCGCAGGCCGAAGGCGGGCAAGTCTGGGGACCCCCGTTCCCAGAACACCGACAGTAGCCCCCGGGCCCAAGGTGCGCTCGGACTTGGCTTAGCGGCGAAGCCAAAGGGCAAGTGCGGAGCGCCACGGGCCCCAACAGCCTGCGGCCTTGGTCGACGCGTGGCGACTGATTGGACGTGGGCGTCTCCACTTCCCCATGCTGCCTCGGCAACCGCCCGACTTGACGAGTCCCTGCTGCATGCAAAAAAGGGGTCATCATTACCTGCGATCGTGGAGGTCGACGGTTGGCCTCCCTTGGGCTATAAATGAGGAGGGGCGAAAGCCCCTATCGCCCATCTCTTCCCATTCCACTCGCTTCTCCTCCCTCGCTCCATTGCTTGTTGTGTCCCCCATGGCCCCCGCAAAGAGGTTTTCGGCCGCGGAGAAGGGGAAGGCTCGCCAGGAAGGGCCTGGCTCTCCTCCGCCCAAGCGCGGACGCGGTCGCCCTCGCAAGCACTCTGCGACCCCCGCCGTGGCTCTCCGCGGCCGCGGCGGTGGTCCTTCAGGTGGTGGGGGCCGCCCATGTCAAGCCAGCCCGGTTGGTGGAGGAAGGCGTGCTGTGGCCGCGCGGCCTCCCCGGCCGCGCTTCCACTCGGCGGAGGTGCTACCGGAATTCGTCGTGTGGTTGTATAACCCGGACGGCAACTGGCTTCAGCTCCCGCGCTCCTTCGTTGGCGAGCTGCTAGCCGCTGGCCCAGGCAGGCTCTGGTTGCAGGCGGACGACTGCTGCAGCAGGGCCTCCTGGGTCGCGGTGGAGGTCTCCGTCGCCGGCAATGCAGCCTTGGCCCGAGGCTGGCAGACGTTTGCCCACGCGCGCGGTCTCGGCAAGCGATGCAACCTCCACTTCAGGTACGATGGCGATGCGACCCTCTACGTGAGGGTGTTCGGGGAGGACGGCCGCCGCGTTGGGTGCTGCCCTGAAGACAGCGACGACGATGAGGGGCTCGGTCTTGGCGACGGTCGTGATGAAGGTGAAGGCGGACTTACTCCCGGCGGCGACCATGGCTCGTCAAGCTACGACGTCTCTTCCTCCGGCGACAGCTCCTCCAGCGGCAGCTACGATCAACTACCACGCCGCGGTGCCCGCCTCGGGGGCGGCAGCGGGTCGTCTCGTCGCCATGCATCGGTTAAGCGCGAGGCGGGGTCTGGCTGAGCTCAGGAGGTCGCCGTAGATCCCTCCTCGCGAACTACTGCAAGGCGCGCGCTGCTTTTGTTTTGTTTTCCTTCTTTCCTGCATCGAGAGAGACAAGTATGGGGCCCCGTGGGGGCGTGCAACAAACTATGGTTTCCTAGTTAACATGCTGCATCTATTGTTCCTGTGCTGTGTCATGGCGTCGTTGTTGTACGTTGGCGTGTAGGAATGACTTAGCTTGGTACGTTTGAAGTAGTTTCCGCCTCGCGAGGTGCCTGCTTCAGGCCTCGCCGGGCGCCTTAAGAGCTGCAAAAAACTCGTTGAGAGACTATCATTTTCCGGACCCTGGTCGCAAGGGCTGGCAGCCGTGGCCCGGCGCTTCGTGTTGCGGTACCAAGGGGCACGGACTGAGAGGGGTGCTCCCGCTGCGAACTCGAACGAGAAGGCCTCGTGAAAATCAGAAGAAAAAGGCTCGTGAGGGCACCCGTACAGCCCCCTCGTGAGGCTTGCGAGAGAGAGCAAGTCAGACAAAGAGCTGAAGACAGAAAAAGGAGGCATGAAGCGGTTGAACAGGACCGGCAAAGAACATCAGAAGCAACTACAATCAAAGTTCAAACAAAGAGCAAGCCAACTGCAGAAAGCAAATGAAAAGCCGCGTCCGGTACCTAGTCTAGTCTTCGACGTCTTCTCACCAGCACGGAGCTAAGTGCTACCACTGGGCGTGGGGGGGGGGGGGGGGGAGCCCCCGAGGCCCAAGGGCGGCACTCCTGAGACTCCGGGGCGTGTACAACCCCACTCATTATTACGTGAGAGTGTCACGGGCGGCGAGCTTCACAGGCACTGGGCCTTCTTCACAGGCATCGGGCCTTTCTTCGGGCGGCGAGCTTCACAGGCACTGGGCCTTCTTCACAGGCACCGGGCCTTTCTTCAGGGGTAGAACTTCCGGAGGTGCTGGATGTTCCAGGCGTTTGGGATGGGTACCCCATCCTGAGTATCCAGTCGCGCCGCGCCAGGCCTGGAGACATGGACGACCTTGAACGGGCCCTCCCACATGGGCGAGAGCTTATGCAGCCCTTCCCTGGAGAGCACCCGCCTTAGTATGAGGTCACCTACCTCGAGCGTCCTGGGGCGGATGCTGCGACAGTGATACCGCCGCAGCGCCTGCTGGTATCTTGCCGCCCGTAGCGTGGCTTCATGGCGGCGTTCCTCCCCCAGCACGAAGTCCATCCCGTGCGGAGCGATGCCTGACCTCATGAGGGAGAACCGCTTCTGCTCCGTAGACAAGGAAGAACGGGGTCTCGCCCGTTGGCTTGGTGGCTGTAGTGCGGATGGACAACAACACGGACTGGAGCTCGTCGTGCCAGCCCCTGCCGTAGGCCTCTAGCTTCTTCTTGAAGGTCCTGGTCTTGAGGCCCCTCAGGACCTACGCATTGGCGCATTCGGCCTGGCCGTTGCTCCGGGGGTGCGCCACCGAAGCGTTGCAGATCTACGTTCGAAGGTTAGCACAATACGTTTTGAAGAGATTGCTGGTGAACTGCGAACTGTTGTTGGTGATGATGCGGTTAGGGACCCCAAACCAGCTCACGAGGCCCTTGATGAACTTGACCGAAGAACCGGCTGGGATGGTGCGGACGGCTTCCACCTCCGCCCACTTGGTGAACTTGTCGATGGCAACGTAGAGGTAGCGGTAGCCCCCAGGCGCTCGAGGGAATGGGCCCAAGATATCCAGCCCCCAGACCGTGAACGACCACGAGAGCGGGATGGTCTACAGGCCCTGCGCTGGCTGCTGGATCTGCTTGGCGTGGAATTGGCAAGCTTCGCAGGACCTTACCAGCTCGGTCGCGTCATTGAGTGCCGTAGGCCAGTAGAACCCACTACGAAATGCCTTGCCGACGAGGGGCCGTGAAGACAGTGCTGTCCGCAATCTCCACCGTGTATGTCGGCCAGTAGCTCCTTCCCCTGCTCCCTGGAGATGCAACGTAGGGAAACGTCATTCGGCTGCTTCCGGGATAACTCACCGTCTTGGATGCAGTAGGTCGTGGCCTGCCGGGCCACGCGCTCCGCATCCTCCTCTTTCTCTGGCAGCGTCCCTTGCATCAGGTAGTCCTTGAATTCCTTGGTCCAGCATCCCTCCTGAGGCTCCAGCGCCAAGAGTAGGTGCGCTCCCGAGGTCGGGCCACAGGCCGGGGCTCCTGTGGCAGGTGGCTGAGGGAGTTCTTCCCGAGGCTGTACCGTTCTTGAAAGTGATGGTGCTGCCGACGGCCTGAAGAGTCGTTCATCGAAAACGCCAGGCTCCCGTGGCAGCCGTTTGGATGCCCTCCTAGCGATGTCATCAGCCTCTTGGTTGGTGCCGCGGGGCACATGCTGCAACTCCAGCCCCCATAACTGCTTCTCTATCTTGCGTACTTCCGCAAGATATGCTTCCATGTGCTCGTCCTTCGGCTCATACACCTTGTTGGAGAAGTTGACGAGGAGTTGCGAATCGCCCTTGATGACGATGCGCTTCACTCCCAGTGCTGCAGCAGCTTTCAGGCCTGCTATGAGGCCCTCATATTCTGCTATGTTGTTGGAGACCTTCTCGCCCTGCTGGAAACAGAGCTATACGGCGTAGTAGAGCTTGTCCTGAGTGGGGGATATAAGCACTGCACCAGCCCCCGCGCCCTGCCGCGAGAGTGCACCATCGAAGTACATGACCCAACCATCTGGTGCCTCACTTCCTGGGGAGAGAGACCGATCCTCGCCCGCCTTGAGCCCTGGTGCTTCTGTCCATTCAGCCACGAAATCAGCAAGTGCGGCTCCCTTGATGACCCTGGTTGTGCTGAACTCCAACTGAAATGCCTGCAGCTCGATGTTCCATTTGGCGACCCTCCTAGCGGAGTTGGGGCTCCTGAGTACCCTTTCCAATGGGTAGGCCGAGACGACCATGATGGGGTGACCTTGAAAGTAGTGCCGCAGCTTACGCGAGGCCACCAAGAGCGCAAGTAAGAGCTTTTGAGGCATGGGGTACTGCACCCTTGCATCCCGCAACACCGTGCTGACGAAGTACACCGGATGCTCGACGAGGGTGGGTGTGCTGACGTGGCCTGTGTCTTCCGGAGGTTGACGCGTTTCCTGAGACGATGGAGCCCCCAGCGCCTGGTTGCTTGGTGCGGCCTCTTCAGCCCTGGGGGCGTCTTCCTGCTGAGCTTGGCCCCTACTGCCGTTGTCGTGGTCCTCGCGAGGCTTTCCTGGTGTTGTGTCACCCCGGCTAAGGCCATGGCTAGGCGGGACGCGGCCTTAGCCTGGCGTTCCTCCCGAACCGCCACCAGGGCTGCGCTGGCGGAGTAGGGAGTGGCGGCAAGGTAGAGCACCAGGGGCTCGAGAGGGCGCGGCACCACCATCACGGGAGAGCTGGTCAGATATTCCTTGAGGTCTTGAAATGCTTGGTCGGCCTCCTGTGTCCACTCAAACGGGCCCTTCTTCTTCATCGGCTTGAAGAACGGTAGGGCGCGCTCCCTCAGCTTGGAGATGAAGCGTCCTAATGCAGTCACGCGACTGGCGAGCTTCTGCATTTCTCTGAGGGTCTGCGGCGGACTCATGTCTTCGATCGCCTTGACCTTCTCCGGGTTGGCCTCGATCCCCCTTTGGGACACGAGGAAGCCCAGCAGCTTGCCGAAAGGGACGCCGAACACGCACTTCTTCGGGTTGAGTCGCAAGTCCAACTAGCGGAGGCTCGTGAAGGTCTCCTCTAGGTCCTGGATCAAGGTCCTTGCCTCCCGAGATTTTACCACAATGTCATCGACGTAAGCCTCGGTGTTTTTCCCGAGCTGCCGGCCCAAGGCAATGTGCATCAGCCGTTGGAAGGTCGCGCCCGCGTTGCGCAACCCGAACGGCATGCAAGTGTAGCAGTATACCCTGCAAGGGGTCAGGAAGGCTGTCTTCTCTACATCTTCCACGGCCATCTTGATCTGGTGATAACCCGAAAACGCATCCAGGAAACACAGCAGGTCGCACTCGGCGGTGGAGTCGACGATCTGGTCGATGCGGGGAAGCGGGAACGGATCTTGGGGTCAGGCCTTGTTGAGGTTGGTGAAGTCCACGCACATGCGCTCCTTTCCCCCTTTTTTGGCACGACAACGGGGTTCGCTAGCCATTCGGGGTAGCGAACCTCGCGAATAACACCTGTTGCCTCTAGCTTGCGGGTTTCTTGGACGATGAAGGCCTGCTTCTCCATGGACTGTCGCCTCGCTTTCTGCTTCAAGGGGCGTACATTGGGGCACACATTCAGGTGATGATCAATCACCTCCCTTGGGACCCCCGCTAGCTGATTGGGTTCCCACGCGAACACCTCCTTGTTCAAGCGCAAGAACTTCACCAACACCTTCTCTTGGTCGGGGTCGAGGTCGGCACCTATGGTGAAGGTGGCTCCCGAGGACCCGTCTTCCTCAACTGGCACCTGCTTGGTCTCCGCCTTATCCTGAGTGAACAACTGCTTCTTTTTGGTTGGCGCAGCTTCTTTGGCTTTGAGGGCATCCGCATCGGCGGGCTGCACTGCCGCGGCGGCCTTGAGGGCAAGCTTGAGCGCCATAAGAGCCCCCTTGGTGTCTCCAGCTATAGTGAGGACGCCCCTACTCCCGGGCATCTTCATGAGGTTGTAGGCCGGATGGGTTGCTGCCATGAACTGAGCCAGGGCAGGGTATCCGAGGATGGCGTTGTACGGGAGGCCGGTGTGAGCAACGTCGAAGTCGACCAGCTCCGTGCGGTAGTTGTCGTGGGTGCCGAAGGTCACAGGAAGGCGGATCTGCCCCAGGGAACTGGAGGAGCCGCCTCCAACGCCCAAGAAGGGCTTGCTGGGTTGGAGCTGCTCCAGCGGTACATGGAGGAGGCTGAAAGCCTCCACTGAGAGCATGTTGAGGCCGGCATCGCTGTCGATGAGGGTTTTGGTGATGGCCACATGGCAGATGGTGGGCATGCAGAGCACCGGGAGCGCACCCGAGCAGGCGGTGTTTACGGGGTGATCTTCCAAGTCGAAGGTCAGGTCGGCCTTGGGCGCCACCCAACCCGGGGGAGCTCCTTGCCACGCGAGGACGGCACTGATCTGGCGAAAGAACGGCTTGGCGTGGCGGTCTGAGGGTGGCGCCTGTGAGCCGCCCAGGAGAGCTGCGACGACCGGGGGCGCCGGCGCCGCGTAGTGGGCGAGGAAGAGGTCGCGCAGTTCCTCCCAGGAGGCCACATAAGACGCCAGCAGGTTGAGCAGCCAAGCGCGCGGGACGCCAGTGAGGGCCATGGGAAGCCAGTTGGCCATGACCTTGTCGTCGCCCCCGACCTTGAGGACGGCTTCCTCGTATGCCAACAGGAAAATCTGCGGGTCCGCCGCATCGTCGTAGCGCGGCGGCATCTCTGGCTTGAACTTGTGCGGCCACTGCACCTGCCGCAAGGCGGGGGCCAAGGCTCGGAGCCCCCTGGCCCCAGCGCTGGCGTCGGCCGCCGGAGCCAGAAGCGCGATGTCCGCCATGAGGGCGAAGCGCAGTGTTGGTGGAGTACGGGTCGACGATAGGAAGAGCTCTGGCGCACCCCTACCTGGCACGCCAAATGTCGGATATCGGGTTCCGGCAAAACCCTTGAGGTTCGAACACTGGGGTGCGGACAAAGACTTCCCCCTACCGAAACACGCCCTCAGCCTCGCCGCGATCTCTAAGCTAGCACGATGAACTCACAACACAAGAGACACAAGATTTATACAGGTTTGGGCCACCGTTGTGGTGTAATACCCTACTCCTGTGTGGTGGTGGTGGATTGCCTCTTGGGCTGATGATGAACAGTACAAGGGAAGAACAACCTCCTAAGGAGAGGTGCTCTTGTGCTTGGCCAACTTGTGTGGGTGAGGGTGATCTGAATGATCCGTCCCCTTCTATGGTGGTGGCTAGTCCTATTTATAAAGGCCATGGTCCTCTCCCCAAATATTGAGCAGGAAGGTATCCAACAACGGCCATTTTCAAAGGGGACAGCTAGTACAAGCTATGCTGACTAAAGGTAGTCTTCGCCTGTCAAAGGCGCTGGTGGTGACGCCGTCTTGGGCTCCATGGTGACCTCTGTCCTGCCGTCCTGCTAGTCTTGGTCTTGTTGCACCGATATGGAAACCTTTCCTTGATGCCTCGGTACTCCGCGCATGCGCTTGCCCCTTTAGCACCAAAGGGGAAACGAGGACGCTGCGCGCGCTGGCGCCCGCCTGGCCTTGGTCGTCATGGCTTGCGTCACGGAAACCTCGCGAGGTACCCCTTTGCCTTGATCTCTCCGCCTCCCTCGCGAGCCTGCCTGGTGAGGCCGCTCCTGAGGAGGCCTTGTGTCGTCCGCCCCGCGAGGCCTGGCCCCTCGCGAAGGTCTTGAGTGTTGGCTGACGAAGACGGGCCGTACTGGGCCACTGGTGGAGCCACGCCGCAGGCAGGCAAGTCTGGGGACCCCCGTTCCTAGAACGCCAACAATGCCCCCCAACTGAGGTTCACCTAGCAAAATGCGAAGTAGCAGCACCCCCCCACACTTTTAGTCGGCGGGCCAGAGAGGCATATCTCACCAAGATGGATCGTAAAATGGACCAAGAATAATCCACCTTGGTCGTACAATGTCTCTCTTGTTGTTGGTCAAAGTGATGGCCGTCCATGCGACCCTGGAGATGGGCTAGGTTGCCAATAATCACGCAAGTAGCTAATCCCCGAAGACAACCACTGCATGCGTGTGGCTCAAACATATGTATGGAGAGGTGTGTTTTTGAGTACACAATGGAACAACTTTGATGTGGCACCGTGATTTCGAACTAGAAATCCACACATTGAATGAGGGTTAGGTTGACATTGCATATGTATGTTACACCATACTTCAAGCCAAGGACGGGGATTCATGCATGCATGCATGCATAGTATATGTGCTTAAACTTAATTAGGTCTGAATCTCACAATGACCTATACTACGATAACACGAACCAAATGAAGAATCCGCCATGGTAACCTATCTTGTTTCGGTCAAGGTGATCATGGGGCGCGGGCCCACGAATATATAGGCTTGTCGCCGATAACCGCGCGAGGGAGTGTACCGTTCGAAGGCAACCTGAAAGTGCAATCATGCTTTTACATCATGTTTTGTTGTTGATGACAATATGCATGTAGGGGACTAACAATGGCTGTCAAGTAAATCTCAGGTGTTGGTCCCGGTTCATAAAAGTGTGTGGATCAAGAGCATACGAAGTTGTTTCACTCAAGGATGAAGTATTAAAATGATTTCATATTTTGTTTCCTTGAGTATAGGATGCCGCACTATTAAGAGAGGATCAATAGGGTTAGTAAAAGACTTGCTCTTGCGAAAATATGTCCTTCCCATAGCTCATTTGATCTATCACTACTCTCTGGCTAATTCTGCCCCTGGGAGTGCCGGATGTCCGGGCTTCATGCCGGATGTCCGGGCTGCTCCCCGGATAGCCGTCTCGTGCCCCGGATGTCCGGCCTTAACCCTTTTCATGTCCAGAAGGTTTCTGGTTCCACGCCGGATGTCCGGGTTTTCCCCGGATGTCTGGGCCTTCCTGATACGCCAGATGTCCGGGCCCTATCCTGGATGTCCGGCCTCTACTACCCTAGAACAACTGAGGTTCTGTAACGGTCATCTGCTGGATGTCCGGGCCTTCCTGATATGCCGGATGTCTGGGCTTGGCCCCTGGATGTCCAGCCCCCTCTGCTTTATGTTCTATTTCTGCTTTGTTCTTTGTGCCTTGCTAGGCCGGATGGCCGGCCCCTAGCCCGGATGTCCGGCCTGCCCGTTCACTTACACTACAACGGCCATATTTGTGCTCACACTATATATCCCTTCTCCCCTACGGGAGAGGGTTGACCATTCACTTTGAACAAACCCTAGAACACATTTCACTCTCTCTCTCAATCCTCCACACTAAATCTTAGATCCCCAAGGGATTTGAGAGCATTTGAGAGAAGTTGTCCGATCAAGTGATAGATCCACTCCTTCCCTTTCTTTGCACTGAAGGAATTTGTGATTTGAGCAAGTCTTGAGCTTTTCCCCATCGTTCTTGTTACTCTTGGAGGTTGGAGACTCCTAGGCGGTAGGTGTCATTCGGAGAGGAATCGACCATTGTGATTACCCCCGAAAAAGTTTGTGAGGGTTTGGAGACCACCCCAAGGTCTACCACTAGTGCTTGAGAAACGCCTCCGTGGTGTTATCTCAAAGGGAGAATAGGGTGAGCCTTCATGGCGTTGGTGTGCCTTCGTGGTAACATCCACCTCTCTAACGGTGACGTAGCTTCCCTCCAAGGAAGTGAACATCGGCATACATCCTCGTCTCCCGGAGTTGCGGTTATTCCTAACTCTAACTCTCTACTTGTGGTTACTTGTCTCTTAGCACTTACTTATATCATATTGTGCTTGCTTACTTACATACTTGTGTTACTTGTTGATCTTGCTTAGCTCGTAGCATCACACTTGCAATTGTTAGGCTCACTTTCATATTCCGCACAATTGCCTAAAATTGCTAAGTAATAATTAAAATTTGTAATTGTACCTATTCACCCCCCTCTAGGTCCATCTCGATCCTTTCAATTGGTAATAGAGCCTTGTGCTCTATTCTTGTGGCTTAACCGCCCTAGAGCGAGATGAACCCCGATGGGACTCCCCTTGTTGCAGATCCGAAGAATGCGGGCGCGGCTTCCATGGAGGCCAAGTCCTTTACTTTAGAGGATCTGGAACGATCTCTTGCTAAGAAAAAGGAGGAGCATGATGCCTCTCTTGAGGCCTTGGTCCAAATGAGGTTAGCCACACTAACCACGATGCTTGCACCACTTTCTGGTGGTGCGGCCTCGAGGCCAGCTGTGCCTACTCTTTCACTTGGCCAACAACCTCCTAGCAAGGAACACTCTAGGGTTCCTTGGCTTTATGCAACACCTCAACTAGAGAAACCTAAGTGTAACCCTCAAGGCTGATACGTCTCCATCGTATCCACTTTTCCAAACACTTTTGCCCTTGTTTTGAACTCTAACTTGCAAGATTTGAATGGAACTAACCCGGACTGACGCTGTTTTCAACAGAATTGCCATGGTGTTATTTTTGTGCAGAAATAAAAGTTCTCGGAATGACCTGAAACTTCACAGAGAATATTTTTGGAATAAAGAAAAAATACTGGCAAAAGAATCAAGACCAGGGGGCCCACACCTTGTCCACGAGGGTGGGGGGCACGCCTACCCCCTGGGCGCGCCCCCTGCATCGTGGGCCCCCTGGTGCTCCACCGACCTCAACTCCAACTCTATATATTCACGTTCGTTGAGAAAAAAATCAGAGAGAAGGATTCATCACGTTTTACGATACGGAGCCGCCACCAAGCCCTAATCTCTCTCGGGAGGGCTGATCTGGAGTCCGTTCGGGGCTTCGGAGAGGGGAATCCGTCGCCATCATCATCATCAACCTTCCTCCATCACCAATTTCATGATGCTTACCACCGTGCGTGAGTAATTCCATCGTAGGCTTGCTGGACGGTGATGGGTTGGATGAGATTTACCATGTAATCGAGTTAATTTTGTTAGGGTTTGATCCCTAGTATCCACTATGTTTTGAGATTGATGTTGCTATGACTTTGCTATGCTTAATGCTTTTCACTAGGGCCCGAGTGCCATGATTTCAGATCTGAACCTATTATGTTTTCATGAATATATGTGAGTTCTTGATCCTATCTTGCAAGTCAATAGTCACCTACTATGTGTTATGATCCGGTAACCCCGAAGTGACAATAATCAGGACCACTCCCGGTGATGACCGTAGTTTGAGTAGTTCATGTATTCACTAAGTGTTAATGCTTTGGTCCGGTACTCTATTAAAAGGAGGCCTTAATATCTCTTAGTTTCCGATAGGACCCCGCTGCCACGGGAGGGTAGGACAAAAGATGTCATGCAAGTTCTTTTCCATAAGCACGTATGACTATATTCGGAATACATGCCTATGTTACATTGATGAACTGGAGCTAGTTCTGTGTCACCCTGTGTTATAACTATTACATGAGGAATCGCATCCGGCATAATTATCCATCATTGATCCAATGCCTACGAGCTTTTCACATATTGATCTTTGCTTAGTTACTTTTTCGTTGCCTCTGTTACAATTACTACAAAACTACTACTGTTACTTTTGCCACCGTTACCGTTACTTCCATACTACTTTGCTACTAAATACTTTGCTGCAGATATTAAGTTTTCCAGGTGTGGTTGAACTGACAACTCAACTGCTAATACTTGAGAATATTCTTTGGCTCCCCTTGTGTCGAACCAATAAATTTGGGTTGAATACTCTACCCTCGAAAACTGTTGCGATCCCCTATATTTGTGGGTTATCAAGACTATTTTCTGGCACCGTTGCCGGGGAGCATAGCTCTATTCTTTGAGTCACTAGGGATTTATATCTGCTGATCACTATGAGGAACTTGAAAGACGAAAAAACCAAGATTTATCCCTCAACTACGAGGGGAGGTAAGGAACTGCCATCTAGCTCTGCACTTGATTCACCTTCTGTTTTGAGTAAGCTTGCGACACCTAAACCTGCTTCTGCTATTAATTCTGATATGTCGCATGTTATTGATGATGCCACTTCTGCTATGCATGATACTTATGATGAAACTACTTCTATGCTTGATACTACTGTGCCATTAGGTGAATTTCCTGATGAACAACTTGCTAGGGCTAGAGAGAATGAAATTATTCAAACTGATAATATTGATGAAAGTGATGATGAAGATTCTCCCCCTAGATATGAATTGCATGTTGTGCCTGAGGGTTATGTTATGGATGAAGAAACTTCTAGAGACTTTTTAGCTTGCAATGATAGATATGATCTTAAGAAACTATTAGCTAAGCTGAAAGAAAAATCTTTGAACGCTAGAATGAAATATGACCCTGCTTTTGATACTTCACCTATCTGTATTTCCGATAAGGATTATGATTTCGCTGTCGACCCTGAGATAATTACTTTGGTTGAATCTGATCCTTTTTATGGCTATGAATCTGAAACTGTTGTGGCACATCTTACTAAATTAAATGATATAGCCACCCTATTCACCAATGATGAGAAAACTCGCTACTACTATATCCTTAAGTTATTTCCGTTCTCATTAAAGGGTGATGCTAAAACATGGTTTAATTCTCTTGATCCTGGTTGTGTGCGTAGTCCCCAGGATATGATTTATTACTTTTTTGCTAAATATTTCCCCGCTCAAAAGAAACAAGCTGCCTTAAGGGAATATATAATTTTGTGCAAATTGAAGAAGATAGTCTCCCACAAGCTTGGGGTAGGCTTCTCCGATTACTTAATGCTTTGCCTGATCATCCTCTCAAGAAAAATGAAATACTTGATATCTTTTATAATGGACTAACCGATGCTTCCAGACACCACCTGGATAGTTGTGCTGGTTGTGTTTTCAGGGAAAGAACAGTTGATCAAGATGAATTGCTATTGAATAATATGTTGAGTAATGAAAATAATTGGACACTTCCTGAACCAACTCCTAAGCCAACTCCGAAGAAAAGGGGTATTTTATTTCTCAGTCCTGAAGATATGCAAGAGGCGAAGAAATCTATGAAAGAAAAGGGTATTAAAGCTGAAGATGTTAAGAATTTACCACCTATTGAAGAAATACATGGTCTTGATAACCCGACACATGTAGTAAAGGTCAATTCTCTCTATAGATATGATAAAGCTGAAATCCCGTCTACTAAGTTTGCTAGCCAATGCTTAGATGAGTTTGATAATTTTATTGTTAAACAAGAAAACTTCAATGCTTATGGTGGTAGACAATTGAAACATAATGCTTATATGATTGAACACTTGAGTGATTATATGTCTAGAGTTAAAGGTGAACTTAAACTCATTAGTAAACATGCTTCTGTGGTTACCACTCAAGTAGAACAAGTACTTAAAGCTCAGAATGATTTGCTCAATGAATTAAATAATAAGAGAAATGATAACGCTATTAGAGTTATGACTAGAGGGGGTAAAATGACTTAGGAACCATTGTATCCTGAGGGCCACCCCAAGAGAATTGAGCAAGATTCTCAGAGAACTAATGTTGATGCACCTAGTCCTTCTAAAAAGAAGAAAAAGAAAAATGATAGGACTTTGCATGCTTCTAGTGAATCTGTTGTTGACACACCTGAGAATCCCAATGATATTTCTATTCCTGATGCTGAAACACAATCTGGTAATGAACATGAACCTAGTGATAATATTAATGATGATGTTCATGTTGATGCTCAAGCTAGCAATGACAATGATGTAGAGATTGAACCTGCTGTTGATCTTGATAACCCACAATCAAAGAATCAACATTATGATAAGAGAGACTTTGTTGCTAGGAAGCACGGTAAAGAAACCCATGCCTTTTCCTCCTAAACCATCCAAGAAAAAGGATGATGAGGATTTGAGCGCTTTGCTGAAATGATTAGACCTATCTTTTTACGTATGCGGTTGACTGATATGCTTAAAATGAATCCTTATGCTAATTATATGAAAGATATTGTTACAAATAAAAGAAAGATACCGGAAGCTGAAACTTCCACCATGCTTGCCAATTATACTTTTAAAGGTGGAATACCAAGGAAACTTGGAGATACAGGAGTACCAACTATACCATGCTCCATTAAAAGAAACTATGTTAAAACTGCTTTATGTGATCTTGGAGCCGGTGTTAGTGTTACGCCTCTCTCTTTATATCGTAGACTTGATCTGAATAAGTTGACGCCTACTGAAATATCTTTGCAAATGGCCAATAAATCAACTGCTATACCTGTCGGTATTTGTGAGGATGTGCCTGTTGTGGTTGCAAACGTTACTATTTTAACAGACTTTGTTATCCTTGCTATTGCTGAGGACGATAGTGTTGGTGTTCTGGGAACAGGGGTCCCCAGACTTGCCCGCCTGTGGCCCGTGGCTCCTCCAGCAAACACTCAAGACCCTCGCGAGGGGGCCAAACCTCGCGAGGCGGACGACACAAGACCTCGTTGGGAGCGGCCTCACCGGGCTGGCTCGCGAGGGGCGGAGAGATCAAGGCAAGGGGGTACCTCGCGAGGTTCCCATGACGCAAGCCATGACGACCAAGGCCAGGCGGGCGCCCGCGTGCGCAGTGTCCTCGTTTCCTCTTTGGTGCTAAGGAGGCAAGCGCAGGCAAGGAGTACCGAGGCATTAGGCAAAGGTTTCCGTATCGGTGCAACAAGACCAAGACCAGCAGGCCAGCAGGACGGAGGTCACCATGGAGCCCAAGACGACGTCACCACCAGAGCCTTTGGCAGGCGAAGACTACTTTTGTCAGGATAAGATGTACTAGCTGTCCCCCTTCAAACTTGGCCATTGTGGGATCCCTTCCCGCTCAATATTTGGGAAGAGGACCCGGGCCTCTATAAATAGGTCTAGCCACCATCATAGAGAAGCGACTCATCTAGGAACAAATCCAGACGGACCAAAGCCCTCACCAGCTCACCGAGCACAAGAACACCTCACCTCAGGAGGCTGTTCTTTCCACTGTACTGTTCATCCTCACACCAAGAGGCAATCCACCACACCACACTGGAGTAGGGTATTACACCACAATGGTGGCCCGAACCAGTATAAATCTTGTGTCCCCTTGTGTTCTTTGGGTTCGTCGAGCTAGGCTGTGTGATCCTTGAGCAAGTTAGCCAACGTGGGAGAGAGATATCTTCATGCGCACCCTAGTGTTCGAACCTCGAGGGTTTTGCCGGAACCCGTGATTCGACATTTGGCGCGCCAGGTAGGGGTGCGCCGGAGTTTCGCTTCCTCGACGGCTTCGTATCTCCAACCAGCTCTCATGGACGGCGCCGCTTCTCCAACTGGATCGACAGGCGCCTCAAGCAGCACCGAATGGTTCCGGGGCCCTCGCTCCCGCCTTGAGGTGGGTATAGTAGCCTCCCAAGTTCAAGCCGGAGATGCCGTCCCGCTACGACGGCACGGCAGACCTGGTGGCCTTCCTGTTGGCATACGAGGAGGCCGTTCTGGAGGCCGGCGGGAACAACAAGGTTATGGCCAACTGGCTCCCCGTGTCCCTCACCGGCGTGCCGCGCGCTTGGCTCCTCCATTTGCCGGGATCTTCTGTGGCCTCCTGGGGGGAACTGCGCAGCCTCTTCATCGCGTGTTTTGGGGGACCAGCACCCCCGGTCGTTGTGGCCCTCCTCGGCGGCTCGCAAGCGACGCCCTCGGATCGTCACGCCAAGCCGTTCTTTAGCCAAATCAACGCCGCCTCCACGCGCCAGGGGGCTCCCCCAGGTTGGGCGATGCCCAAGGCTGACCTAACCTTCGACTCGGGGGATCATCCTGCCACCACCGCCGGTTCGGGCGTGCTCCCAATGCTTTGCACGCCTACCATCTGCAGCGTGGCCATTACCAAGACCCTCATCGACGGCGGCGCCGGCCTCAACATGCTCTCAGTGGAGGCGTTTAGCCTCCTCCATGTACCGTTCGAGCGGCTCTGCCCCAACAAGCCCTTTTCCGGAGTCGGCGGCGGCTCCACCAACCCCCTGGGGCAGATCTGTCTCCCCGTGACCTTCGGCACACGCAAGAACTACCGCACCGAGCTCAACGACTTCGACATCGCCCGCATCGACCTGCCGTACAACGCCATCCTCAGGTACCCGGCGCTGGCCCAGTTCATGGCGGCCACTCATCCTACCTACAACCTCATGAAGATGCCGGGGAGCAAGGGCGTCCTCACCATGGACGGCGACACCAAGGAAGCCTTGGCGACCCTCGAGCTCGCCTCCAAGGCCATGGCGCTGGCCAGTCCAGCAGGCAAGGCTGGGCACGGAGCCAGGGGCGCCGCGCCGAACAAGAAGAAGCAGCAATTCACTCAAGGCCAAGCCAAGACAAAGCAAATACCAGTTGACGAGGACGGGGCTTCGGGAGCCACCTTCACTATAGGCGCCGACCTCGCCCCAGATCAAGAGAGGGATTTGGTGGAAGTCCTGCGTGCAAACAAGGAAGTGTTCGCCTGGGAGCCCAAGCAACTAGTTGGGGTCCCAAGGGAAGTGATTGAGCATCATCTGAAGGTGTGTCCCAACGTGCGCCCAGTGAAGCAGAGGGCGCGGCGGCAGTCCACAGAGAAGCAGGCTTTCATTGTCCAGGAAACCCACAAGTTGGAGGCAGCGGGTGTCATTCGCGAGGTCCGGTACGCAGCGTGGCTGGCGAATCCAGTCGTCGTGCCAAAGAAAGGGGGGAAGGAGCGCATGTGCATCGACTTCACCCACCTCAGCAAGGCCTGCCCTCAAGACCCATTCCGGCTGCCGCGCATTGACCAGATTGTTGATTCCACCGCAGAGTGCGACCTGCTGTGTTTCTTGGATGTGTTCTCAGGCTATCACCAGATCAAGATGGCAGTGGAGGATGTGGAGAAAACGGCCTTCCTGACCCCGTGCGGGGTGTACTGCTACACTTGCATGCCATTCGGACTGCGCAACGCAGGAGCAACCTTCCAGCGGCTGATGCACATCGCCTTGGGGCGACAGCTCGGGAGAAACGCTGAGGCTAATGTCGACGACATTGTGGTGAAGACTCGGGAGGCGAGAACTCTGATTAAAGACCTGGAGGAGACCTTCACGATCCCGCGCCAGGTGGACTTGCGGCTCAACCCAGAGAAGTGTGTGTTTGGTGTCCCATCAGGCAAGTTGCTGGGTTTCCTCGTGTCACACAGGGGGATCGAGGCCAACTTGGAGAAGATCAAAGCGATTGAAGACATGAGCCCACCGCAAACCCTCAAGGAGATGCAGAAGCTTGCCGGCTGCGTGACCTCGCTGGGACGCTTCATCTCCAAGCTGGGGGAGCGTGCCCTGCCATTCTTCAAGCTGATGAAGAAGAAAGGCCCAATCGAATGGACCCCGAGGCCGACCAAGCCTTTCAAGACCTCAAGAGATATTTCACCAGCCCGCCGCCGATGGTAGCACCTCTTCCCCTTGAGCCCTTGGTGCTCTACCTGTCTGCCACACCCCACTCAGCCAGCGCAGCGCTCGTGGCCATCAGAGAAGAGCGCCAAGCCAAGGGCACGCTAAATGGGGCCGCCAGTCCGGGCAGGGCAACGCGGCACCAGGACAATGCACCCGAGGCAACGGTTGCCTCGGCAGATCATGAAGCCCATGAAGCTGGGGACCCGCTAGAAACACTTTAGCCCCAGGGAGCCGAAGACTCCACTAGCTCTCCCGCCCTCGTCGAGCACCCGGTATACTTCGTTAACACGGTGCTACGGGATGCGAGAGCATGATACCCCATGCATCAAAAGCTCTTGCTCGCGCTCCTGGTGACCTCGCGTAAGCTGCGCCACTACTTCCAGGGTCATCCCATCTAGGTCGTCTCAGCCTTCCCACTTGAGAGAGTGCTCAGGAGCCCCAATGCCGCGGGAAGAGTTGCTAAGTGGAACATCGAGCTGCAAGCGTTCGACTTGGAGTTCAACACAACCAGGGTCATCAAGGGGGCTGTGCTCGCCGATTTTGTGGTGGAATGGACCGATGTCCCAGCACTCGAGGCAGGCGAGAACCGATCCCTCTCACCAGGAAGTGAAGCGCTGGACGGCTGGGTCATGTACTTCGGCGGCGCGTTGTCGCGCCAGGGCGCGGGGGCTGGAGCGGTGCTCATCTCGCCCACCCATGACAAGCTCTACTACGCCGTGCAGCTCTGCTTTCAGCAGGGCGAGAAGGTCTCCAACAACATTGCCGAGTACAAGGGGTTGATTGCTGGCATCAAGGCAGTAGTGGCCTTGGGGGTAAAGCGCCTCACCATCAAGGGGGACTCTCAGCTCCTCGTCAACTTCTCCAACAAGGTGTATGAGCCAAGGGACGAGCACATGGAGGCGTACCTCGCGGAGGTACGCAAGATGGAGAAGCAGTTCCTGGGTCTGGAGTTGCAGCATGTGGCCCGCGGCACGAACAAGGAAGCCGACGAGATTGCCAAGAGGGCGTCGAAGCGTCTGCCCCAGGAACCAGGAGTCTTCGAGGAGCGACTCTTCAGGCCCTCGACAACCCCACCAACCACCGAGCCTACACCACCTCGGGAGGAGCTCCCCTCACCACCAACTTCAGGAGCCCCTGCCTGCGGCCCAACCTCTGGAGCGCGTCCGCTGTTGGCACTTGGGCCTCAGGAGGGGTGCTGGACTGAGGAGTTCAAGGCGTACCTGACACAAGGCATGTTGCCAGAGAAGGAAGAGGACGCGGAGCGCGTGGCGCGGCAGGCAACGGTGTACTGCATTCAAGATGGTGAGCTATACAGGAAGCGGCCAAATGACGTCTCTCTGCGATGCATTTCCAGGGAGCAGGGAAAAGAGTTGCTGGCCGACATACATGGCAGAGAGTGCGGGCACCACTCGTCGTCACGCACCCTAGTCGGCAAGGTTCTCCGCAGCGGATTCTACTGGCCCATGGCACTCAACGACGCAGCCGAGTTGGTGAAATCCTGTGAGGCCTGCCAATTCCATGCCAAGCAGATCTATCAGCCAGCTCAGGGCCTCCAGACCATCCCACTCTCGTGGCCATTCACGGTCTGGGGGCTTGATATCTTAGGCCCGTTCCCTCGAGCGCCAGGGGGCTACCGCTACCTCTACGTCGCCATCGACAAGTTCACCAAGTGGCAGAAGTGGAAGCCGTCCGCACCATCCCAGCTAGGTCAGCAGTTAAGTTCATCAAGGGCCTCGTAAGCCGCTTCGGAGTCCCCAACCGCATCATCACCGACAACGGCTCGTAGTTCACTAGCAATCTCTTCAAAACATACTGTGGTAACCTTGGAATGCAGATCTGCTACGCCACCGTGGCACACCCCAGGAGCAATGGCCAAGCCGAACGTGCCAACGCGGAAGTCTTGAGGGGCCTCAAGACCAGGACCTTCAAGAAGAAGCTCGAGGCCTGTGGCAGGGGCTGGCACGACGAGCTCCAGTCCGTGCTATGGTCCATCCGCACAACCGCCAACAAGCCTACAGGCAAGACACCATTCTTCCTCGTCTACGGAGCAGAAGCGGTTATCCCACAGGAGGTCAGGCATCGCTCCGCGCGGGTCCTGGCGTTCGATGAAACGCGGCAGGACGCCATACGGGGGATGGATCTCGTGCTGGGGGAGGAACGCCGCCGTGAAGCCTTGCTCCGAGCTGCGAGGTACCAGCAGGCGCTGCAGCGGTACCACTGCCGCAGCGTCCGCTCCAGGACGCTCGAAGTGGGCGATCTCGTCCTGAGGGGGTGCTCTCCAGGGAAGGGCTGGACAAGCTCTCACCCATGTGGGAGGGCCCATTTCGGGTCGCCCATGTCTCCAGGCCTGGCGCCGCGCGCCTGGAGACGCAGGACAGGATCCCCATCCAGAACGCCTGGAACATCCAGCACCTCCGGAAGTTCTACCCCTGAAGAAAGGCCCAGCGCCTGTGAAGAAGGCCCAGTGCCTGCGAAGGTGTCCGCTCGTGACACTCTCACATAATAATGAGTGGGGCTGTACACGCCCCGGAGTCTCAGGAGAGCCGCCCTCGGGCCTTTGGGGCTCCCTCCCACGTCTTAGTGGCAGCACTTAGCTCCGCGCTGGTGAGAAGACAAGAAGACTAGATTAGGTGCCGGACGCGGCTTTTCATTTGCTTTCCGTAGTTGGCTTGCCCTTCTTTAATGAAAATTTACTTTCTGGTGTTGCGTGCCGATCTAGTTCCATTGCCTTGTGCCTCCTTTTTCCACCCTCGGTTCCTCATTTTGGCCCGTACTCTCCCTCGCGTGCCTCGCGAGGGGGCTGGACAGGCCCTCGTGAGCATTTTCCCTGTTCTTCGCGAGGCACCCTTACTCGAGCCCGCAAATTGGCGCACCTCTCCCGATCCGTGCCCCTTGGGTACCGCGATGCGGAGTCCTGGCTGATGGCCGGCCGTGCCTACGACAGAGCTCGGAGAATCAGAACTTTCTAATGAATTTTTGCAGTCCCCAAACGCATCCCAGGCAGCAGAAGCCTCGCCAGGCACTGGGAAATACGCGCCTCACGAGGCGAATATTGCTACTTCAAGCGAGCCAAGCTAAGTTATTTTTACACGCATACATAAACATTGATGCTGCAGCATGACACAGTAGCAATAAACATATCATAGCAACTTGGAAATCATAGTTCGCTTCACCCCCCTGTAGGGCCCCATACTTGTCTTTTTTAAATAAAAAGTGCAGGAAGGAAACAAGGACAAACAAAAGCAGTGCGTACACCTGCGACGGCTCGCGAGGATAGGCCCCTAGCGCTCTACCAGCTTCAGCCAGACCCCTCCTCGCGCTTCACTGGAGCACGGCGACAAGACGACCCGCTGCCGCCCTCGAAGCAGGCGCGGCAGCTGGTCGTAGCCACCGCTGCTGGAGCTGTCGCCGGAGGAAGAATCGCCGTAGCTGGACGAGCTACGGCGGGCACCAAGGGCAAGCTCACCTCGCCCTCGTCCTCGTCACGGCCGTCACCAAGGCCGAGCACCTCGTCGCCGTCGTTGTCCTCGGGGAAGCACCCGACGCGGCGACCATCTTCCCCAAACACCCTCACGAAGAGGGTCGCGTCCCTGTCATACTTGAGATGGAGAGTGCACCGCCTGCTCAGGCCGCGAGCGCGGGGGAACGTCTGCCAGCCGTGGGCCAGGGCCGCGTTCCCCGCGGCGGAGATCTCCACCGCGACCCACGAAGCCTTGCTGCAGCAGCCATCCGCCTGCAGCCAGAGTCCGCCCGGACCCCTGGCTGGCAGCTCGTCAACGAAGAAGCACGGAAGCTAAAGCCAGGTGCCGGCCGGGTTCTCCGACCACACGACGAACTCCGACAGCGTTTCCGCCGAGTGGAAACGCGGTCGGGGAGGCCGCGCGACCGCTACACGCCTACCTTCATCGACAGGGCCGCCACGGCGCGGGTGAGTCCCACTGCGTGAAGAGGCGCCACCACGGCCACGGGCAGCCACTGCGGGGGTCGCGATAGGCTTGCGAGGACGGCCGCGCCCACGTTTGGGCGGCGGGGAACCTGGCCCCTCTTGGCGGGCCTTCCCCTTGTCCGCGGCTGAGAGCCTCCTCGCAGGCACCATGGATGTCGCTGCTGGCAATGTAGCAAGGAAGAAGAAGCGAGCGGAGCAGGAATGGCTGAGCGATGGGGGCTCTGCCCCCTCCTCATTTATAGCCAGAGAAGGCCAACCGGCGACCCCCACGATCGCAGGTAAAGATGACCGTTTTTGCATGCAGCAGGGACTCGTCAAGTCGGGCAGCTGCCGAGGCAGCATGGGGAAGCGGAGACGCCCACGTCCAATCAATCACCACGCGTCGGCCAAGGCCACAGGCTGTTGGGGCCCGCGGCGCTCCGCACTTGTCCTTTGGCTTCGCCTCGAAGCCAAGTCCGAGCGCGCCTTGGGCCCGGGGGCTACTGTCAGCGTTTTGGGAACAGGGGTCCCCAGACTTGCTTGCCTGTGGCCCGCGGCGTGGCTCCTCTAGCAGCCCCGTAAGGCCCATCTTCACCAGCAAACACTCAAGGCCCTCGCGAGGGGGCCAAACCTCGCGAGGCAGACGGCACAAGACCTCGGGAGCGGCCTCACCGGGCTGGCTCGCGAGGGGCTGGGAGATCAAGGCAAGGGGGTACCTCGGGAGGTTCCCATGATACAAGCCATGACGACCAAGGCTAGGCGGGTGCTAGGCGGGCGCCCGCGTGTGAAGTTTCCTCGTTTCCTCTTTGGTGCTAAGGAGGCAAGCGCATGCAAGGAGTACCGAGGCATCAGGCAAAGGTTTCCATATCGGTGCAATGAGACCAGGACCAGCAGGCCAGCAGGACGGAGGTCACCATGGAGCCCAAGATGGCATCGCCAACAAAGGCTTTGGCAGGCGAAGACTACTTTTGTCAGGATAAGCTGTACTAGCTGCCCCCCTTCAAACTTGGCCGTTGTGGGATCCCTTCCCGCTCAATATTTGGGAAGAGGACCCGGTCCTCTATAAATAGGAATAGCCACCATCATAGAGAGGCGACTCATCTGGGAACTAATCCAGACGGACCAAAGCCCTCACCAGCTCACCAAGCACAAGAACACCTCAGCTCAGGAGGCTGTTCTTCCCACTGTACTGTTCATCCTCAGCCCAAGAGGCAATCCACCACACCACACTGGAGTAGGGTATTACAACACAATGGTGGCCCGAACCAGTATATATCTTGTGTCCCCTTGTGTTCTTTGGGTTTGTTGAGCTACGCCGTGTGATCCTTGAGCGAGTTAGCCAACGAGGGAGAGAGAGAGAGATCTTCGTGCACACCCGAGTGTTCGAACCTTGAGGGTTTTGCCGGAACCCGTGATCTGACAGATAGTATCTTGATTATCCTTGGTAGACCTTTTTTGAATACTGCAGGGGCTTTTATTGATTGCAACAAAGCAATGTCACTTTTCATGTTAATGGTAATGAGCATATGGTACACTTTTCGAGGAAACAACCTCATGTCCGCAGTACCAATTCTATTGGAAAAATTTCATCGATTATTATTGGAGGTTTTGAATTTCCTCTTCCTACTGTCAAGAAGAAATATGATATTCTTATTGTTGGGGACGTGCATATCCCCGTTGAGGTAACCTAGTGCTATTCGAAAATTCTCCGGTTTCATGCGATGAATGAGTTTGTTTTAACAAGACTTGATCAACCTTGTTAGTGGATTCCTTTTTATGAGCATGAGATGGATGAAGTTAGAAAGCGTAACCTTCTGTACGCTCCTTTTACTTTCTGTTATTTAGATTAAATAAAGTAAAAATAGTATTTTCTGTCTGTCTTCTGAATTATCCTTGCAATAAAAAATACCCCGAAAATAAAAGTTCTCCAAATGCCCTGAAAGTGGAATATGATTTTTTTAGAATATTTAAGAATACCTGGCACTGTGAACACATCAGGGGGAGCCAGCACCTAGCCACGAGGGTCCAGGGCGCGCCCACCCCCTGGGCGCGCCCCTTGCCTCGTGGGCACCACGTGGCCCCCTCCACTTATTCCAGCACCCACACACTCCGTCTTCTTCCAGAAAAAATCACCCACCAGCTCAAGCACGAGTTCTAGCTCATCTTGCTGCGATTTTCGATCTCCTTGCTCAAAGCTCCATTCACAAAACTGCTTTGGGGGATTGTTCTTCGGTATGTGACTCCTCCAATGGTCCAATTAGTTTTTGTTCTAGTGCTTTATTCATTGCAAAGTTTTGCTGCTTAGGTGACCCTGTTCTTGAGCTTGCATGTCAAATTTATTTGGTCCCAAGTTATTTTAATGCATGATATAGTCTCTAGGCACTTGTGGGAGTAGTTGCTATCAATTTTGTTGAGTTTGGTTCACTTTTATTTTGAGTTACTAAAAATTTCAGAGGAAGAAATATGTTTAGGAAAATGTACCAAGGTGGTTCATCGAGGAAGCAAGCACCCAGGCTCGCGATACGTGAGCCGGACTATGAAATACCAAGAGAAGCTCCAGTGCGGCCTTGTGAATGGCCGTCAGAAGATTTTATGGTTCAAGCAGGCTTTAAGGAAGAATTTGATGCATATGTGCGTAACGTTGAACTCGAGGGCTTCTTGTCAGATAAGTGCCCTCAATACTACTACCTTACCGATTCCTTTGTGAGAAGATTTAAATTTACATCATCACGCAATTCTCACATGGTTCTGTTTGATCTATATGATAAATCTTATACCATGGATTTAGAGGATTTTAATGCTGCTTGTAAACTCCCGCAGTGGGGTAATGTTAGTGAACCTCGCAAATCTGAATTTAAAGATTTTCTTGCTAGTATCACTGTGGGGGAATCTAGAGAAATAACACAAGCTACCATAGGGAGCATCCACTTTCCTGCCATACATTATTTTGCTCTATTTATAGGTAGATGCATTAATGGCAAGGATGAGGCATGCCACATGTGTGCCCCAGATCTTAGTGTTCTCAAGAGTGCTGTATTAGGAGATAAACAATATAACTTGGGGCCATTGTTGCACGTAGGTTGCATCATAACAGTATTAGTGGAGATTTGTTCGGTGGAATTTATGCAACCCGTTTAGCTAATTTTCTTGAGGTACCCATTCGTGAAAATGATATGGAATTGCCTCCTGCTTATTTAGATTATAATGCTATGGTGCGCCATCAGTTTGTTGAGAGGAATGAACAGTCCCTCCAGTACCGACTAATCTTTGATAGACGTCGCGCTGTCCATATTACTCTCCGTGCTCCTACTTTCTTTGACTATCAGGCAAAAAGAGATATGTAATAACCAGGGAGAAGGCGAACGAGTACGAGAGGAGGACGGAGGCAACTCGCCTCCAAGCTGCAGCTCTTGAGGCAGTAGCTGCTGCATCTCAGTATGACCCCAGTTACAACTTCGGATATCCGCCAGGCCATCCATGGCCATAGACCAACTTAGGCCAAAAGCCTAAGCTTGGGGGAGTACGTATTTCCCACCGACATTACATTCATGTTCACACACTCATTCTAGTTGTCGGTGCTCATACTTTTTCATTATACTATCTATGCTAGTTTATTTTCCTTTTTCTTGCTTTCTTGTTGTGTGTTTGAAAAACTTTAAGAAAAAAATTAGTTGTAGCTTTTAGCTAGTTTACTTTCCATGCCTGTAGTAGTAATAATTAAAAAGAAAACCCAAAAAGATTTCTCGTTCTTCTTTTGCTTGCTGGGAGCTTTCCCGTGTAAATAGTTTTATTTTATTTCTTTTCTTTGGGGGTCGAGAGGAGAAGACCATGACGAGAATGTTGAGTGGATCTTATATGCATTATTGTTGAATTAACAAAGAGCCCATATTACCTTGTCTTCTCCTGTGTATTAAAATGCCTGCAGATTCCAGCTTAGTCCAATTGCACGAGCACTATTATTATTATCCACACCGTTCGGTCGTGCAAGTGACAGGCAATAATGACGATATATGATGGACTGATTGAGATGAGAGTAGCTGGTATGAACTCGACCTCTCTTGTTTTTGTAAAAATGATTAGTTCATCGTTCCTGATTCAGCCTATTATGAATGAAACATGTTTGCAATGACAATTAGGGATTATAGTTGCTCATGCCATGCTTAATTAGCTAGGAGTTTATAATGGTTTACCTTGCGTGCCAACATGCTATTAAAATGGTTGTGATGTGGTATGATAGGGTGGTATCCTCCTTTGAATGATTCAAGTGGCTTGACTTGGCACATGTTCAAGCATGTAGTTGAAACAAAATCAACATAGCCTCCACGATATTTATGTTCATGGTGAATTATATCGTACTCATGCTTGCACCCAGTGTTGATTAATTTTAATGCATGTTCATGACTGTTGTCGCTCTCTAGTTGGTCGCTTCCTAGTCTTTTTCTAGCCTTCACTTGTACTAAGCGGCAATACTGCTTGTGCATCCACTTCCATAAACCCCAAAGTTATTCCATATGAGTCCACCATACCTTCCTATATGCGGTATCTACCTGCCGTTCCAAGTAAATTTGTATGTGCCAAACTCTAAATCCTCAATTGAAATTCTATTTTGTATGCTCGAATAGCTCATGTATCAACTAGGTCTGTCTGTATCTTCCATGCTAGGCGGGTTATTCTCAAGAGGAGTGGACTCCGCTCCTCACTCACGAGAAAATGGCTGGTCACCAGAATGCCCAGTCCCATGCTCAAATCAAAATAATTACAAACAAAACTCCCCCAGGACTGTTGTTAGTTGGACAATACCCGTTGTTTCGGACCAGCCGTGGAGTGTGCTTGTTGGTGGTGGGGGAGTATAAACTTTACCATTCTGTTTGGAAACCGCCTATAATGTGTGTAGCGTGGAAGATATCGAGATCTCTCGGTTGTTATGTTGACAATGAAAGTATGCCGCTCAAAATATTATTTATCTCTATTTCAAAATCGAGCTCTGGCACCTCTACAAGTCCATGCTTCCCTCTGCGAAGGGCCTATCTATTTACTTTTATGTTGAGTCATCACCCTCTTATTAAAAAGCACCAGCTGGAGAGCACCGCTGTCATTTGCATGCATTACTATTAGTTTATATTGAGTATGACTGGATCTCTTTTACCATGAATTACAATGTTTAGTCAGTCCTTGATCTTCAGAGGTGCTCTGCATTTATGTTTTACGGTCTCAGAAAGGGCTAGCGAGATACCATCTTGTTATATCATATTATGATTGTTTGGAGAAAGTGTTGTCATCCAAGATTTATTATTATTGCTCGCTAGTTGATTATGCCATTGATATGAGTAAACATGAGACCTAAGTGTTATTGTGAATATGGTTAGTTCATAATCTTTGTTGAAAACTGGAATGCTGGCTTTACATATTTACAACAACAAGAGCAAACAGAGTTTGTAAAAGTTTTTCTTTATCACTTTTAGTTTATCAACTGAATTGCTTGAGGACAAGCAAAGGTTTAAGCTTGGGGGAGTTAATACGTCTCCATCGTATCTACTTTTCCAAACACTTTTGACCTTGTTTTGAACTCTAACTTGCATGATTTGAATGGAAGTAACCCGGACTGACGCTGTTTTCAGCAGAATTGCCATGGTGTTATTTTTGTGCAGAAATAAAAGTTCTCGGAATGACCTGAAACTTCACGAAGAATATTTTTGGAATAAAGAAAAAATACTGGCGAAAGAATCAAGACCAGGGGCCCCACACCCTGTCCACAAGGGTGGGGGGCGCGCCCCCTGCCTCGTGGGCCCCCTGGTGCTCCACCGACCTCAACTCCAACTCTATATATTCACGTTCGGGGAGAAAAAAATCAGAGAGAAGGATTCATCGCGTTTTATGATATGGAGCCGCCGCCAAGCCCTAATCTCTCTCGAGAGGGCTGATCTGGAGTCCGTTTGGGGCTCCGGAGAGGGGAATCCGTCGCCGTCATCATCATCATCAACCTTCCTCCATCACCAATTTCATGATGCTCACCACCGTGCGTGAGTAATTCCATCATAGGCTTGCTGGATGGTGATGGGTTGGATGAGATTTACCATGTAATCGAGTTAGTTTTGTTAGGGTTTGATCCCTAGTATCCACTATGTTTTGAGATTGATGTTGCTATGACTTTGCTATGCTTAATGCTTGTCACTAGGGCCTTAGTGCCATGATTTCAGATCTGAAACTATTATGTTTTCATGAATATATGTGAGTTCTTGATCCTATCTTGCAAGTCAATAGTCACCTACTATGTGTTATGATCCGGTAACCCCGAAGTGACAATAATCGGGACCACTCCCGGTGATGACCGTAGTTTGAGGAGTTCATGTATTCACTAAGTGTTAATGCTTTGGTCCGGTACTCTATTAAAAGGAGGCCTTAATATCCCTTAGTTTCCGATAGGACCGTGATAACCCGCAAGTATACGGGATCAATTGTAGCCTCTTTCGATAAGTAAGAGTGTCGAACCCAACGAGGAGCTAAAGGTAGAACAAATATTCCCTCAAGTTCTATCGACCACCGATACAACTCTACGCATGCTTGACGTTCGCTTTACCTAGAACAAGTATGAAACTAGAAGTACTTTGTAGGTGTTGTTGGATAGGTTTGCAAGATAATAAAGAACACGTAAATAAAAAGTAGGGGCTGTTTAGATAAAGAAGCAATAAAGTAAATAGAGAGAGTGTGGAAAAGTGGTGGTAGGAGTTGTGAAATTGTCCCTAAGCAATTGACTACTTTACTAGACCGATAGCAAGTTTTATGTGGGAGAGGCCACTGCTAGCATGTCATCTCCGAATTGGATTTCTATGCACTTATGATTGGAACTATTAGAAAGCATCCGCAACTACTAACGTTCATTAAGGTAAAACCCAACCATAGCATTAAGATATATTGGTCCCCCTTCAATCCCGTATGCATCAATTTCTATGCTAGGTCGAAGCTTCTGTCACTCTTTCCCTCCAATACATAGTCCTATCAACATACAACTAACCCTATGGTGTGATCCACACGCGCGCTCATATGATGGGCACCAAAGGACAGCAACATAACCACAAGCAAATTAAATCAAGCATAGCAATTCATCAACCACCAATAGGACAACGAAAATCTACTCAGACATCATAGGATGGCAACACATCATTGGATAATAATATGAAGCATAAAGCACCATGTTCAAGTAGAGGGTAAAGCGGGTTGCAGGAGAGTGGACCGCTGAATATAGATGGGGGAAGGTGATGGAGACGTTGGTGAAGATGATGGAGGTGTTGGTGTAGATCGCGGTGATGATGATGGCCCCCGGTGGCGTTCCGGCGCCACCGGAAGCAAGGGGGAGAGAGAGCCCCCCTTCTTCTTCTTCTTCCTTGACCTTCTCCCTAGATGGGAGAAGGGTTTCCCCTCTGGTCCATGGTCTCCATGGCGTGGGAGGGGCGAGAGCCCCTCCGAGATTGGATCTGTCTCTCTCTGTTTCTGCGTTCTGGGATTCTGCCCTGGCACCATTTCTTTTATATCCGGAGATCCGTAACTCCGATTGGATTGAAACCTTTGCCCAAATATTTTTTCAAAAATTAGCTTTCTTGCGGCCAAAGTAGAGCATCAACCGCCTTACGAGGGGCCCACGAGGGTCAAGGGCGCGCCCACTTAAATTGGTGGCGTGGGCCACCCTCATGGCCACCTCGGGCACCGTCTCGCTTTGATTCTTCCTCCCAAAAATCACAAATATTCCAAAATAATTCTCCGTCCATTTTTACCCCGTTTGGACTCCGTTTGTTATGGAGTTTCTTCAAAACATAAAACATGCAACAAATAGGAACTGGCACTGGGCACTGGATCAATATGTTAGTCCCAAAAAATAGTATAAAAAGTTGCCAAAAGTATATGAAAGTTGAATAATATTGGCATGGAACAATCAAAATTATAGATACGATGGAGACGTATCAGACCCCGCTGCCACAGGAGGGTAGGACAAAAGATGTCATGCAAGTACTTTTCCATAAGCACGTATGACTATATTTGGAATACATGCCTACGTTACATTGATGAACTGGAGCTAGTTCTGTGTCACCCTATGTTATAACTAGTGCATGAGGAATCGCATCTGACATAATTATCCATCATTGATCCAATGCCTACGAGCTTTTCACATATTGATCTTTGCTTAGTTACTTTTTTGTTGCCGCTGTTACAATTACTACAAAACTACTACTGTTACTTTTGCCACCGTTACCGTTACTTCCATACTACTTTGCTACTAAATACTTTGCTGCAGATATTAAGTTTTCCAGGTGTGGTTGAATTGACAACTCAACTGCTAATACTTGAGAATATTCTTTGGCTCCCCTTGTGCCGAATCAATAAATTTGGGTTGAATACTCTACCCTCAAAAACTGTTGCGATCCTCTATACTTGTGGGTTATCAAAGGCAAACCTCCTTTACTTGATGAAACTACCGATTTTGCTATGTGGAGAGTTGCTATGCAGGATCATCTTTGATATGGAAATGATGAGATGTTGGAGATCTTGGAGTATGGCTACCAAGCTGTTGACCCGAAGAATCTTACTCCAAGAGAGGTATATGACAAGAATCTCAACGACACAGCAACCATGTGCATAAGAAGAGGTATGACCTACAAGCAAAGGAGACCATACATACATATCACAAGTGCCAAGGAATTATGGGATACCACTGTGAGAACCAAGACCGGTACCTCCACTCTCCGGCTTGCTCAATATGAAATTGCCAAGGGTCGATTGCAAAACTTTTGTATGGAGAAAGGTGAATCTCCCAAGCAACTACTTGAGTGTCTCATGACTCTCACCGCCGACATTGATTCATGTGAATGTGACAAGACTCAAGATGGATTCAACTTGACTAAGCGATTTCTCGTGGATAAGTTGCTTCATGTTCTTGCTCCATATCATCACCAAATGTTGTGGGACATAAGACAACACCATGGATTCAAGGAAATGACTCTAGATGACATCATATCCACTTTCCAACTATTTGAAGAGTCAAAGGCAAATGCCACAAAGCATCAAAGATCAATCTTGCATTGAAGGCCAAGCATGTATGTGAAGAAGAGCAAAGTGAAGAAGAAGATGATGATGATGAGGATGGTGATGAGATTGATTCAGATGAGAGCCCGTCATATGAAGACATTGCTCTCTTTGTCAAGAAGTTTAGCGCAGGAAAATTCAAGGGAAGATTCCAGAAGAAGAAAGTGAGGAAATGCTACAACTGGGAAGAAACCAACCACTTCTCCAACGAGTTCCCTTATGAGAAGAGAGAAGATAAACCAAGGTTCCCAAGACCTTTCCTAAGAAGAAGTTGCCAAATCCTTTGAACTCCAAGCTCAAGAAGAAAGATGGGAAGAAATGGTTGCTCATGAAGAATCCGATCCGGATGATGTTAGTGGTGTTGCCGGAGTTGCTCAAGATTCTCAAAACACGTTGAGGCTTGTCAACAAGAGTGGTGATGTTGTCACCTACAACTATATGAAGGACTACAAGGGCAACGCTCACAAGTGCCTAATGGCAAAGGCCGTGGTAGAAGATGGAGAGAATCAAACTCCCCTGACAAGGTCAAGGTAACCCCATGATCAAACCCTCCTCTTTTCAGTCCTCCTACTCCTAGTGATGAGTATCTTGATGCGGAGGATAGTTATGAGGATGATGATATAGATGATCCTATGCTTGCTAAACTAAATAAGTTCATGTGCTCCCTCAAAGGAAAGAAGCTCACTATGTTTCGTATGCTTATGGAGATGGTGAGTAAGCACACCATCACCATTAAGGAACTCGAAACCCTCGTCACAGAGGAAAAGGAAAAATATGAAATCCTTGAGTAGGAAGTCCAATATGAGGAAGCATGAAATGATGAACTATGCTTGAAAATTGGTGCAAACATTGATGTTCATACTAAAGATCTTGCCTCCTTGAAAAAGGCTATTGACTCTTGCGAAGAGTTGATGAATGATAAAAGTAAGCTTGTGAAGTCTAATGCTTCTCTCTCTAAGGATTGTGAGCTCCTATCCGTGTCCCTCAAGACTAAGGAAGAAGAGCTCACCCTTCTTACAAAGAGTTTTGAGACGCTCAAGCTTACTTATCTTGAAACTCTAGCCAAGGCTTACTCTTCTCCTATTATCAATGTTGATGCTTGTACTACTAACTCTAGGTGATCTAGCATCTATTCCTGAGGAGAATCGCTTTCTCAAGGCTCAAATCGAGAAAGGTCTCATGACATGTTCTCAAGTGCAAAAGAACCTTAATGAGGTATTGATCCAACACAATGAGGTGTTTGCCAAAGAGGGACTTGGGTTTGACCCAAGCACAAGCAAGAAGACGTCCTCTCAAAAGTGCACCACCCCTCTAAAAGAAACTTTTTTACGAGAAGGGCACAAGGAGAAAGGTAAGGTTGTTAGTGGGAAGGCCACAAGGGGCATGCCCACTCTCAACAAGCCAAAAGAGTTCATGCCTCCATCCTATGTACTTCATAATACTAAGGATGGAGAAGTTTATGCTAAGTTTGTTGGTCCTCGAAATGCATTTCGGTTTTATGCTATTTGGGTCCCTAATACCCTTATGACTAACTTGAGTGGTCCCATTGCAAAACGGGTGCCTCTAACCAAGTAATAATTGTGTGTATTTTGCCTTCTCCGGTGGAGTAAAATGGGTGATTGATAGTGGATGTACCAATCATATGACCGGAGATAGCAAATTGCTCTACGATTTCATGGAAGCTATTCAACCATTTATGAGCATTATGTTTGGTGGAGGATCAAAAGAACAGGTACCCGGGTTGGGCAAGGTGGCTATCACAAATGACATGTCTCTTGCAAATGTCATGCTTGTCCAATCCCTTAAATACCATTTGCTTTTCTGTTCGCCAATTGGCTTCTATTGGTTATGACACACTCTTTGGACTAACAGATGTGAAAGTCTTTAAGAGAGATACTCTCGAAGTGGCCTTTGTTGGAGAGTTGGATGGCAACCTTTACACGGTTGATTTCTCAAAAGAGAGCACATTCCATGCAACTTGTCTAATGGCCAAGGCCGACAAGGGGTGGCTATGGAATCGCCGGCTAGCCCATGTCGGCATGAGAATCTTCAAGATCTCTTAAAAGATAATCACATCCTTGGACTAACCAATGTCTCATTTGAGAAAGATCGTGTGTGTAGTGCATGCATAGCCGGGAAGCAACATCAATCATAGCACCCACCAAAGAATATTATGTCTACTTGAAGGCCTTTGGAGCTCCTTCATGTGGATCTTTTTGGGCCTCCTTCATGGGATAGTCTTGGTGGGAAAAAGCATGGGCTTGTCATTGTTGATGATTACTCAAGATATACATGGGTCTTTTTCCTCAAATCCAAGGACGAGATCAAGATCACCTTCAGTGATTTTGCCAAGCAAGCACAACGCAAGTTTGACAAAGAAATCTTGGCAATAAGAAGTGATAATGGCTCTGAGTTCAAGAACTACACCTTGGAAGAGTTTCTTAGTGATGAAGGGATTGAGCATCAATATTAAGCTCCATACACTCCCCAACAAAATGGTGTAGCAGAAAGGAAGAACCGCACACTTGTGGAGATGGCAAGTTCCATGTTGGATGAATACAAGTCGCACATAGTTTTTGGGCCGAGGCCGTCAACACCGCATGCCATGCATCAAACTGGCTCTTCCTCCGCACTATATTGGAAAAGACTCCATATGAGCTCCTAACTGGGAACAAGCTGAATGTCAAGTACTTTCGTGTATTTGGGTGCAAATGTTTCATCCTCACCAAAAGAGAATGTTTAGGAAAATTTCAATACAAAACCATCGAGGGCATATTTGTTGGCTATGGATCAAACTCTCACGCCTATAGAGTCTACAACAAATCCAATGGATGTGTTGTAGAGACTTGTGACGTGGTGTTTGATGAATTTAATGGCTCCCATGGGGAGCAAGTTGATCTAAGTGATGTAGGTGAAGAAGATTCTTCTCAAGATATCTTGACCATGGGTGTTGGTGCACTTCTTCCAATGGACAAGAACCTCATGATGAAGAAGAAGATGGAAGCTTCACACATCATCAAACTACTTCAACACCCTCACCACCATAAGCTTCTATTGCTCAACCAATGCCCATAGACCAAGTGCAAGATGACGATCAAGTTCCTCTTCCTGATAATCATCAAGAACAAGAGCATCCTCAAGGGAAGAACAAGAAAGTGCAATAATTGACGATGAGCCTCAACAAATGCAAGATGAAGAAGAAGATCATCCACCACACATTAATGATCCATATGTTGAGGACGTGGATGATGGACATGAAGTTGAACCTCGTGAAACTCCTACTTCCATCATCCCTCGAGTGGCCGGTCGTGTTGATGTTGACAAAATTCTCACCGGGATATTGGAAGGTAGAGTCACTCGTAAACATTTGACAAACTTTTGTGCTCACTTCTCGTTTGTGTCTAGTGTTGAGCCTCTCAAGGTACAAGATGCATTGATGGACAACGATTGGCTCGTTGCTATGCAAGAAGAGTTGAACAATTTTGAACACAACCAAGTGTGGTCATTAGTCAAGATGCCAACTACCGAGCACAACTTCATTGGAACAAAATGGATTTTCAAGAACAAGCCAGATGAGAATGGTGTAATCATCCGTAACAAGGCAAGGTTAGTGGCACAAGGGTACTCACAAGTTGAAGGTTTGTACTTTTGTGAGACCTTTGCCCCCGTTGCCTGTCTTGAATCTATTCGCATCTTACTTGCTTATGCTGCTTTCAATGGTTTTATGTTACATCAAATGGATGTGAAGAGTGCCTTCCTTAACGGCCCTCTACAAGAAGAAGCATATGTATCACAACCACCTGGGTTCGTTGATCCCGATCACAAAGACTATGTGTATAAACTTCATAAGGCTTTGTATGGCCTCAAACAAGCACCTCGTGCTTGGTATGATCATCTTAAGAAGTTTTTACTCTATGATGATTTTGTGAGAGGGGTGATCGATCACAATCTTTTTACTAAGAGGGACAAGGGTGATTTGATCTTATGCCAAATCTATGTAGATGATATCATTTTTGTTTCTCCTAACATTCATTTGTGTAAGAAGTTTGCGGCTTCAATGACCAAGAATTTTGAAATGTCACTCAATACGGATTTGAAGTTCTTCCTCGGATTTCAAATTCAACAATTTCAAGAAGGAATTTTCTTGTCTCAAGCAAAATATCTCAAGGATATCCTAGAGAAGTTTGGCATGTGTGATGCTAGTCCATGTAAGACACCCATGCCAACAAAAAATTGTACTCACTGAAGACACAAATGGTATTCCTTTCGACCCATCTATTTACCACTCTATGATTGGTTCGTTGCTTTATCTTTGTGCATCTTGACCAGTGATCATGTTTAGTGTATGCATGTGTGCTAGATTTCAAGCTTTCCCTAGGGAAAGTCATCAGAAGGCGGTTAAGCATATTCTTAGATACCTTGTTCACACCCCAAAGTTGGGTCTATGGTACCCCAAGGATGCTAAGTTTGATCTCATTGGGTACACGGATACGGATTGGGCTGGACACAAAGTGGATCGTAAGTCCACCTCCGGCGCATGTCAGTTTCTTGGATGCTCCTTGGTAAGTTGGTCTTCGAAGAAACAAAATTGTGTTGCCCTCTCCATCGCAGAAGCTGAATACATTGCAACCGCCAGTTGTGCAACTCAATTATTATGGATGAGGCAAACTTTGAAGGTTTATGGTTTCACCTATAGACATGCGCCTCTTCTATGTGATAATGAAAGTTCCATCAATAATTCTGAGAACCCCAAAGATCATACCCGCACCAAGCACATTGATATTAGGTATCACTTCTTGAGAGATCATGTGGAGAAGGGTGATATTGACATTGCTCATGTTGGCACAGATATGCAACTTGCAGATATTTTCAAAAAACCATTGGATGAAGCAAGGTTTTGTCAACTTAGGCATGAACTTGGCATCTTGGAGCTTGACAATATTATGTGAAATCTAGTACCCATTCATGCATGAACTTAATGTCTTGTCTTGATGTAGGCATATATTTAGGGGGAGACATTCAATTCATGAGTGTTCTCACCCTACATAATGCATAAATAGAACAAACACTCTCAAAGTTATCATGGTTCTCGAACTATGGTGCTTTAACATGATGGAGTCGTGCCTATGTACCCAAAGTCTACACCTTTGCGGCACTATGTTCCATATGCTCAAACATGGTGACCTCGGTCACCGCTTGTGAATTGCTTATATTGACCTTTTCTTTACTTACTATTGTTGGGTCGTTAGTACATCTTAGTATGGCCTTAGATTACTCAGGTTTTCACCCCTATAAATCTCTTAAAACTCCTTGGCGGAGTCTATATCAAATTATATTTGTTGGCCCCTTAAAAATCTTTCCCCTGCCCTGTTTTTCTGTCCAGTGGCCGGACATCCGGCTCCACAACCAGACATCCGGGCCCTGGGGCAAATTCTTCAGTTTCTCAAACTGCCATCGCGCTACCAGTGGCCAGACATCCGGGCCCTGAACCTTTTGCTCTCTGACCCCCGCACGTCGGATATCTGTGCCAGTACCCCGGATGTCCGGCCCGTCGCCCGCAGCCACACATAACAGGGGAGGGGCTCGGGATTTGGGGGTAGTTCCTCATTCACTCCCGTTCCTCTCCCCATATCGCAACAGAGCTGCCGCCGCTGCCCCGGCCCTCTCCTTCGACCTCCGGCCCCGATCTCCTACCCATGGATTCTCCTCCTCCCGATCTATGGTTTTATCCAATCCATTTCTGGGGTTGTGGTGTGAATCTCTCGGGAGGGACCGGTGTATTGTGGGATTCACTGCCGGAGTTCTTTCATGGTGCGTACCAAGAACTGCGCCCCCGAGCGCCCCGAGCCTTCTTCTCGGGGTATGGATGATATCTCTCTTGCATTCTTCTCTTGTTATGACCAAATCATCTTAGGGCTTCATTATCTCTCATGTATATGTTGGCATATATCTCTCTCTAGAGTTTTGGTGTCGCTTACCTAAGCCTAAACATCTCTCTATGTACTCGGCTAATCAACTTAATCATCGGAATGTCAAAATTTTGATCTACCACTTGGACTTGTCCTATGGCCATGATCGAAAATGTTCATCCCACTGTTTAATTTGCTTTATCCCTTGTTCATACTTTTGGCTCCTTCTCATCGGGACCTCTCATTATCCGTTTCAGTCGCTCGCCGGCAAGGCTCAACGACTCCGATGAACATGCTCAGCCTAGGAAGAAAAAGACCACCACCAAGAAGAATAAGCGAGCACTGTCGGTGTCAAAACCGGTGGATCTCGGGTAGGGGGTGCCGAACTGTGCGTCTAAGGCTAATGGTAACAGGAGGCGGGGGAAACAATGTTTACCCAGGTTCGGGCCCTCTCTATGGAGGTAATACCCTACTTCCTGCTTGATTGATCTTGATGAATATGAGTATTACAAGAGTTGATCTACCACGAGATCGTAATGGCTAAACCCTAGAAGTCTAGCCTATGAGGGTATGATTGTTGTCCTACGAACTAAACCCTCCAGTTTATATAGACACCGGAGGGGGCTAGGGTTACACAAAGTCGGTTACAGAGAAAGGAATATACATATCCGAATCACCAAGCTTGCCTTCCACGCAAAGGAGAGTCCCATCCGGACACGGGACGAAGTCTTCTATCTTGTATCTTCATAGTCCAACAGCCCGGCCGAAGTATATATGTCATGCCCAATATGCGACCCTATCCTAAAGGAACTCGAAGGTCCCACCAAGGATAGAAGCGCATATTGGAGACACTTTTGCAAGGTGGATATCATTACATCATACCATTACATAGTAGTCGGGGATACATACAAGAGGCATACAATGCCACATGAATACAACATCACCATACATAAGAGCAACATCCGACTACGGATGAAACACAAACAGAAACTCAATCGACAATCACCCTGCTAGCCCAGGCTGCCGACCAGGAACCTATCCCCTGAACGACGAAGCAGAAGAAGAACTCAAAACAAGAAAGCATCGCTCTCGCGTCATGATCATCGCATTACCTGTACCTGCAACTATTGTTGTAGTAATCTGTGAGCCACGAGGACTCAGCAATCCCATTACCATGGGTATCAAGACTAGCAAAGCTTAAAGTGATATGGAAAGGATAAGTGGTGAGGATGCAACAGCGACTAAGCATATCTGGTGGCTAACATACGCAAATAAGAGCGAGAAGAGAAGCAACGCAATGGTCGAGAAGCTAGAAGTGATCAAGAAGTGATCCTGAAACTACTTACGTTCATACATAACCCAAACCGTGTTCACTTCCCGGACTCTGCCGAAAAGAGACCATCACGGCTACACACGCGGTTGATGCATTTTAATTAAATCAAGTGTCAAGTTCCCTACAACTGGACATTAACAAATTCCCATCTGCCACATAACCGCGGGCACAGCTTTCGAAAGTTTATACCCTGCATGGGTGTCCCAACTTAGCCCATTATAAGCTCTCACGACCAATGAAGGATATTCCTTCTCCCGGGAAGACCCGACCAGTCTCGGAATCCCGGTTACAAGACATTTCGACAATGGTAAAACAAGACCAGCAAGACCACCCAAATGTGCCGACAAATCCCGATAGGAGCTGCACATATCTCGTTTTGAGGGCACACTAGATGGGCAAGACGTCGGGTTGGCATAGACCCTGGTTGCCCAGGGGGCGCCGAACATCACCCGATTCGGACCAACACTTAGAGAAGCACTGGCCCGACGGGGTTTAAAATAAAGATGACCCTCGGGTTAATTACTCCCTAGGGAAAGGTTATAGGTTGTTAGGCAAATGTAAAACCAAGGTTGGGCCTTGCTGGAGGAGTTTTATTCAAAGCGAACTGTCAAGGGGTTTCCATACACCCGGCCACGTAAGGAACGCAAAATCAAGGAACATAACACCGGTATGATGGAAACTAGGGAGGCAAGAGTGGAACAGAACACTAGGCAAAAGGCCGAGCCTTCCACCCTTTACCAAGTATATAGATGCATTAATTAAATAAGAGATATTGTGATATCCCAACATAATCCTGTTCCACCATGGAGCAATCTTCAACTTCACTTGCAACTAACAACGCTATAAGAGGGGCTGAGCAAAAGCGGTAACATAGCCAAACAACGGTTTGCTAGGAAGGGTGAGAAGGTTAGAGGCTGACATGGCAATTTTGGAGGCTTGATAAACAAGTGATAGGTAGCGCAGCAAAGTGATAGAACGAAGCAACTAGCATAGCAATGATAGTAGTGAGATCCAGGGTAACGGCCATCTTGCCTGAAATCCCACTAGGAAGAATAACGAGTCCATGAAGAAGATGAATGAACGAAGACAAACCAAGCGTAGACGAACGAATCCTCACGATCGCAACGAAATAGGAACTATCGAGAAGAAGCACAACCGGAAAGAAGCAAACAACATGGTAAACACACAACACATAAACATGACATGATGCTCAACCAGGTATGATGCATGACAAGGCTATATGATGCTACTCATGGCAAGGGATGATGCATACAAAAACAACACATCAAAGCAAGTTTAAATGATGCCGGAAACAACATATAACAATTCCGGCAAGTCCTCATATGCTAATTGGTCCTGATCTGAATAAACCTTATGTTAAAGTTGTTAAACAACAAGATAAGGTGCACCAAGATGATCTACATGAAATTCTTCTAGTCAAGTTACATATAAAGTTCATTTAGTTCAGAGCTACGGCGTAGAAGATATGAGCAAAACAAGTTAAACATGGCATTGATGCAAAATGCATTCAAACATCAAGAAAACACTCTCCAAACACTGATGCAACATGATAAGATGAAACTACATGCAAAATCAAGCAATTTTCATATAGAGCATGCTCAAAACGGAGCAACGGTGCAATACATACACTCCAAACAAGTTATAACAACAATCTGCCCAAAACAGCAAGTAGACACTTTGCAATCATCAAAACAACATACTATAGGAAACATCTGAGCATAAGCTTGGCATGCACTTCATGTACAGATAACATACTTCAAATATCATTAAGGTTCAGGTTGCATAGGCATCAAGATTAAAGCAATATGATCAATGCAAAATGCAACTTTATAACACAGGAGCATATACATGAGCAGAGTTAATATGATGGCAAGTTGAGAGCAAGAAAAAAGACAAGCTACAGCAAGTAAACATAGCAACCAAGGGCATGACATCAAAGTACACATAACAAATAGCAAATAACATCATGGCATCATATACATATAGCTCATGGGTTAGTGGGAACCAACAAGACAAAAAGGAATGTTGAAACAGTTTCAGCAAGTGTAAAACAACAACATTATGATAGCATGTTTGCAAGCACGGAACAGAGGCATATGATATCCAAAATTATAAAACATGGCATGTAAAAAAAGTACTGACAGCATACAACAAGACATGTAATTGGAGCATCTCCAGAATAGGCATGGAATAATTACTATCAAGCTCAAACATAGCATCATGAAGTTAACAGAAATCTGGAACAGCATATAGGCACGTTCATGGCAATGAAAACGCATGCTACAGGACATATATGGGGCATCAAAAGGAATGTAATGATAGATCGTACAATAGACATCAAAACATGTCAACTAAGCATCTCGAGAATATGCATGGATTAATTGGAAGCATCAAGCAAACATGGCAACTTGATATGACAGATTCAGCATTGACAGAAAGTTAACAGCAAGTAGTCCACTTCACAAGCTTGATGCACTCACTACAGGGAATATAAAAATACATGGATTGCACCCCTGTAAAGATGACATAAATATGCTCCTAAAACATGTAGAAATCATGCCTATAGAATGCACACACAAAATGCAACAAAAATGACAAATCAGAAAGTTATAACAGTTTTCAGTAGTTAACAGCAACATGCACTTTTGCAACAGAGATTAAAATATCAAGATGCACCCTAACATGAATGAAAAGCCTACCAACATGAAGAATATGAAGAGCAGAACATGTGCATATCAAGTGTAACACCCCGCATGTAACTTGCCATATTTGTAACTCCGACTCTTGCCATTTCCGGCTATGTGTTATGATATTCCCTCCGTGGTCGGGTTTTGTCTTTAGTTTTGCCTTTTGTCATGTCATGCATTTTCATATCATGTCATCATGCGCATTGCATTTGCATACGTGTTTGTCTCATGCATCCGATCATTTTCCCCATTGTCCGTTTTGCAATCCGGCGCTCCTATCTCCTCCGGTGCACCCCTCTTGTTTTCTGTCGTGTGCGGGTGTCAAACTTTCTCGGAATGGACCGAGGCTTGTCAAGTGGCCTTAATATACCACCCGGAGACCACCGGTCAAGTTTCGTTCCATTTGGAGGTCGTTTGGTACTCCAACGGTTAACCGGGCATCCGCAAAGTCCATTTGTGTGTGCAGCAAAAACCCCCTCCAAAACCAGCCCAAAACCCACCAAACTCTCTTCCATGCTCTAGGTCGTTCGATCACGATCGTGTGGGCGAAAACCGCACCTCATTTGGACTCTCCTAGCTCCCTCTACCTATAAAACTCCATCTCCTATTGAAACCAAGAAATATAGGCCTGCTTGCCATCCACACCAGAATAGATAGAGTTTTCCGAAGAAACCTGCTAGTGGAGGAAGGTCTCCTAGGGATAAGAGACATAGGGCTAAAGAGAGAGCCAAAAAAGGCGAAAACCGCACCTCATTTGGACTCTCCTAGCTCCCTCTACCTATAAAACTCCATCCCCTCCCGTATACGCACGCAGACGAACCCTAACCCGCTCCTCGCGCCGCGCCGGACACGTCCGCCGCCGGCCGGACACAACCGCGCCGCCCACCGCAGCCATTCCCGCGCCGCCACGTGTCGCTGTCCCCGCGCCCGTACGCCGCAGCCCGCCGGCCCGTTCGAGGCCCTCCCGGGCCCGAGCCACCGCCCGCCTCCGCGCCTGTGCCGCCCCCGCCTCGCCGCCTGCTCGCCGCCGTCGCCTCGCCGGCGTGGCCGCCCGCCGCCGCCGTCGCGGTTCCAACCGCCACCGCCACGCGCCACCAACCGCGCCGGCGCCGCCGCCCCCTCCGGCCTCCTCCTCCAGCGCCGGTCCCGCCGTCCTCCGCCTCCCCAACGCCCTCCGGCCTCCTCTCTTTCCTCCATCGCCGGCGACGAGCCGAGTTCGAGCTCTCCCAATCTGGATCGGATCTGGTACTGTAGGGTTGACTCCCGTATCCCCGTTTTTTCCAAGTCTTTGATCTTTCACAGCAAGTGCCCATGTTCCTTAGTGTATAACTTCTTGCATGTAGCTCCGTTTCGCGCGTGTAATATGTCAATTTGTTCGTCTCGTGATGCTCTACATTTTGTTCAGTTGCACCATGTTCATTAGAGGTCATCTTGATGCCCGAATCTCTGTTGGAAGAGGGCTAGTAGCTGTTATCTTCTGGTTCTTAGAAGAACTTGGAGATTTGTCATTTTTGTATCATTTAATCTGTGCATCTTATGGGCATGAGCTCTACATGTGTTTTGTTGTATGCCATGCCATATTTCCAAGGGTGTATGCCATATATTTTTGTGATCTCTATGGTGACTAGCACAAGCATGCAAAGTAGGCTCCGTAATGTTTCTGATTTCAGGGACTTAGTGATTTCTCAAAGTCCTTGTCTGCTGTTATTTTGTTGCCATGTAAACTTAATGCCACAGAGAGATCCATGCATATTTTGGTGATATTCAGTAAGGATCTTTTGTAGATATAGTTGTAATTGATCCATTCCTGCCCTTGTTTGCAATTATGGAGTGCCATAGCATGACTCAATCTTGCTCTACTTTTGCTATAAAATATTTCTGGCAGATTCTCAACATGATATGCAATTTTGCCAAGCTTATTATAGTTGATCCATACATGCTATGCTTTTGTTCTTGCCATGGATAGATTCATAAACATTCCATATTTCTGTAGGTATGCTTTTTTTGTCATGCATTGCTCTGTACCGAGTGTCTCAAGCTCACCAACATGCCTACATATTACCGTTTCTGCCATGCTCTGTTTTCTGCTAAGTCTGAAACCTGATAACGAAACTTGCTATGTTTACATGCTTGCCATCATATCTTCTGATCCTTTTTGGCTTATGGTCAGTAAGGGACTTTTGTCATGTGATTTTAGTAGAATACTTCCATGCCTTGTTTTGACATGTTAAGTTCCTGTAGCATGTTGATTTCATGCTCTGAACATTACTACCTGATGCTGTTTTCTGCCATGTCCAGTTTTTCACCAAGTCTGTGAACCTATTATCTTTTGCACTTTTGCCATGCTTGTTTGAGCAGGATATGTTGTGAACTAGCCATAGCTAATTGTTCATCTTTTGTCAAGTATCTCCTGTAGATTACTGTCATATGCTTTTTTGCTATGTTAGAGTGCTGAAGCATTGTTGTTTGTTGCATTTTAAGTGCTATCATGCTGTTAATCGCAGATTCGTGTCATTCTTGTTTTGCTTGCCATTTGCAAACCGTGCATCCGTTTCCTGTGATCTTTATATCGATTTCGACCGAAATCATCTCATCTTTCCAGTGGCATGCTTGGATTGCCAAGTTACTGCCTTGTTCATCATTTTCCTTCCGGAGCATGCATACGCATCGCATATCATATCTCGCATATCATACATGTTTTGCATCATGTTGCTTGTGCATTTCTCGTGGTTGATTGTGGTTCCGTTTGTTTGTGTTCTTGTCTTGGGTAGAGCCGGGAGACGAGTTCGTGAACGAGGAACCTGTTGAGTACGCTTACGAGGATCAAGCTTTCGACAACTCTGAGAACCTTGCAGGCAAGATGACCACCCCTCGAAATCACTTCTATCTTTGCTTTGCTAGTTGTTCGCTCTATTGCCATACTGCGCTACCTATCACTTGCTATATCATGTCTCCCATTTTGCCATGTCAGCCTCTAACCATCCGTTCCTAGCAAACCGTTGTTTGGCTAAGTTACCGCTTTTGCTCAGCCCTTCTTATAGCGTTGCTAGTTGCAGGTGAAGTTGAAGTTTGTTCCATGTTGGAACATGGATATGTTGGGATATCACAATATCTCTTATTTAATTAATGCATCTTTATATTTTGGTAAAGGGTGGAAGGCTCGGCCTTATGCCTGGTGTTTTGTTCCACTCTTGCCGCCCTAGTTACTGTTATACCGGGATTATGTTACTTGAGTTTGCGTTCCTTACGCGGTCGGGTGATTTATGGGACCCCCTTGATAGTTCGCTTTGAATAAAACTCCTCCAGCAAGGCCCAACTTTGGTTTTACCATTTGCCGCCTAAGCCTTTTTCCCCCGGGTTTTCACGAGCCCGAGGGTAACCTTATTTTAACCCCCGGGCCAGTGTTCCTCTGAGTGCTGGTCCAAACTAGAGCACCGTGCGGGACCGTCCCTTGTCAACTTGGGTTATGTTGGTACCTGTATGCTTCGCGTATCCGGTGTGCCCTGAGAACGAGATATGTGCAGCTCCTATCGGGATTTGTCGGCACATTCGGGCGGCTTTGCTGGTCTTGTTTTACTATTGTCGAAATGTCTTGTAAACCGGGATTCCGAGACTGATTGGGTTTTTTCGGGAGAAGGTTTATCCTTCGTTGACCGTGAGAGCTTATGATGGGCTAAGTTGGGACACCCCTGCAGGGTATTATCTTTCGGAAGCCGTGCCCGCGGTTATGAGGCAGATGGGAATTTGTTAATGTCCGGTTGTAGAGAATTTGTCACTTGACCCAATTAAAATACATCAACTGCGTGTGTAGCCGTGATGGTCTCTTCTCGGCGGAGTCCGGGAAGTGAACACGGTCTGTGTTATGTATGATGTAAGTAGGAGTTCAAGATCACTTCTTGGTCATTGCTAGATGACGACCGTTCCGTTGCTTCTCTTCTCGCTCTCATTTGCGCAAGTTAGCCACCATATATGCTTATTGCCGCTGCAGCTCGACCTCATTACACCATCCTTTCCTATAAGCTTAAATAGTCTTGATCTCGCGGGTGTGAGATTGCTGAGTCCCCGTGACTCACAGATTCTACCAAAACAGTTGCAGGTGCCGACGATGCCAGTGCAGATGATGGGATCGATCTCAAGTGGGAGTTCGATGAGGAACGTGGTCGTTACTATGTGTCTTTTCCTGATGATCAGTAGTGGAGCCCAGTTGGGACGATCGGGGATCTAGCATTTGGGGTTATCTTATTTTCATCTGGATTTTGACCGTAGTCGGTCTATATGTTTGTATTTTGGATGATGTATGAATTATATTTATGTATTGTGTGAAGTGGCGATTGTAAGCCAACTCTTTATCCCATTCTTGTTCATTACATGGGATTGTGTGAAGATGACCCTTCTTGCGACTAAACCACTATGCGGTTATGCCTCTAAGTCATGCCTCGACACGTGGGAGATATAGCCGCATCGTGGGCGTGACATCAAGATCATCATGATAGCATCAACAGGGACAAAGTTGTAGCACTCTCAAGATGCACAAATAATGTTAACAATCAGCAGATTCCAGCAGTTCATATCATTTAGAAGTTTTGCAACGAAGATTAAGGCATGAATATGAAAATAAACATGAATGCAAACTAGATCATCATGAAGTGCACTCTGAGGTGAACATTTTTACATATTATGCACATGAAACGGAGCACCGAGCATCAAGTTATGACATTACAAAGTATGCATCATGCTGATAAAAACCTGGGACTTGGCAGAAATCTCACCTCGGGGAAAAATGGACGGAGGGGTTCCGGGACGGCGCAGTACGGGACGGGCGCGCCGTTTGGTTCGGTGGTCATTGGCGGACGAGGCCGGATCGGGACGACGGCGCCCAGATCGGGATGACGGCTTCGAGGTGGCCGGCGCCGTATCTCCGCCGAGCAGGGGCCGGCGACGAGGTAGAAGTCGGCGAGGCGAGGTCGGCGGCGCGGGCCGGCAGGAGGTCGAACGACGGCGGGGTGCGCTCCTGCGGGCCTCTGATGGCGGGAGGCAAGCACATGGGGTCGCCGGTGGGAGCGGACCGGCGAGGAGGCTGACGGGCGGCGCGGGGGGCCGGGCGGCCGCCGGAGCGACTACAGCGGGCGGTGGCCAGAGTGAATGGGCGCGCCGGCGAGGCGGGAGGCGGCGCGGAGGAGCGGGGCTCTGTCGGGCCCGGTTCAGCCCGGCGTGGGCCGCATCTGGGCTCGGTGGGCCTGGCAGCGCGCGCGGCTGGAGGGAGGGAGAGAGGGTGAGGTGGTGCGATGTGGTTGGAGGGGAGCGGCGGCGCGACTGATGTGGCGGCCTCCGATTGGCCGGGCGACGTGGCTGGCGGCAGTGGACGCATTCGGCAGCGGGCGGACATGCCCGGCGGGCGAGAGGGAGGTTTGGTCTAGGGTTTGCCTGAGAATTTCGGGGCAGGGGACTAATTTATAGGTAGAGGGAGCTAGGAGAGTCCAAATGAGGTGCGATTTTCGCCTACACAATCGTGATCAAACGGCGGAGAGCATGGAGGGGGTTTAGATGGGCTATTGGGCTGTTTGGAGGGGTGTTGGGCTGCAAAGATAGAGGGGCTTTGCGGCTACCCGGTTAACCGTTGGGGCATCAAAGGACCTCCAAATGGAACGAAATTTGACGAGCGGTCTACCGGTGATATACGAAGGCCACTCGGCAAATCTCGGCCCATTCTGAGAACGTTTTTCGGTGGCTCACAAAACCAAGGACTGAGAGGTGCCGCGGGTGCGTGCTAGTGTGGTCGGGCTCAGAACGGACAACAGAGAGAACCGGGGAAACCCGAACGGATGCAAGTTTTGAAAAAACATGTAGATGAAATGCAGATGATGACATGGAAAAGTGCAACACGCAAGCAAATGACATGGCAACGACAACGAATAACTGGAAGACACCCGACGCGTCGGATTTGGGGCGTTACAACTCTCCTCCACTAACAAGAGATCTCGTCCCGAGATCTTAGGAACAAGACGGAAGAGAAAGAGGAAGAGGTGAAGTAAGAACGCAAGAGAGAAGATTAACAAAGTCGAGAGCACTCGAGTAGAAAAAATGAACGGCGAATATGACAAGAATCAAAAGCTTATGGAAACAAGATAGACTCTGAAAACACTCCGGTTATAATAAGATAGAAAAGGAATGAACGAAAGAATTTGGGCAGCACTCCGACTGAAAATGGAAGGAATGGAGACCTGAACTTCAGCCAATGGGATGACACTTGACGAGATGAACAACGCAATGCCTCCGAAAGAATTGAAATAGTGGAATGAAAAAAACTTAGAAGGAAGGATTGGACGGAGTAGTTGAGAAAATCAACAACGAAAGAATAAGCTTGTTGTGGACTTGTTAAGAACAACTCAAAACTTGAGGTGAAATTATACCACAACCAATGTCTGAATAGCTGAGAAGAACGAAGAAATGCAAAACTCCACTTGAGAAGAAAACGGAGAATTATTTGCACTTCGAGACGCGAGAAGAAAAGATACTTGAACTCCTCCAACAAAATCTTGATGAACTCTTGAAGAATGAATTAAATCATGAAGAACCACCATGAAAATCTCCGATGACAAAAGGATGATGAGATAGAAATGAAGGATGAAAGAATAAGATTCAAGCCTTGCGGTGATCTAGAAGGAGGTTCTGACGAGATGGCCGAGGAAAATTTGAACTCCGGAAAAGAAAAGATGAAAACGCTTGGAACTAGAATTTATTCATCAAGAATAAACTCCGAAGGAAGGGATTAATCACTTCGAGGAAAAAATAAGATTTATTGTATGCTTATCCTTCATCAAATTAAATTGATGGCAAGCAATGGATTTTGCATACTACTTATTCTTATTGGAAAAGGATTAAGGGCAATATAGCACAAAACTTGAGAAAGTCTTCATGAACCACCGGTAAGATTTGAAAGAACGAATGAATTAAAATGATAACAAAGTAAAAGAAATCTGAAGGAGCCATCGTAAGAATTCGAAAGTGACTAACGAAAGAGAATGAATCACCGGGAAGAATTAGAAGAACAAATATGCTTGAGGGGATTTAGATATAAGAGAACGGGAAGAACTCGAGCTGATTAAAGAACATTTGAATGAAGCGCCGGGATAATATAGAACGATAGATGGAATGATGGCCTCCAGTGAAATGAAAGAGAAATCAACTCCTGAAAAACTCCGGATGGGTAAGAAAAGAATATCTGGCAAATGGAATAACTCGAGAGGATAACATTAAGCAAGAACCACGAATCTTCGAGAGAATGGGCAAGATTTAAGAGAAAATCTTCTTCAATCTTCAAATGACGACAAGGAACACCACCAAAATTACTGAGATACTCCGGCAGAATGGGAAGCGAAGAGGTTGAGCCACCAATGAAATGATTTGAAATCAATCTTGGAAAAGCATGTGACTGATGAAGTTCATTCTTATGTCAAACTCCGAAAAGAATTAGGAATGGCTCCAGAATAATTAGAAGAGTCAGGTAAGATCCTGGGAAAAGACCTGTGGGTTAGGGCCCACTAAAAAGAAAACACCATTGAAAAAGGATTATTGAAGAGATAGATGATGCACCAGAACAATTGAAATATTTGAATGAGGTGATAACCTTGAATTAATTGGAACACAGAAGAATCTCTTGAGATGTCTTGAGCACTCCGGAAGGATAAACTGGCGAGAGGCGAACGAGCAGGGAAAACACTTGATCCAAGGAAAAGAATATGATCACCCGAAAAACTCGAATTGAGTCCACCGGAGAAGAAAAAGAGATGAAGAATGTCAACAGAGACGAGAATTCACCGGTTGAAATAATTGAGGAAAGACTGAAGAGGCTCCGCATGAATTAAATTGATGCTCGAAAGAGACTCAAGATCCGGGAAGAAAAAGGGGTGGGAGGGCGGGAAAAACAAAGGCAACTTGGAACGAGAAATCGATGAATAACTTGAAGAGAAAACACCAGTTGAAATAATTGAGGAAAGAATGCAAAGACTTCGCACGAGTAGGATGGATACTCGATTACGGGCTCCTGCTCCGAGAAGAAAAGGGGTGGGCGGGTGGGAAAAATAAAAACAACTAAGGATTGAACTTGGCAAAGATGAAGAGGCTCGAGTCAACTTGACGAGAAATGCACCGGATGAAAAGAGCTGAGAACCAACGAACGAAAAACTAACCGCGTGATCCTAAAGAAAATTTGAAGGGGAAGAGGAGTAATTGAAAACAACTACGTCAAGATTTCTCACCAGAGCGACGAAGGGGGCTGAGGAGTAAAAAGAATTCCTACTCTCTGATATAACTAGATTACGAAAAATAGTTTTCTTCTAGACTCGACGATAGCCAACTACGATCAATCAAGGGGGCTCCTATGGTCGGTCGAGGCTCTGATACCAACTTGTCACGCCCAAAATGCGACCCTATCCTAACGGAACTCGAAGGTCCCACCAAGGATAGAAGCGCATATTGGAGACGCTTTTGCAAGGTGGATATCATTACTTCATACCGTTACATAATAGTCGGGGATACATACAAGAGGCATACAATGCCACATGAATACAACATCACCATAAATAAGAGCAACATCCGACTACGGATGAAACACAAACAAAAACTCAAACGACATCCACCCTGCTAGCCCAGGCTGGCGACCAGGAACCTATCCCTTGAACAACGAAGCAGAAGAAGAACTCAAAACAAGCAAGCATCGCTCTCGCGTCATGATCATCGCATTACCTGTACCTGCAACTGTTGTTGTAGTAATCTGTGAGCCATGAGGACTCAGCAATCCCATTACCATGGGTATCAAGACTAGCAAAGCTTACAGGGATATGGAAAGGATAAGTGGTGAGGTTGCAGCAGCGACTAAGCATATCTGGTGGCTAACATACGCAAATAAGAGCGAAAAGAGAAGCAACGCAACGGCCGAGAAGCTAGAAGTGATCAAGAAGTGATCCTGAAACTACTTATGTTCATACATAACCCAAACCGTGTTCACTTCCCGGACTCCGCCGAAAAGAGACCATCACGGCTACACACACGGTTGATGCGTTTTAATTAAATCAAGTGTGAAGTTCTCTACAACCGGACATTAAAAAATTCCCATCTGCCACATAACCGCGGGCACGGCTTTCAAAAGTTTATACCCTCCAGGGGTGTCCCAACTTAGCCCATTATAAGCTCTCATGACCAACAAAGGATATTCCTTCTCCCGGGAAGACCCGATCAGTCTCGGAATCCCGGTTACAAGACATTTCGGCAATGATAAAACAAGACCAGCAGGACCGCCCGAATGTGCCGACAAATCCCGATAGGAGCTGCACATATCTTGTTCTCAGGGCACACCGGATGGGCAAGACGTCGGGTTGGCAGAGACCCTGGTTGCCCAGGGAGCGCCGGACATCGCCCTGTTCGGACCAACACTTAGAGAAGCACTGGCCCCGGGGGGGTTTAAAATAAAGATGACCCTCGGGTTAATTACTCCCAAGGGAAAGGTTATAGGTTGTTAGGCAAATGTAAAACCAAGGATGGGCCTTGTTGGAGGAGTTTTATTCAAAGCGAACTGTCAAGGGGTTCCCATACACCCGGCCGCGTAAGGAACGCAAAATCAAGGAACATAACACCGGTATGACGGAAACTAGGGAGGCAAGGGTGGAACAAAACACCAGGCATAAGGCTGAGCCTTCCACCCTTTACCAAGTATATAGATGCATTAATTAAGTAAGAGATATTATGATATCCCAACATAATCCTGTTCCACAATGGAGCAATCTTCAACTTCACCTGCAACTAACAACGCTATAAGAGGGACTGAGCAAAAGTGGTAACATAGCCAAACAACGGTTTGCTAGGAAGGGTGAGAAGGTTAGAGGCTGACATGGCAATTTGGGAGGCTTGATAAACAAGTGATAGCTAGCGCAGCATAGCGATAGAACGAAGCAACTAGCATAGCAATGATAGTAGTGAGATCCAGGGTAACGGTCATCTTGCCTGAAATCCCGCTAGGAAGAAGAACGAGTCCATGAAGAAGACGAATGATCGAAGACAAACCAAGCGTAGACGAACGAATCCTCACGATCGCAACGAAACAGGAACTATCAAGAAGAAGCACAACCGGAAAGAAGCAAACGACATGCTAAACACACAACACATAAACATGACATGATGCTCAGCCAGGTATGATGCATGACAAGGCTATATGATGCTACTCATGGCAAGGCATGATGCATACAAAAACAACACATCAAAGCAAGTTTAAATATGCCGGAAACAACATATAACAATTCCGGTAAGTCCTTATATGCTAATTTCGAAATTGGTCCAGATCTGAATAAACCTTATGTTTAAGTTGTTAAACAGCAAGATAAGGTGCACCAAGATGATCTACACGAAATTCTAGTCAAGTTACATATTGTCGAGGAATTGTGGCAGATGTCCTCGTGCAAGGACTTAGTCGTGGAGCCACCGCAGCTAGGAAGCTTAAAGGGGGTAAACGGGACAAGGGACACGAGGATTATACTGGTTCGGCCGCTTGCAGTGAAGGTAAAAGCCTACGTCCAGTTGAGGTGGTATTACTTAGGGTTTCGATGACCAGGAGCTAAACCGCTCTGCTTGGCTATCGATATCATCTCTCCCCTGAACCGCCGCCGGGTCGTCCATTTATATAGAGAGGTTGACGCCCAGCGGCTCTCAGAGTCCCGGCCGGCTTATAACAGTGTCCGGCTCGGACTCTTAACTATTCTTGCCTTACACTACAAGTCTTGCCATAACGGCGGTTTATCACTACGGGCCTTAAGCAATCTCCGGGTCTTAAGCCCATTACTGACCCGCCTTCCGCAAGCTTGGTACTGGGCTTCACGTGATGGTCATTATAACGTAACCCGACCCCTCCTGGGCGGGTGGTTCTAATGGTTATATCCTCAACATTAGGCCCCAGATTGATTTGAACCGGTTCACATTAATCTTCAAAATCTTCCGGCTTCTGCTTGTGCAAAGGTTATAACCCGCCATGACGTCATCTTCTGGATTCTTGGTAAGCCGCCATGACGTCATCTTCCATTAAATTCATTTTTTAATTCTGTCATATCCCAACGGATCTTATCTTTAATGACCATCCCGAAAATCGAGCCGTTTCTGCGGCAAGATAATCACGTCTTCAGCCTCCTCGTTTCTCGCGCCCATTTATGAGCCGCCCCTTATAAATAGGCCCGGCCCATAAGCCTTCGTCACTCTCCTCCTCCATCATCTTCCTCCTCTGACGCTCCAGAGACCGAGCTCCGCCGCCGCCGCCGCGCACCTCGTCTTCACCGACCAAGGCCGCCGCATCAACCTGTCTTGACAAGAAACCTGCGGCGCACCTCCGCTGCTCATCAGCACCAGTAAGTCCTCGCCATCCCGTACCTTAGATCCTCATTAGGGCTCGCAAGTTCTCTGTGTTCTTCGTAGTTCATCACGATTTCTTCACAGTTCCGCCACCGAGGTTCCCTTTGATCCAAAAATGGTACAGACTCCCTGCGGTACTAGTTTCTCACCCATTTTTATGCTAGTAGATCCCTTTTGTCCGGAAAAAGACCTCGTTTAGAGCTTATGAACTTCACTGTATCAGCTTTTTAGGTCTAGAAATTTTTCCTGTCTGGACGATCGTTTGATCCAAAATAATCCCTGCAATCTGTGAAACTTGTTTGTGCAACACTTAGACAAAAACTGCATCTGTTAGCCATGGCGGCTCATATTGCCGGCTTAAAAGAGGCCATGCTTTGTGAAATTTCCGGCTCATTCATAATAGTGTTTTAAATAACTTGAATTACTTATGACATCCACAGCGGCTTAGATAACCCGACACCATTAGCCATATATCCTTAGGCCCCTTCATAAGCCGCCATCTTGAATATTGAACTGAAATCTTCCTCCGGCTTAAATTTGAACCGGAAATTTTCTTTTGTCGTAGGCTTCCGTCTTTCACAATGCCGCCCAAGGCTCCTAAGGCGCCCATTACGTGCAACTGGGTGAGGTCCAACGTTACTGAAAGCACCTTAAATGACTTCGTAAAGACGGGTCACCTGCCTAAAAAGGAGGTCATGTCCTACCATGCGCCTGACCCGTCCGAAGAGAGACCTCAACCAAAAGACGGAGAGGTTGTTATATTTGCTGACCACATGAGCCGGGGCTTTGCTCCTCCTGGCTCAAAATTCTTCAGAGATGTTCTGAACTTTTTCGATCTGCGACCTCAAGACATTGGACCCAATTCCGTGTCGAACATTTGTAACTTTCAAGTGTTCTGTGAGGTGTACCTTGGAGAAGAGCCCAGCCTACTGCTCTTTAGGCAGCTGTTTTATCTGAACCGCCAGAATGAGTGTGCCAACGGGCCTAGCTTGGAACTTGGTGGAATCTCAATTCAACGACGGAGAGATTGTCTCTTTCCTTATGCTGAGCCGCCAAGCCACCCAAAGGACTGGAACCAGACATGGTTCTACTGCCAGGATACTTCTCCGGCTGATGAGAACCATCTGCCCGGCTTTCGCGCGCTGCGTCTGGAGTCAAATCACCCCCTGCCAGACAAATTATCTCAAGCTGAGCGTCAACCACTTATCCCCACCATCAACAAAATCAAAGCTCTTCTGGGAAACGGCCTTAACGGCGTTGATCTGGTCCGGGTCTGGATCGCTTGGCGGGTGATTCCTCTAAGCCGCCGCCCCGGCTTAATGTGTGATTACATGGGCCGGAAGGATGATCCTCTTCGGCACAGCCCCAACGACTTACCTGAGGACGTCATTGATGACATGACCAAGTCCCTTCTGAATCAGAGCTTAGCAGATTGCGGGAGGACAGGCTTAAATCCCTTCTACAAAGCTAACCCGGCTCCGACGGTAAGCTATTGATTTGAACACCTTACTTTCCATTTTAACAATTTTCGTCTTAACTTCAAGAAACCTTTGTTGTGTTTTTCAAGGTAATGATAAGTTCTGGAAGGTCAGTTATGACCATGAGGCTGCTAAAAAAGCCAGGAAGGCTAAAAAAGCCGCCAGGAGAGCCGCTCCCCGCAAGAAGGGGAGTAAGCCTAGCGCCTCAGACCTGCTTCAACTGGATGACACCTCCGAGTCAGAGGTAGCCCTTGATTCTTTAGGCTCTTCTTTTGTTTTTTGTTTGTTTTTAACCACCTTATTGACACTGATTATCAGCAGGATGATACCGGAGCGAGTAACCCGGTGATTGAAGAGGTAACTATACTTTCCTCCGACTCGGAGCCCTTGCCAAGGCTGAATGTCCGAAGAGTAACCCGGAAAGTAAGATTTTCACATCCTTTAGCTTATCAAGATCCTCAATTTCTTTTGAAGCGACAGATTCATGAGAGCCGGAGGAAAACCCGGACCAACAAGGATGCGGACCTCTCCTCTGGATTACCTGAAGCATCAAGGAAGCGCCGGACCGAGGTTATGTCCAACCTATATCCTTTTCATCCTTTGGCGGGCGTCACTCGTCAACCGCTCAATTCTTCTGATTCAAACTATCAGGAAACTTCACCTTCCTCAGGTGACTCCATGCAATCTAACTTGCCGGCTTTCAAGACCGCACCCGGGTAATGATGATCAGCTTATTTTGTGCTTATCTTACTCATGTTTTTGCACTAACCTTTTGACTTTTAGTGCACAAGCCAAGCTCAGCAAGAGGGCAAAGAAAAGTAACCCGGTCGAAGAGCCGGTCTTGACTGAACCCAACGCCTCTGCCTCTGAGCCGCCGTCTGCACCAGCTCCAGAAACCACCACCGCCCCATCTGACGAGCAAGTTATGGAGGGTTCTGATAACCCGGAGATCCCCAGCCCAGCTCAACCGGCCGATGATCCGGACGTTGTAATCACCCGGACAGAGTTTGTCGAGCCGGGAAGACCCACTGTGCTGGCTAGATGCTCTGCCAAGGAAGAACTGCTGGAGCACCGCAGGGCCAGGCTGGATATCACTGACTATGCTAACTTGAGCATTGGAGATATTGTCTCCGGCTATGTTAATCAAGTGCACAACAGCCGGGACCTGGAAATTGACATGGTGAAGCAAATCCAGCAAAAATCTAAGGTATAACTCTCTTGTTTATTCCATATTTATCCTTACCATGTCAGCCCCCAAGTCTATGACTTATGATGAAATATGTTGTAGACTTAATGCCGGCTTAATAACTACTGCAAGAAAACCGGCTTACCTGGTACCACTCAAGGGCCGGCTTAAACAGCATAGTTCACCTGATTCTTTCCTTACTTTAACCAAGTAGTTGAGCAACTTGATACATTAGCCCCCAAGTGCCAAGTACCTTTTCCTGCAAAGTGCTTGGGACTTATTTTCATGAACCAGCACTGTAAATAGAGCTTCTCAGCCTACATTAGCCCCCAAGTGCCAAGTGTCTTTGCTTGCAAAGTGCTTGGGACTTTAATGTTGCATGATAATCACTCAAACTGAAACCCGGAATTTGTACAGGCTACCTGCAAGAAATTTGAATTGGAAATCTCTGATCTGAAGAACCGCCTGAAGAGTCAGGAAAATGAGACCCAGAAGGCCAATGCCAAATTTGAGTTCAGTGTCTCTGCACAAGAAAAACTGAAGAAAAAATTCGAAACAGAAAGAAAAGCCTGGGCCGATGAAAAGACCGCCTTGCTCAGCCGGGCCGAACAAGCGGAGGCTGCTCTTACTGAAAGAACCGCCGAGCTGTCCGGCTTAAAACGCCATGTCTCTCAGATGGTCTCCGCAATCTTTCGTAAATTTCTAATCAGTTTACATCATTTAGTCCCCAGAAACATCTCAATTGTCAACAGCTCACTTGACTTTGTAATGCAGGTCCCAGGAGTTCCAACCTCAACCAGAGCGTGCTGACCAAGTTGAAGGCGGTTTACACTTTAGTGGAGCAACTTTACACCGGGTCACAATGTGCCTTAGCCGTTGTGGCTCTGTCCAATGAAGTTCCCACTCACCTGGCAGATGTACTCAGGCGGCTTGCCGTACTTCCCCAGCGCTTCTAAGAGCTGAGACGGGCTTCTGCAAGAGCCGGAGCTATAGATGCTCTGAGCCGGGCCAAGGCGTTTCTACCGGAGCTAGACCCGGCCGACATCGCTCTTGGATACCCAGCCCGAAGGAAGACGGCACCCCCTTTGACCAGAAAGACTTCGCCGCCTGTGTGAAGAGCGTACGCCCGGTGGCCACCTTGATTGGGAATGACACAGACCTTACCAAGTATCAACCGGGCTATGACGCGGAAAATCAGAGGATCCCAACTTCACGCTATGATGCAGTCAGCCTGATCCCTCCGACTCGTAAGTATACCTTCGCCCCAGAAGTTGACCCGGCAGGGTTAATTGATGATGAGGCTCAGTTTGAAGCCTTGAGTGGCATTGACTGGAAACCATCAACCTTCCAGGTCATGGAAACAACCGGAGGAGCGGAGAGGGATGAGCCGGGAGCTTCAACCCAACAAGCACCTTGATTTCTTAGGCGGCTCATCGTTATGCCTTAAAAACAATGCCTCACCTTTTGGACTCGGGGAGTCCTGTAATAGAGTAGGACAAACACTTAATTTTGTCGTGCCATCGTGCACGTGTGCAGCGCTTAACTCCGTTGAAGCTGCTCTTTTATATTCCTCCGGGTTATGTTTGATCATTTACTTTCCTTGAGCTTAAAGAGCTGTCTTTAATTGTCCTGCATAGGAAAACAAATCACAAGTCTCTAGGCGGCTTACCGCATGGAGAGTCATATATTTTACATATAACCCGGAATATGAATCAAGGTCATAAAAGACCGGCTCTCAATTATGTCTTCGAGATAACCATAATAGCATACCTGCAAGCCTTTAAGTACACTTCCGGTTTATGTAACCCAAATAATGAGGTTGAGAACTCAACTCCGGTTCACTAGCACCTATAATGCTTATTGTGTGCTCTCAACATTATTAATCAAAGTTAAGCCGGTGGAGTAAGAACCACCCGTGCACACTTTTGATATGATCAAAAGAATTTGTTGCAAACCAAAAGATCAAAAACTTAGGGGCTTCTGATTCGAATATGACCAGAGAACCGTCCCAAAGGGGTTAAGCTAAGATTCGAATGCGATCATATAGCCCCCAGTGGCTTTGGCGTTGCCGATCAAGAGGGTACCGGCAGCTATGTTCTCTTAGGTTCAAATACGACCTATGTTTGAACAGGAAGCCCCCAAATGACCTTGAGAGTTGTTTAACGATGCTGATTCGAATACGATCCACATCGGTTCTCAAAGGGGGTTGCACTATGATTCAAATATGATCAAGAAAAAACTCCCCAATGAGCTCGGCAATTTGCCAATCAAGTGGGTATCGACAGCTATGTTCTCTTTGGTTCGAATACGACCTATGTTTGAACAGGAAGCCCCCAAGTGATCATGTTGTTAACGGCTAGATTCGAATACGATCATAAGCCGGATCGGCCTCCAAGTGACCATGTAATGTTGTAATGGAAATAACAATAATACATTTACCTTTGGAGGAAAAAAGGACAGAGGTCCTGCTTTATTATTTATCATGATATATACATGGCTATAGAAATATGTACATTATGAGAGCCGGTGGCTCAAGTGTAATAAGGCCGAATCTGCGCTATGTTCCACGGCCGACGGGTCTCTTCCTCCGACTTACGTGAATCTTTGTGCTCCCGAACATCGATAAGGTAGTATGACCCGTTGTGCAAGTCCTTGCTGACCACAAAGGGCCCTTCCCAAGGCGGGGATAACTTGTGTGCATCTGTTTGATCATGGATAAGCCGGAGCACCAGATCACCTTCCTGGAAGACCCTGGACTTAACCCGGCGGCTGTGATAGCGGCGCAGGTCTTGTTGGTAAATCGCCGAGCGAGCTGCTGCCACATCACGCTGTTCATCCAACAAGTCAAGAGCATCTTGACGCGCCTGCTCATTATCCGCCTCAACATAAGCCGCCAGCGAGGCGAGTCATGACGGATGTCGCTAGGGAGGACCGCCTCCGCTCCATAAACCATGAAGAAAGGCGTGTAACCCGTAGACCTATTAGGAGTAGTATTGATGCTCCATAACACGGAGGGTAACTCCTCCACCCAACAACCCGGCGTCCGTTGCAAAGGGACCAAAAACCGGGGCTTGATGCCCTTCAAGATTTCCTGATTGGCTCTCTCAGCTTGACCATTAGATTGAGGGTGAGCCACTGATGAAACATCAAGCCGAATATGCTTTTGTTGACAAAACTCCTCCATGGCGCCTTTAGACAAATTGGTACCATTGTCAGTTATAATGCTGTGTGGAAAACCAAAGCGAAATATCACCCTTTTCATGAACTGAACCGCTCTGGCTACGTCACACTTACTAACTGGCTCTGCTTCAACCCACTTTGTGAACTTATCGACCGCCACCAAGAGATGGGTCTTCTTATCCTTGGACCTTTTAAAAGGCCCAACCATATCAAGCCCCCAGACCGCAAATGGCCAAGTGATTGGAATCATCCTCAACTCTTGAGCCGACACATGAGCCCGTCGCGAGAACCTCTGACAACCGTCACATTTACTAACCAAGTCCTTTGCATCAGCATGAGCCGTCAGCCAATAAAAACCATGACGAAAAGCCTTGGCCACAAGGGATTTTGAGCCGGCATGATGGCCACAATCCCCCTCGTGAATCTCACGTAAAATTTCTTGACCTTCCTCAGGGGAAACACAACGCTGGAAAGTTCCAGTGACACTGCGACGATGCAGCTCGCCACTGATAATTATCATTGACTTAGACCGCCGGGTTACTTGTCTGGCCAAAGTTTCATCCTCAGGCAATTCTCCCCGGGTCAGGTAAGCCAAGTATGGTACTGTCCAATCTAGGATAATGTGGAGAGCCACCACCAACTGTGCTTCTGGGTCAGGAACATCCAAGTCTTCCTCTGTAGGCAACTTAACAGAAGGATTATGCAGAATGTCCAAGAAAGTATTCGGCGGCACTGGCTTTCGCTGAGAGCCCAGCCGGCTTAATGCATCAGCCGCCTCGTTCTTCCTGCGATCGATGTGCTCTACTTGGTAACCCTGAAAATGTCCAGCAATGGCATCAACTTCGCGGCGATAAGCCGCCATGAGGGGGTCCTTGGAATCCCACTTGCCTGACACTTGTTGGGCCACTAAATCTGAGTCACCGAAGCACCTTACCCGGCTTAAGCTCATCTCCTTAGCCAGCCGAAGACCATGGAGCAACGCCTCGTACTCAGCTGCATTGTTAGTACAGGGAAACATCAACCGTAGCACATAGCAAAACTTGTCACCTCGAGGGGAAGGTAATACAACTCCAGCCCCCGAGCCCTCCAATTGCCTGGACCCATCGAAGTGAATAGTCCAATATGTATTATCCGGTTCCTCTTCAGGCACCTGCAGCTCTCTCCAATCGTTGATGAAATCCACCAATGCTTGAGATTTGATAGTAGTGCGCGGCACGTATTTTAGACCATGAGGCCCAAGTTCTAGAGCCCACTTAGCAACTCTTCCTGTGGCTTCTCTGTTTTGGATGATATCTCCTAGGGGAGCAGAACTAACCACAGTGATAGGGTGACCCTGCAAATAATGCTTAAGCTTCCGGCTTGCCATGAATACCCCATAAACAAGCTTCTGCCAATGTGGATACCGTTGTTTGGACTCAATGAGTACTTCGCTGACGTAGTAAACCGGCCGCTGAACCGGATACTCTTTGCCCGCTTCCTTACGCTCCACCACCACAGCCACACTGACGGCTCGTGCGTTAGCGGCTACATACAGCAATAAGGCCTCCTTGTCAACAGGAGCAGCAAGGACTGGGGGCTCAGCTAGTTGTCTCTTCAAATCCTCAAAAGCAGCATTAGAAGCATCATTCCAGATAAAGTCATCTGTTTTCTTCATCATCTGGTACAGTGGCATGGCCTTTTCACCCAAGCGGCTTATAAACCGGCTCAAAGCAGCGATGCGACCCGCCAGACGCTGGACGTCGTTTATGCACGCCGGCTTAGCCAAAGAGGTGATTGCCTTGATCTTTTCCGGGTTAGCTTCAATGCCTCTGTGAGAAACCAGAAAACCCAATAGCTTGCCTGCGGGAACACCAAAAACACACTTGGCCGGGTTAAGCATCATCTTGTAAACCCGGAGATTATCAAAGGTTTCTCTCAGATCATCTATCAAGGTCTCCTTCTCCCTGGATTTAACCACGATATCATCCACATAGGCATGAACGTTGCGCCCAATCTGGTTATGCAGACAATTCTGCACGCAACACTGGTAAGTCGCCTGTGCACTCTTGAGCCCAAAAGGCATAGACACATAACAGAAGGCTCCAAAGGGAGTGATGAACGATGTCTTCTCCTGGTCCTTAACTGCCATTTTAATCTAATGGTATCCAGAATAAGCATCCAAAAAACTTAGACACTCATAGCCCGCCGTAGCATCAATGATTTGATCAATACGGGGGAGAGCAAAAGGATCGGCCGGACAAGCTTTGTTTAAATCCGTATAGTCCACACACATCCGCCAGGTGCCGTTCTTCTTGAGCACGAGCACCGGGTTAGCTAACCATTCTGGATGAAAAACTTCAACAATAAACCCGGCCGCCAAGAGCCGGGCTACCTCCTCACCAATGGCTTTCCGCCTCTCCTCATTAAACCACCGGGGGAATTGCCTGACAGGCTTAAATTTCGGATAAATATTGCGAGTGTGCTCAGTGAGTTCTCTAGGTACACCCGGCATGTCAGAAGGTTTCCATGCAAAGATGTCCCTGTTCTCACAGATGAACTCGATGAGCGCGCCTTCCTATTTCGGATCCAGATTGGGACTGATGCTAAACTGCTGAGATGAGTCACCTAGAACAAAATCAACAAGCTTAGTCTCATCAGCTGACTTAAATTTCATTATCGGCTCATGCTCCGTGGTTGGCTTTTTCAAAGACGTCATATCTGCCGGGTCAAAATTGTCCTTGTAAAACTTCAACTCCTCTGCCGCACAAACAGATTCCGCGTAAGCCGCGTCACCTTCCTCACACTCCAAGGCTATCTTTCGGCTGCCATGAACCGTAATGGTCCCATTGTGACCTGGCATCTTGAGCTGCAAATACACGTAACACGGCCGTGCCATGAACTTGGCGTAAGCCGGCCGCCCGAATAAAGCATGGTACGGACTTCTTATCTTAACCACCTCAAAGGTTAGCTTTTCCGCCCAGTAGTTGTACTCATCTCCAAAGGCCACTTCCAGCTCGATTTTACCGACTGGATACGCCGACTTACCGGGCACCACCCCATGGAAAACAGTATTAGACTGGCTGAGGTTCTTATCAGTTAATCCCATACGACGGAAGGTCTCATAATAGAGGATGTTGATGCTACTACCCCCGTCCATGAGCACCTTAGTGAATTTATACCCCCCGACCTGAGGAGCCACCACCAAGGCCAGGTGACCCGGATTATCAACCTGGGGAGGATGATCTTCCCTACTCCATACAATAGGCTGCTCAGACCATCTTAAATAGCGTGGAACCGCCGGCTCAACAGCATTCACAGCCCTTTTATGAAGCTTTTGGTCTCGCTTGCACAGACTGGTGGTAAACACATGATACTGTCCACCATTGAGCTGCTTTGGATTGGTCTGGTATCCCCCCTGCTGCTGCTGATTACCCTGGCCAGATTGCTGATTAAAGCCCCCTTGAAAATTCCGAGAGTTGGAATTTGAGCCGCTGCCCGGGCCGTGAAAACCGCCGGCACCTGAGCCGCCGCCCGGACCATTGTTGCCATTGAAAGCATTGGAATTTTTAAAGGCCTTAATGATTGCGCAGTCCTTCCATAGATGAGTGGCCGGCTTTTCCCTAGAGCCATGCCTTGGACAAGGCTCATTCAACAACTGCTCAAGCGTCGGGCCTGACCCGCCGGCTCGGGGAGGTGGTCTCCCCTTACGCCGGTGGTTGTTACCCTATGAATTGGCGTTGGCCACAAACTCCATACCGCCATCAGCCTTACGCTTGTTACCTCCCTGGTTCGCCGGGTTATGCTGGGGGCTCTTGCCATTGCCATTCCGTTTTCCCTTCCCTGTCCTTTCATCATCCGACGCGGGATCCTTGGTACTATCAGAGTCGGCGTACTTGACCAGAGCCGTCATCAGCGTACCCATATCATTGCAATTGCGCTTGAGCCGCCCGAGCTTCATCTTCAGGGGCGCAAAACGACAATTCTGCTCCGACATTAAGACCGCAGAGCCGGCATCCACCTTATCAGATGAATGTATTATCTCTCTGACCCGGCAAACCCAATGGGTTGTAGACTCACCCTCCTGCTGCTTGCAGTTAGTCAAATCCACAATTGACATAGATTTCCTACATGTATCTTTGAAGTTTTGGATGAACCGGGCCTTTAGCTCATCCCAAGACCCGATAGAGTTAGGCGGTAGTCCTTTCAACCAAGTGCGGGCAGTCCCATCTAACATCATGGTGAAGTACTTGGCCATTGCCGCTTCACTGACCTCCAGCAACTCCATAGCCATCTCGTAACTCTCGATCCATGCTCCGGGTTGTAAATCAGCTGTGTAATTAGGCACCTTCCTAGGCCCTTTGAAATCCTTGGGCAGACGTTCATTACGGAGAGCCGGCACCAGACAAGGGACGCCTCCAGTCCTCGTAGGTATACCCGCGTCGATAGAAGCCGTCGCATAAGACGGGAGTGGCTGGTAAGCCGTCAACTGAGCCGCCTGCTCCGCCTCTTGTCGTGCTCTGTCATGGTCTACCATGTTAACGGCTTCATTATGCGCCGGGCCATGACCAGCTGGCAAGTTGCGGCGCCGGACTTTGCTTGAGCCGGTCGCTGATTCCATGTGCCTGCTATAACTTGGGCTCTGGTTTGGACGAGGGGTTGAATGAATCCTGTCCCGGCTATATGAGTATGCCTCTTGCGGTGCCAGAGCCGTCTGAAGAAGTTCTCTGACCCGGCGGGTTTCGATCGCCGTTGGAGAGTCGCCCTCGATTGGAAGAGCCGCCAGTCGCGCTGCCGCGGCGATCATGTTTTCCAATGGGTTGGCATAATGACCCGGCGGTATCGGCACGTACTGAGGCGGGGTAGTGCTCACCCGGGGAGGCCCCATCACTTGTGGCTGAATCGGCGTTCCAGCCCCGGGTGCCAGGATCTCCGGCGGGTTACTGGGTCCTGCACCAGGCGTGTTGAAGAGGTTTCGAGGGTCGTAAACCGGAGGGAGTCGAGATTGAGCCTTCTGATGCCTCCTTCTCATGATCTCATTGGATGCGTTCTGATCCATCGTGAGCCGGAAGGATTGCGCCTGAATCAGCTGAGTCCGGGCGTCGAGAGCCGCCCATTCCGCAGCCATCCCGATCCCTTCCGCTGCCAGATCTTCCTTGGCTCTTGCTATGTCCAGCTTTAACTGTGCTATCTCCGCATCATGTTGAGCCTGATCTGCTGGGACGACCGTAGCAGTTAACAGGGCCGTCATCTTGTCTGTGAGATTCATCAGCACCTGAGCCAGCGAGTGCATAGGGCCTCCTGCCCCAGTGGCGGAGTTTTGAACAGGTTGTGCGCCGGCCATGAAGATTCCAACCCGGCTGGGCGGCTCAAAGGGGTCCGGAATACTGTCACCATCGGAACAACCCCTGAGCCTGCCATCTTGAAGCTGGTATAACGAGCCGGTCTCATCCGTGGATGACTCACCGTCAGAGCGAGCGGCCGCCTCATCGCCAGAACCAGATCCTTCAGAGAGTCCTCCATGGACGCATCCCACGAAAGCACGCTTCGAGGTAGGCAGAGTCCGGGCGGGTTTCGCACGCTGAGCCGTCTCGATGAGGTCGGCGCAGAGGTCCGGCTCAGGGCCCGGCTCGCCAATCTTACCAATGAAAACGTGGATTCCGCCGAAGGGGACCCGGTACCCGTACTCGATTGAGCCGGCGTCGGGGCCCCAGCTCGCATCGTCGATGTAGAGCTTGCCGCGACGACTCTTGGTCATCCGTCCCACAGCGTATCCCTTGAGCCCTTCGAAGCTGCCCTTCAAGAACTCAAATCCACCGTGCGCTGGCCCCACGGTGGGCGCCAACTGTCGAGGAATTGTCACGGCAGATGTCCTCGTGCAAGGACTTAGTCGTGGAGCCATCGCAGCTAGGAAGCTTAAAGGGGTTAAACGGGACAAGGGACACGAGGACTATACTGGTTCGGCCCCTTGCGGTGAAGGTAAAAGCCTACGTCCAGTTGAGGTGGTATTACTTAGGGTTTCGATGACCAGGAGCTAAATCGCTCTGCTTGGCTATCGATGTCATCTCTCCCCTGAACCGCCGCCGGGTCGTCCCTTTATATAGAGAGGTTGACGCCCAGCGGCTCTCAGAGTCCCGGCCAGCTTATAACAGTGTTTGGCTCGGACTCTTAACTATTCTTGCCTTACACTACAAGTCTTGCCATAACGGCGGTTTATCACTACGGGCCTTAAGCCATCTCCGGGACTTAAGCCCATTACTGACCTGCCTTCTGCACGCTTGGTACTGGGCTTCACGTGATGGTCATTATAACGTAACCCGGCCCCTCCTGGGCGGGTGATTCTAATGGTTATATCCTCAACACATATAAAGTTTATTTAGTTCGGAGCTACGGCCTAGAAGATATGAGCAAAACAAGTTAAACATGGCATTGATGCAAAATGCATTTAAACATCAAGTAAACACTCTCCAAACATTGATGCAACATGATAAAATGAAACTACATTCAAAATCAAGCAAGTTTCATATAAAGCATGGTCAAAACGGAGCAACGGTGCAAAACATAGACTCCAAACAAGTTATAACAACAATCTGCCCAAAACAGCAAGTAGACACTTTGCAATCATCAAAACAACATGCTACAGGAAACATATGAGCATAAACTTGGCATGCACCTCATTTACATGTAACATACTTCAAATATCATTAAGGTTCAGGTTGCATAGGCATCAAGATTAAACCAATATGATCAATGAAATATGCAACTTTATAACACAGGAGCATATACATGAGCAGAGTTAATATGATGGCAAGTTGAGAGCAACAAAGAGACAAGCTACAACAAGTAAACATAGCAACCAAGGGCATGACATCAATGTCCACATAACAAAGAGCAAATAACATCATGACATCATATACATATAGCTCATGTATTAGTGGTAACCAACAAGACAAAAATGAATGTTGAAACAGTTTCAACAAGTGTAAAACAACAACATTTTGATAGCATGTTTGCAAGCATGGAACAGAGGCATATGATATCCAAAATTAGAAAACATGGCATGTAAACAAAGTACTTACAGCATGCCACAAAGCATGTAATTTGAGCATCTCCAGAATAGGCAAGGAATAGTTACTATCAAGCTCACAACATAGCATCATGAAGTTAACAGAAATCTGGAACAACATATAGGCATGTTCATGGCAATGAAAACATATGCTACAGGACATATATAGGGCATCAAAAGGCACGTAATGATAGAGAGTACCATATACATCAAAAGATGTCAATTAAGCATCTCCAGAATATGCATGGATTAATTGGTAGCATCAAGCAAACATGGCAACATGATATGACAGATTCAGCATTGACAGAAAGTTAACAGCAAGTAGCCCACTTCACAAGCTTCATGCACTCACTACATGGTATATAATAATACATGGATTGCACCCCTGTAAAGATGGCATAATTAAGCTCCTAAAACATGTAAATATCATGCCCATAGGATGCACACAAAAAATGCAACAAAAATGACAAATCAGCAAGTTACAGCAGTTTTCAGTAGTTAACAGCATTATGCATTTTCGCAACAGTGATTAAGATATCAAGATGCACCCTAACATGAATGAAAAGCACACCAACGTTAAGAGAATACAGAGCAAAACATGTGCATGTAAATATCATCATCATAGCATCAACAGGGACAAAGTTGTAGCACTCTCAAGATGCAAAAATGATGTTAACAATCAGCAGATTCCAGCAGTTCATATCATTTTGCCGTTTTGCAACGAAGATTAAGGCATCAATATGAACAGGAATATGAATGCAAACTAGACCATCATGAAGTGCACTCTGAGATGAAAATTTTAACATATTATGCACATGAAACGGAGCACCGAGCATCAAGTTATGACATGACAAACTATGCATCATGCTGATAAAAACCTGGGATTTGGCAGAAATCTCACTCCGGGGAAAAATGGACGGAGGGGTTCCAGGACGGCGCGGTACGGGACGGGCGCGCCGTTTGGTTTGGTGGTCACTGGTGGACGAGGACGGATCGGGACAACGTCGTCCAGATCGGGACTGCGGCTTCGAGGCAGCCGCCGCCGTATCTCCGGCGAGCAGGGGTCGGCGACAAGGTAGAAGTCGGTGAGGCGGCGGGGCGAGGTCGGCGGTGCGGGCCGGCAGGAGGTCGAACGGCGGCGCGGCGCGCTCCTGACGGCGGGAGGCGAGCGCACGGGGTCGCCGGCAGGAGCGGACCGGCGAGGACGCTGACGGGCGGCGCGGGGAGCCGGGCGACGGCCGGAGCAACGACAGCGGGCGGTGGCCGGAGCGAAGGGGTGCGCCGACGAGGTGGGAGGTGGCGCGGAGGAGCGGGGCTCCGTCGGGCCCGGTTCGGCCCGGCGTGGGCCGGACCTGGGCTCGGCGGGCTTGGCGGCGCGCGCGGCTGGAGGGAGGGAGAGAGGGTGAGGTGGCGCGATGTGGTTGGACGGGAGCGGCGGCACGGCTGAGGTGGCGGCCTCCGATTGGCCGTGCGACGTGGCTGGCGGCGGTGGATGCGTCCGACGGTGGGCGAACATGTTCGGCGGGCGAGAGGGAGGTTTGATCTAGGGTTTGCCCGAGAATTTCGGGGGAGGGGACTAATTTATAGGTAGAGAGAGCAAGGAGAGTCCACATGAGGTGCGGTTTTCGCCCACACGATCGTGATCGAACGACGGAGAGCATGGAGAGGGTTTAGATGGCCTATTGGGCTATTGGGATGTTTGGAGGGGTGTTGGGTGATACGTCCATTTTGCATCATGCTTTTATATCAATATTTATTGCATTATAGGCTGTTATTACATGTTATGTCACAATACTTATGGCTATTCTCTCTTATTTTACAAGGTTTATCATGAAGAGGGAGAATGCCGACAGCTGGAATTCTGGGCTGGAAAAGGAGCAAATATTGGAAACCTATTCTGCACAGCTCCAAAAGTCCTTAAACTACACGAAATTCATTTTTGGAATTAATAAGAATTATTGAGTGAAGAAAGTACCAGAGTGGGCCCACACCCTTGCCACGAGGGTGGGGTGCGCGCCCCTGCCTCGTGGGCCCCCTGGTGGCCCTCTGGTGCCCATCTTCTGCTATATGAAGGCTTTTACCCTGGAAAAAATCATAAGCAAGCTTACGGGACGAAACTCCGCCGCCACGAGGCGGAACCTTGGCGGAACCAATCTAGGGCTCCGGCGGAGCTGTTCTGCCGGGGAAACTTCCCTCCGGGAGGGGGAAATCATCACCATCGTCATCACCAACAATCCTCTCATTGGGAGGGGGTCAATCTCCATCAACATCTTCACCAGCACCATCTCCTCTCAAACCCTAGTTCATCTCTTGTATCCAATCTTTGTATCCAAACCACAAATTGGTACCTGTGGGTTGCTAGTAGTGTTGATTACTCCTTGTAGTTGATGATAATTGGTTTATTTGGTGGAAGATCATATGTTCAGATCCTTAATGCATATTAATACTCCTCTGATTATGAACATGAATATGCTTTGTGAGTAGTTACGTTTGTTCCTGAGGACATGGGTGAAGTCTTGCTATTAGTAGTCATGTGAATTTGGTATTCGTTCGATATTTTGATGAGATGTATGTTGTCTCTCCTCTAGTGGTGTTATGTGAACGTCGACTACATGACACTTCACCATTATTTGGGCCTAGAGGAAGGCATTGGGAAGTAATAAGTAGATGATGGGTTGCTAGAGTGACAGAAGCTTAAACCCTAGTTTATGCGTTGCTTCGTAAGGGGCTGATTTGGATCCACTAGTTTCATGTATGGTTAGGTTTACCTTAATACTTCTTTTGTAGTTGCGGATGCTTGCAATAGGGGTTAATCATAAGTGGGATGCTTCTCCAAGAAAGGGCAGCACCCAAGCACCGGTCCATCCACATATCAAATTAACAAAGTAACGAACGCGAACCATATGAAAGTGATGAAAACTAGCTTGACGATAATTCCCATGTGTCCTCGGGAGCGCTTCTCTCATTATAAGAAATTGTCCAGGCTTGTCCTTTGCTACAAAAAGGATTGGGCCACCTTGCTGCACTTTATTTACTTTCATTGCTTGTTACCCGTTACAAATTATCCTATCACAAAACTATCTGTTACCTACAATTTCAGTGCTTGCAGAGAATACCTTACTGAAAACCGCTTGTCATTTCCTTCTGCTCCTCGTTGGGTTCGACACTCTTACTTATCGAAAGGACTACGATAGATCCCCTATACTTGTGGGTCATCAACACTCTTTTCTGGCGCCGTTGCCGGGGAGTGAAGCACCTTTGGTGAGTGGAACTTGGTAAGGAAACATTTATATAGTGTGCTGAAATTTTCTGTCACTTGTGACTATGGAAACTAATCCTTTGAGGGGCTTGTTTGGGGCATCTTCTCCCCAACCAGTAGAGCAAAGAGTTGCTCCTCAACCTACTAAACCTATTGAAAATGTTTACTTTGAGATTCCTTCGGGTATGATAGAGAAACTGCTAGCTAATCCCTTTGCAGGAGATGGAACATTGCATTCCTATTTACACCTTATCTATGTGGATGAAGTTTGTGGATTATATAAGCTTGCAGGTATTCCTGATGATGTTGTCAAGAGGAAGGTCTTCCCTTTATCTTTGAAGGGAGATGCATTGACATGGTATAGTCTATGTGATGATACGGGATCTTGGAACTATAAACGATTGAAATTGGAATTTCACCAGAAGTTCTATCCTATGCATCTTGTTCATCGTGATCGTAATTACATATATAATTTCTGGCCTCGCGAAGGAGAAAGCATCGCTCAAGTTTGGGGGAGGCTTAAGTCAATGTTATATTCATACCCCAATCATGAGCTCTCAAGAGAAATGATTATTCAAAATTTTTATGCTTGGCTTTCTCTCAATGATCGCACCATGCTCGATACTTCCTGTGCTGGTTCTTATATGCTGAAGACTATTGAATTCAAGTGGGACTTATTGGAAAGAATTAAACGCAACTCTGAAGATTGGGGTTCCGACAATGGTAAGGAGTCAGGTATGACACCTAAGTTTGATTGTGTTAAATCTTTTATGGATACCGATGCTTTTCATGGATTTAGCATTAAATATGGACTTGACTCTGAGATAGTAGCTTCTTTCTGTGAATCTTTTGCTACTCATGTTGATCTCCCTAAGGAGAAGTGGTTTAAATACAATCCTCCCATTGAAGTAAAAGTAGTTGCACCTGTTACAGTTGAAGAAAAGACTATCACTTATAATGATCCTATTGTTCCTACTACTTATGTTGAGAAACCACCCTTCCCTGTTAGGATAAAGGATCATGCTAAAGCTTCAACTATTGTTCGTAAAAGTAATACTAGGACATATACACCTCCTGAGAAAATTAAAGTTGAACCTAGTATTGCTATGGTTAAAGATCTCTTGGCCGATAATATTGATGGGCATGTTATTTACTTCTGTGAGGAAGCTGCTAATATTGCTAAACCCGATGGTAAGATACATAGACCTGTTGTAGGCATGCCTGTTATTTCTGTTAAAATAGGAGATCATTGTTATCATGGCTTATGTGATATGGGTGCTAGTGCTAGTGCAATACCTATGTCCTTATATAATGAAATTATGCATGATATTGCACCCGCTAAGTTAGAAGATATTGATGTTACAATCAAGCTTGCGAATAGAGATACTATTCACCATTTGGGATTGTTAGAGATGTTGAAGTCTTGTGTGGGAAAGTTAAATATCCTGCTGATTTTCTTGTTCTTGGTTCCCCACAAGATAAATTTTGTCCCATTATATTTGGTAGACCCTTCTTGAATACTGTCAATGCTAGGATTGATTGTGAAAAGGATGTTGTCACTATTGGTCTGGGGGATACGACACATGAGTTTAATTTTGATAAAGAATTACCTAGTAGGGATGAAATTATTGGTCTTTCTTCTATTGTCGTACCTCCTACTGATCCGTTAGAACAATATTTGCTAGACCATGAAAATGATATGTTTATGCATGAAAGAAGGGAAATAGACGAAGTATTCCTTCAACAGGGTCCTATTTTGAAACACAACTTACCTGTTGAAATCCTAGGGGATCCCCCTCCACCCAAGGGTGATCCCGTGTTTGAGCTTAAACCTTTACCTGATAATCTTAAATATGCTTATCTTGATGAAAAGAAGATATATCCTGTTATTATTAGTGCTAACCTTTCAGAGCAAGAAGAGGAAAGATTATTGAAAACTCTGAAGAAGCACCGTTCTGCTATTGGATATACTCTCGATGATCTTAAGGGCATTAGTCCCACTTTATGCCAACACAAGATTAAATTGGAAGAAGGTGCCAAACCAGTTAAGATCATCAACGGCTGTTAAATCCTAAGATGAAAGAACTGGTATGAAAGGAGATACTAAAGCTCCTTGAGGCCGGTATAATTTATCCCGTTGCTAATAGTGATTGGGTAAGTCCTGTCCATTGCGTCCCTAAGAAGGGAGGTATTATTGTTGTTCGTAATGATAAAGATGAATTGATTCTGCAAAGAATTATTACAGGTTATAGGATGGTAATTTATTTTCGTAAATTAAATAAAACTACTAAGAAATATCATTACCCTTTACCTTTTATTGATCAAATGCTAGAAAGACTATCCAAACATACACATTTCTGCTTTCTAGATGGTTATTCTGGTTTCTCTCAAATACCTGTGTCAGCGGACGATCAATCAAAAACTACTTTTACTTGCCCTTTCGGTACTCTTGCTTATAGACGTATGCCTTTTCGTTTATGTAATGCACCTGCTACCTTTCAAAGATGCATGATGGCTATATTCTCTGACTTTTGTGAAAAGATTTGTGAGGTATTCATGGATGATTTCTCCGTTTATGGATCCTCTTTTGATGATTGCTTGAGCAACCTTGATCGAGTTTTGCAGAGATGTGAAGATACTAGTCTCATCTTGAACTGGGAGAAGTGTCACTTTATGGTTAATGAAGGCATTGTCTTGGGGCATAAAATTTCTGAAAGAGGCATTGAAGTTGATAAAGCTAAGGTTGATGCTATTGAAAAGATGCCGTGTCCCAAGGACATTAAAGGTATAAGAAGTTTCCTTGGTCATGCCGGTTTTTATAGGAGGTTCATTAAGGACTTCTCTAAAATCTCTAGGCCTCTGACTAATCTATTACAAAAAGATATTCCTTTTGTCGATGATGATTGTGTAGAAGCATTTGAAATACTTAAGAAAGCTTTGATCTCTGCACCTATTGTTCAGCCACCTGATTGGAATTTACCCTTCGAAATTATGTGTGATGCTAGTGATTATGCTGTAGGTGCTGTTCTTGGGCAAAGAGTTGATAAGAAATTAAATGTTATTCAATATGCTAGTAAAACTCTAGACACTGCTCAGAGAAATTATGCTACTACCGAAAAAGAATTCTTAGCAGTTGTATTTGCATGTGATAAGTTCAGACCTTATATTGTTGATTCTAAAGTAACTATTCACACTGATCATGCTGCTATTAAATATCTTATGGAAAAGAAAGATGCTAAACCAAGACTTATTAGATGGGTTCTCTTGCTCCAAGAGTTTGATTTGCATATTATTGATAGTAAGGGAGCTGAGAACCCCGTTGTAGACAACTTGTCTAGGTTAGAGAATGTTCTTGATGACCCACTACCTATTGATGATAGCTTTTTTGATGAACAATTAGTGGTTATTAATGCTTCTCCTACTGCTCCATGGTATGCTGATTATGCTAATTACATTGTTGCTAAATTTATACCACCTAGTTTCACATACCAGCAAAAGAAAAAGTTCTTTTATGATTTAAGACATTACTTTTGGGATGACCCACACCTTTATAAAGAAGGAGTAGATGGTGTTATTAGACGTTGTGTACCTGAGCATGAACAGGAACAGATCCTATGCAAGTTTCACTCCGAACCATATGGAGGACACCACGCTGGAGATAGAACTGCACATAAGGTATTGCAATCCGGTTTTTATTGGCCCACTCTCTTCAAAGATGCCCGTAAGTTTGTTTTGTCTTATGATGAATGTCAGAGAATTGATAATATTAGTAGACATCAAGAAATGCCTATGAATTATTCTCTTGTTATTGAACCATTTGATGTTTGGGGCTTTGATCATATGGGACCTTTTCCTGCCTCTAATGGATATACACATATTTTAGTTGCTGTTGATTACGTTACTAAGTGGGTAGAAGCTATTCCAACTAGTAGTGCTGATCATAACACCTATATTAAGATGCTTAAAGAAGTTATTTTTCTGAGGTTTGGAGTCCCTAGATACTTAATGACTGATGGTGGTTCACATTTTATTCATGGTGCTTTTTGTAAAATGCTTGCTAAGTATGATGTTAATCATAGAATTGCATCTCCTTACCACCCACAGTCTAGTGGTCAAGTTGAGTTGAGCAATAGAGAGCTCAAATTAATTTTGCAAAAGACTGTTAATAGATCTAGAATGAATTGGTCCAAGAAACTTGATGATGCATTATGGGCCTATAGAACTACATATAAAAATCCTATGGGTATATCTCCGTATAAGATGGTTTATGGAAAAGCATGTCACTTACCTCTCGAACTTGAACATAAGGCACATTGGGCTATTAAGGAGCTCAACTATGATTTCAAACTTGCCGGTGAGAAGAGATTATTTGACATTAGCTCACTTGATGAATGGAGAACCCAAGCATATGAGAATGCCAAGCTGTTTAAAGAAAAAATTAAAAGATGGCATGAGAAAAGGATACAAAAGTGTGAGTTTAACGTAGGTGATTATGTGTTGCTATTCAACTCTCGTTTAAGATTTTTTGCAGGAAAACTTCTCTCTAAATGGGAAGATCCTTACGTTATCGAGGAGGTCTATCGTCCCGGTGCCATAAAAATCAACAACTTCGAAGGCACAAGTCTGAGGGTGGTGAACGGTCAAAGAATCAAACATTATATCTCAGGTAACCCTATAAATGTTGAAACTAATATTGTTGAAACCGTAACCCCGGAGGAATACATAAGAGACACTTTCCAGAACGTTTCAGACTCCGAAAAGGAATAGGTATGTGGTATGGTAAGTAAATCGACTCCAAAACAATTCTAATAGCAATTTTTCTCCGTTTTGGAATATTTAAGAATTTAGGAAAATAAGAAGTAGTCCGGGAAGGACACGAGGCCTCCACGAGGGTGGAGGGCGCGCCCCCTGCCTCGTGGTCATCTCGTGTGCTCTCCGGACTCCATTTTCTTGCACGACACTTCTTTTGGTCGGTAAAAATTCATTATATAATCTCCCGAAGGTTTTGACCACCGTATCACGCAAAAATCTTCTGTTTTCGTTTCGAGCTGTTTTTCTGACAGATCTAGATCACCATGATGTCTCCAAGCGCTCCCAAGGACAAGTTTTTCGAGAGGGTCATCAACCCCTATCTCGCGGAGGTGCTGCAATACCCTCAAACCATTGAGATGCGTGAGGGGGTGCTGCACATCCGCGATGTGGAGGGACCAAGGCGTACCGGAAGTGTGGAGACAAAGCTCGAAGCTATTGAACAACAAGTTTTCAAGTGCCAAGGGATGGTGGAGCGCGGACTTAACGCCAACCAGATGATGATCGCGGAGTTCACCAACAACCACAAGCTGGACGCCAAGAACATTGGGGAGACCATCTTCAAGCGTCACGAGAAAATCGAGCACCTCCATGCCCAGATCTATGACCTGCAAAACCAAAACTGTGAGTATCAATATAGATTCAAGAGGATGAGTTTGGCTGCAGATTTGAGGATCCTGCAGACTCGATCATCTTTCTATGATGGTGAGCCTATGCCTTGGAAGACGGACGACAAGCCTACATCATCAACAACTCCTTCTTCACCACCTCCGAGGACATAATCACATGGGTATGGGCACTCCCCTTGGCAATTGCAAAGCTTGGGGGAGTTGCCCAGATATCGTATCAGCATCACACTCCTATCTTTACCGTTTTACTTAGTTCGATCCTTTTAGTAATATCTTGATCTAGTAGAATAAAGTTTTGGTTTGAATTAGTTTTGAGTTTTGCTTTGTGATCTCTCTATGTAATCGAGTCCGTGAGCTATATAATAAAGATTAGTGTTGAGTCAAGGGCTTTGTTATCTGGCTATGATCTTGAGAAAATAGAAAGAATAAAAAGAGATAAAAGAGTTCATATTGATCTTATGGATAGTAATGACTTCACACATAAAGAGTATGAGGCTTAAAAGTTGTTGAGAGTTGACAAACATAGTTTTGGTCATCGTTGCAATTAATAGGAAGTAATAAAGAAAGAGAGGTTTTCACATATAAATATACTATCTTGGACATCTTTTATGATTGTGAGCACTCATTAAGTATGACATGCTAAAGAGTTGATGTTGGACAAGGAAGAAAATGTGATGGGTTATGTTTTCTCACATCTTAGTTAAAGTATATTGTCATGGATCGTCCAACATGTTGAGCTTGCCTTTCCCCCTCATGCTAGCCAAAATTCCTTGCACCAAGTAGAGATACTACTTGTGCTTCCAAATATCCTTAAACCCAGTTTTTGCCATGAGACTCCACCATACCTACCTATGGATTGAGTAAGATCCTTCAAGTAAGTTGTCATGTTGCAAGAAATAAAAATTACTCTCAAAATATGTATGACTTATTAGTGTAGAGAAAATAAGCGTTATACGATCGTGTGATATGGAAGTAATAAAAGCGACAGACTGCATAATAAAGGTTCATATCACAAGTGGCAATATAAAGTGACATTCTTGTGCATTAAGATTTTGTGCATCCAACCCTAAAAGCACATGACAACCTCTGCTTCCCTCTGTGAAGGGCCTATATTTTACTTTATGTCTTTACATTATGCAAGAGTCAAGGTGATCTTCACCTTTCCCTTTTCATTTTATCCTTTGGCAAGCACCTCGTGTTGGAAAGATCCTGATATATATATATATATATATATATATATATATATATATATATATATATATATATATATCCAATTGGATGTAAGTTGGCATGAACTATTATTGTTGACATTACCCTTGAGGTAAGACGTTGGGAGGCAACACTATAAGCCCCTATCTTTCTCTGTGTCCGATTAAAATTCCAGAACCATAAGTATTGCGTAAGTGTTAGCAATTGTAGAAGACTATATGATAGTTGAGTATGTGGACTTGCTGAAAAGCTCTATTCTTGACTCTTTCCAATGTTATGATAAATTGCAATTGCTTCAGTGACTGAGATTATAGTTTGTTAGTTCTCAATGAAATTTCTGAACTATACATGACATTGTGAATTGATTGTTACTTGAGCATAAGAAATCATATGACAAAATCTATATATGTTGCTGTTATAAGAATGATCATGATGCCCTCATGTCCGTATTTTATTTTTATCGACACCTCTATCTCTAAACATGTGGACATATTTTTCGATATCGGCTTCCGCTTGAGGACAAGCGAGGTCTAAGCTTGGGGGAGTTGATACGTCCATTTTGCATCATGCTTTTATATCAATATTTATTGCATTATGGGCTGTTACTACATGTTATGTCACAATACTTATGGCTATTCTCTCTTATTTTACAAGGTTTATCATGAAGAGGGAGAATGCCGGCAGCTGGAATTCTGGGCCGGAAAAGGAGCAAATACTGGAAACCTATTCTGCACAGCTCCAAGAGTCCTGAAACTCCACGAAATTCATTTTTGGAATTAATAAGAATTATTGAGCGAAGAAAGTACCAGAGGGGGCCCACACCCTTGCCACGATGGAGGGGGGCGCGCCCACCCCTACTGGGCGCGCCCCCTGCCTTGTAGGCCCCCTGGTGGCCCTCCGGTGCCCATCTTCTGCTATATGAAGGCTTTTACCCTGGAAAAAATCATAAGCAAGCTTACGGGACGAAACTCCGCCGCCACGAGGCGGAACCTTTGCGGCACCAATCTAGGGCTCCGACGAAGCTGTTCTGCCGGGGAAACTTCCCTCCGGTAGGGGGAAATCATCACCATCGTCATCACCAACGATCCTCTCATCGGGAGGGGGTCAATCTCCATCAACATCTTCACCAGCACCATCTCCTCTCAAACCCTAGTTCATCTCTTGTATCCAATCTTTGTATCCAAACCACAAATTGGTACCTGTGGGTTGCTAGTAGTGTTGTTTACTCCTTGTAGTTGATGCTAATTGGTTTATTTGGTGGAAGATCATATGTTCAGATCCTTAATGCATATTAATACTCCTCTGATTATGGACATGAATATGCTCTATGAGTAGTTATGTTTGTTCCTGAGGACATGGGTGAAGTCTTGCTATTAGTAGTCATGTGAATTTGGTATTCGTTCGATATTTTGATGAGATGTATGTTGTCTCTCCTCTAGTGATGTTATGTGAACGTCGACTACATGACACTTCACCATTATTTGGCCCTAGAGGAAGGCATTGGGAAGTAATAAGTAGAAGATGGGTTGCTAGAGTGACAGAAGCTTAAACCCTAGTTTATGCGTTGCTTCATAAGGGGCTGATTTGGATCCACTAGTTTCATGCTATGGTTAGGTTTACCTTAATACTTCTTCTGTAGTTGCGGATGCTTGCAATAGGGGTTAACCATAAGTGGGATGCTTGTCCAAGAAAGGGCAGCACCCAAGCACCGGTCCACCCACATATCAAATTATCAAAGTAACGAACGCGAATCATATGAATGTGATGAAAACTAGCTTGAGGATAATTCCCATGTGTCCTCGGGAGTGCTTTTCTCATTATAAGAAATTGTCCATGCTTGTCATTTGCTACAAAAAGGATTGGCCACCTTGCTGCACTTTATTTACTTTCATTTCTTGTTACTCGTTACAAATTATCCTATCACAAAACTATCTATTACCTACAATTTCAGTGCTTGCAGAGAATACCTTACTGAAAACTGCTTGTCATTTCCTTTTGATCCTCGTTGGGTTCGACACTCTAACTTATCGAAAGGACTACGGTAGATCCCCTATACTTGTGGGTCATCATTGGGCTGCAAAGGGAGAGGGGCTTTGCGGCTACCCGGTTAACCGTTGGGGCATCAAACGACCTCCAAATGGAACAAAATTTGACGGGCGGTCTACCGGTGATATACCAAGGCCACTCGGCAAATCTCGGCCCATTCCGAGAACATTTTTCGGCAGAACGGACAACGGAGAGAACCGGCGAAAACCCGAACGGATGCAAGTTTTGAAAAAACATGCAGATGAAATGCAGATGATGACATGGAAAAGTGCAACACGCAAGCAAATGACATGGCAACGACAACGAATAACTGGAAGACACCCGGCGCATCGGATTTGGGGCATCACAATATAGTTCGGCTGTCCGAGGACCCCTTAATCCAGGACTCCCTCAGTAGCCCCTGAACCAGGATTCAATGACGATGAGTGACGTGTACTACGCAACCTTCTTCTTGTAGACGTTGTTGGGCCTCCAAGTGCAGAGGTTTGTAGGACAGTAGAAAATTTCCCTCAAGTGGATGACCTAAGGTTTATCAATCCGTGGGAGGCGTAGGATGAAGATGGTCTCTCTCAAACAACCCTGCAACCAAATAACAAAGAGTCTCTTCTATCCCCAACACACCCAATACAATGGTAAATTGTATAAGTGCACTAGTTCGGCGAAGAGATGGTGATACAAGAGCAATATGGATGGTAGATATAGGTTTTTGTAATCTGAAAATATAAAAACAGCAAGGTAACTAATGATAAAAGTGAGCGTAAACGGTATTGCAATGCTAGGAAACAAGGCCTAAGGTTCATACTTTCGCTAGTGCAAGTTCTCTCAACAATAATAACATAATTGGATCATATAACTATCCCTCAACATGCAACAAAGAGTCACTCCAAAGTCAATAATAGCGGAGAACAAACGAAGAGATTATTGTAGGGTACGAAACCACCTCAAAGTTATCCTTTCTGATCGATCTATTCAAGAGTCCGTAGTAAAATAACACGAAGCTATTCTTTCCGTTCGATCTATCATAGAGTTCGTACTAGAATAACACCTTAAGACACAAATCAATCAAAACCCTAATGTCACCTAGATACTACAATGTCACCTCAAGTATCCGTGGGCATTATTATACGATATGCATCACACAATCTCAGATTCATCTATTCAACCAACACAAAGTAATTCAAAGAGTGCCCCAAAGTTTCTATCGGAGAGTCAAGACGAAAACGTGTGCCAACCCCTATGCATAAGTTCATTGAACCCGCAAGTTGATCACCAAAACATACATCAAGATTGTGCCATATCAAGAACACGAGAGAGAGAGAGAGAGAGAGAGAGAGATCAAACACATAGCTACTAGTACATACCCTCAGCCCCGAGGGTGAACTACTCCCTCTTCATCATGGAGAGCGCCGGGATGATGAAGATGGCCACCGGTGAGGGATCCCCCCTCCGGCAGGGTGCCGGAACGGGTTCCTCAGACGTTTTTGGTGGCTACAGAGGCTTGCCGCGGCGGAACTCCCGATCTATTGTGCTCCCCGATATTTTTAGGGTATATGGACATATATAGGCGAAAGAAGTCGGTTAGGGGAGCCATGAGGGGCCCACGAGGGTGGGGGGCGCGCCTCCCTGCCTCGTGGCTTCCTCGAAGCTTCCCTGACGTCTACTCCAAGTCTCCTGGATTGCTTTCGTTCCAAAAATAGACTCTCCCGAAGGGTACATTCCGTTTGGCCTCCGTTTGATATTCCTTTTCTTTGAAACACTGAAATAGGCAAGAAAACAACAATTTGGGCTGCGCCTCTGGTTAGTAGGTTAGTCCCAAGAATGATATAAAAGTGTAAAGTAAAGCCCATAAACATCTAAAACGGGTAATATAATAGCATGGAACAATCAAAAATTATAGATAGTTTGGAGACGTATCAAGCATCCCCAAGCTTAATTTCTGCTCGTCCCCGAGTAGGTAAATGATAAAAACAGAATTTTTTATGTGGAATGTGATACGTCTCCAACGTATCTATAATTTTTGATTGTTCCATGCTATTATATTACTTGTTTTGGATGTTTATGGGCTTTACTTTACACTTTTATATCATTTTTGGGACTAACCTACTAACCGGAGGCCCAACCCATATTGCTGTGTTTTTGCCTATTTCAGTATTTCGAAGAAAAGGAATATCAAACGGAGTCCAAACGGAATGAAACCTTCAGGAGCGATCTTTTTGGAACAAACGTGATCCAGAGGACTTGGAGTGCAAGTCAAGAAGCAATCGAGGCGGCCACGAGGGTGGAGGGCGCGCCCTCCCCTACTAGGCGCGCCCCCCTATCTCATGGGCCCCTCGGGCGTCCACCGACCTGCTTCTTCCTCCTATATATACCCATGTACCCCAAAAACATCAGAAGCGCCCACGAAAAACTATTTCCACCGCCGTAACCTTCTGTATCCGCGAGATCCCATCTTGGAGCCTTCGCCGGCGCTCCGCCGGAGTGGGAATCGATCACGGAGGGCTTCTACATCAATACCATAGCCCCTCCGATGAGTTGTGAGTAGTTTACCACAGACCTTCGGGTCCATAGTTATTAGCTAGATGGCTTATTCTCTCTCTTTGAATCTCAATACAAAGTTCTCCTCGATCTTCTTGGAGTTCTATTCGATGTAACTCTTTTTGCGGTGTGTTTGTCGAGATCCGATGAATTGTGAGTTTATGATCAAGTTTATCTATGAGAAATATTTGAATCTCCTCTGAATTCTTTTATGTGTGATTAAGTTATCTTTGCAAGTGTCTTCGAATTATCAGTTTGGTTTGGCCTAGTAGATTGATCTTTCTTGCATTGGGAGAAGTTCTTAGCTTTGGGTTCAATCTTGCGGTGTCCTTTCCCAGTGACAGCAGGGGCAGCAAGGCACGTATTGTATTGTTGCCATCGAGGATAAAAAGATGGGGTTTACATCATATTGCATGAGTTTATCCCTCTACATCATGTCATCTTTCTTAATGCATTACTCTGTTCTTTATGAACTTAATACTCTAGATGCATGCTGGATAGCGGTCGATGTGTGGAGTAATAGTAGTAGATGCAGAATCGTTTCGGTCTACTTGTCACGGACGTGATGCCTATATACATGATCATGCCTAGATAATCTCATAATTATTCGCTTTTCTATCAATTGCTCGACAGTAATTTGTTGACCCACTGTAATACTTATGCTATCTTGAGAGAAGCCACTAGTGAAAACTATGGCCCCCGGGTCTATCTTTTATCATATAAGTTTGCCATCTACTTTTATTTGCATCTTTACTTTTCCAATCTATATCACAAAAATACCAAAAATATTTATCTTATCATATTATCTCTATCAGATCTCACTTTTGCAAGTGGCCGTGAAGGGATTGACAACCCCTTTTTTGCGTTGGTTGCGAGTTCTTATTTGTTTATGTAGGTGCGTAGGACTTTTGAGGAGCCTCCTACAGGATTGATACCTTGGTTCTCAAAAAGTGAGGGAAATACTTACGCTACTATTGTTGCATCACCCTTTCCTCTTCAAGGAAAACCAACGCAAGCTCAAGACGTAGCAAGAAGGATTTCTGGCGCCGTTGCCAGGGAGGTCTTCGCTCAAATCAAGACATACCAAGTACCCATCACAAACGCATCTCCCTCGCATTTACATTATTTTCCATTTGCCTCTCGTTTTCCTCTCCCCCACTTCACCCTTGGCGTTTTATTCGCCCTCTCTTTCCCAATCTCCTCTCTCTTTCTCTTGCCTTTTTTGTTTGCTTGTGTGTTGGATTGCTTGTCGCAATGGCGCAAGACAATACCAAATTGTGTGACTTTTCCAATAACAATAATAATGATTTCCTTAGTACTCCGATTGCTCCTCTTAATGATGCTGAATCTTGTGAAATCAATGCTGCTTTGCTGAATCTTGTTATGAAAGATCAATTCTCCGGCCTTCCTAGTGACGATGCCGCTACCCATCTTAACAACTTTGTTGATTTGTGTGAGATGCAAAAAAATAAAGATACGGATAATGATATTGTTAAATTGAAGTTATTTCCGTTTTCTCTTAGAGATCGTGCTGAAGTTTGGTTTTCGTCTTTGCCTAAGAATACTATTGATTCGTGGAATAAGTGCAAAGATGCTTTTATCTCTAAGTATTTTCCTCCCGCAAAGATCATCTCTCTTCGGAACGATATTATGAATTTTAAGCAACTTGATCATGAGCATGTTGCCCAATCTTGGGAAAGAATGAAATTGATGATTCGCAATTGCCCTACTCATGGTTTGAATTTATGGATGATCATACAAAAATTTTATGCCGGCTTGAATTTTGCTTCTAGAAATCTTTTAGATTCGGCTGCGGGAGGCACGTTTCACTACTGGAATCAGCTAATTTGCCATCTACCAGATCTTTGCCGTCTGCTAGCTGACGGCAAAGAAGCTCTTTGCCATCAGCTACCCAAAAGCAGACGGCAAAGAAAAGGCTGAAGGCAAAGAAGCTCTTTTGCCATGTGCCAACTCTTTGCCGTCTGCCAGCAGACGGCAAAGAATCTTTGCCGTCCGCTGGCAGACGGCAAAGAGTGAGGTGGCCCCACCCCCCGCTCGTTTGAAAAAATCTTAACGGCCCATCTCTTTGCCGTCCGCTAGCAGACGGCAAAGAGGCAAAAAGGCGGACGGCAAAGGCTGGCGGACGGCAAAGAGGGCACTTGACTAACGGCAGGTACCCCCCCGCTCGTTACTCACTTCCTCCTCGCCTCTCCTCCCACCCCGCCGCCGCCGCCGCCCCACCGCCCCCGCCGCCCCATCGCCCCACCGCCCCGGCTCCCCGCCGCCCGACCGCCCCGTCGCCCCCCCCCGCCCCGGCCCCCCGCCGCCCCGCGCCCCACCGCCGCCCCGCGCCCCCCGCCGTCCCAGGCCGCCTCCTCCACCGCCCCGCCTCGGCCCCCCACCGCCCGAACCCCCCGCCGCCCCGGCCCCCCGCCGCCCGGGCCCCTGCCGCCCCGCCTCCTCCACCGCCCCGCCCCGGCCCCCCGCCGCCCCGCGTCCTCCACCGCCCGCCTCGGCCCCCCGTCGCCGCCCCCTCCCCGACCCGTCGCCACCCCCCACAGTGAGCCCCTCCCATTTTTTCTGTTTTTTTGTTTTTCTTTTCTGTTTAGATAAGGTTTTTTAGTTTAAGTTTTTTCAGTTTAGAATTATTAGTTTAGGTTATTTAGTTTAATTAGTTTAGGTTTAATTAGTTTAAATAGTTTAGTTTTAATTAGTTTAGGTTTTTAGTTTAGGTTTAGGTTAAGTAGAAGGGGGAAGAAGAAGAAGAAGAAGAAGAAGAAGAGGAGGAGGAGGAGGAGGAGGAGAAAGAAGAAGAAGAAGAAGAAGAAGAAGAAGAAGAAGAAGAAGAAGAAGAAGAAGAAGAAGAAGAAGAAGAAGAAGAAGAAGAAGAAGAAGAAGAAGAAGAAGAAGAGGAGGAGGAGGAGGAGGAGGAGGAGGAGGAGGAGAAAGAAGAAGAAGAAGAAGAAGAAGAAGAAGAAGAAGAAGAAGAAGAAGAAGAAGAAGAAGAAGAAGAAGAAGAAGAAGAGGAGGAGGAGGAGGAGGAGGAGGAGAAAGAAGAAGAAGAAGAAGAAGAAGAGGAGGAGGAGGAGGAGGAGGAGAAAGAAGAAGAAGAAGAAGAAGAAGAAGAAGAAGAAGAAGAAGAAGAAGAAGGAGGAGCTACATATGTGTCTTGAATCATCAATATGCGTAACCAATATGTGTCTCCCGTTCGAAAGCGTCATAGTTATAAATATGCATGCATTTGCATATTTATAACCTTGATTCTTTCGAATTGTCCAACGCTATCCATGGACAGCCCGAGTATGTTTAGATTGGGTTCGTTTTCCCATATGCTTTGCTCCAGATCCGACGCATAAATTTGTCAGTGCCTCCCCTGTTGTTCTCCGGGTACACATCCTCTCTGTTTATTGCAGAGACGTGTATCAGGAGAACAACGGGGAGGTGCTGCCGAAATTTTGCGTAGGATCCGGGGCATAGGATGGGAAAATGAACCCAATCTAAACATACTCGGGTGGGATTAGGACCTATCATTACCTATTAGAGTGTAGGTTGCATGGACGTAATAAAATTGACAAAGTAGATCAACTGATGAATACATACATGGTGAATTATATATATATATATATATATTTGTTGTGTGTCTAGTAGCTCTGAAAGTCAAGATGAGTGATCGTGCATGGATGTACACCGGTCACACTAGTCAGAACAAATGGAGCACTGAATGGTTCACAAAAACCAAGGGGTTTGTGCGAGCCGCATTTGCAAATGGCCAGAGGAAAACCTGGTGCCCCTGTTTACGGTGCGGCAATTGGGAAAAGAGGACAGAGGCTGAAATGGGAAAACACCTGCAGAAGAGTGGTTTTACGCCCGATTATACGGTGTGGACATTTCATGGTGAGTCTGCCCAACGTGACCGAGCTGAGGTGGATCGTCGTCGCATCGACGAGCATGGTACCGGGATGGAAAACATGGTGCAAGACTTTGATGATGCTCGGGATTCGGACGAGGAGATGGAGGAATCTGCAAAGGCCTTCAATGAAATGTTGGAGTCTTCAAAACGTCCGCTCCATGAGCACACTGAGCTTTGTCAGTTGGATGCCATCTCACAAGTAATGGCTCTGAAGGCTCAGTTCAACTTGGGCAGAGAATGCTACGATGCAATGATGACAGTATTTGGACGCTTTCTACCCAAAGGCCATGTAATGCCTGCAAACCTGTACCAGTCGGACAAAATCCTCCGTGCACTGAAGATGCCCTATGATAAGATACATGCCTGTGAGAAAGGATGTGTCTTGTTTAGGCTTGACTATGCGGACTTGAACTATTATCCCATTTGCAAGTCTTCCAGGTATGTTGTGGTAGACAACGGTATGGGTGAGAAGACACACACCAAAATCCCCGTTAGTGTTCTTCGGTATATGCCAATCGTACCAAGACTTCAACGTCTTTTCATGGTCGAAGAGACGGCCAGACAGATGACATGGCACAAAACGAGCAAAAGAACCGAACTAGATGCAGATGGGAATCTGATGATTGTACACACATCGGATGGTGTTGCGTGGAAAAAGTTTGATGAATTACATGGTGACAAAGCGGCAGATCCGAGGCATCCTCGAGTCGGCATCAGCATGGATGGGTTCAGTGTGTTTGGTATGACGGCAACCCAATACAGTTGTTGGCCCGTATTTGTCTTTCCACTCAATCTCCCCCCGGACAGATTATGCAAAGAAAGAACATTTTCCTGACGTTGATAATTCCAGGGCCCAACTATCCGGGGAAAAATATGAATGTGTACATGCAACCGCTTAAGGACGAATTGCAAGAAGCCTGGGATAATGGGTTCAGGACATACGATGCCTATAGCAAACGGAACTTCATAATGCGTGTCTGGTACATGTACTCGACGCATGACTTGCCGGCGTATGCGCTATTCGTTGGCTGGTGTGTGCATGGAAGGTTCCCGTGCCCCACATGCAAGGGAGCTCTTGAGTTTCGTTGGCTTCAGGCCGGTCGCAAGTTCTCTTGCTTCGACATGCATAGACAGTTCCTGAATCCTCGCCATAAGTTCAGGAAAGACAAGAAGAACTTCATCAGAGGTAGAGTTGTCAAAAACTCTGCACCACATGCATTGACAGGCCAACAGACCCTGGATCAGTTAAACGCTCTCGAGCCAGATCCAGAGCGTCCAGGGTACTTCAAGGGGTATAATTCTAAGCACGCCTGGACTCACAAAACATGCTTATGGGATCTGCCTTACTTCAAAGACCTCCTTTGCCCACACAACATCGACGTGATGCACACTGAGAAGAATATCGCCGAGGCACTTTTTGGTACATTGTTCGGCATAGATGGGAAGTCAAAGGATAATACTAAGGCTAGAGTCGATCTGGAGGCGCTATGTGATAGGCCTTTACAAAACATGAAAGAAACAAAAGGAAAGCAGAACTGGACGAAGCCAAAGGCATGGTTCAATCTTGGAAGGCCAGCTATGAGGGAAATTATCTTGTGGGTGAAAATGCAGTTGATGTTCCCCGATGGGTATGCAGCGAATCTACAGAGGGGAGCCAGTCTTGATAAATTGAAGATATTTGGTCTCAAGAGTCATGATTGGCACATATGGATTGAGCGGGTAATGCCGGTGATGTTGCGTGGCTTCATCCCTGAGGATGAATGGCTAGTATTGGCAGAACTCAGCTATTTCTTCCGTGTTCTTTGTGCGAAAGAACTATCGCCTGGCGTGCTAGAAGAAATGGAAGAGTTGGCGCCGGAGTTGATCTGCAAGTTAGAGAAGATCTTTCCACCGGGCTTCTTTAATCCAATGCAACATTTGATTTTGCATCTCCCGACCGAGGCAAGATTGGGGGGGGGGGCGTGCAAAATCGTTGGTGCTACCCAACTGAGAGGATGCAGAAGACGCTTCGACAAAAATGTAAAAATAAACGTAGAATTGAAGCATCGATGGCTGAGGCATTCATCACTGAGGAGGCGGCAAACTTCGTGACAGCACACTACGAAGCCAAAAATCGTCATTTGCATAATTCGAAGCCTCGGTACAATGCTGACGACCCTAAAAAGGGTGGATCCAACCTCAGCCTATTCAAAGGGAATCTCGCACCAGCCAGTGTTTCAAATCCAGTATCTTTGGATAACGAACAATGGCGGACCATTTCGTTGTATATCTTCAACAACCTGATAGAAGTGCGGACGTACATCGAGTAAGTTCTCGGTACATAGTTTCGCAACTTCTATTTCCTTTGAACTGCTCTTATTCCTGGATATTTCATACAGTCGATACGTCACCTTATTCTCGTATGGAGCGGTGATCCAAAAGGATTCTGTCGAAGAGTATGAGCTTCTCGCAAATCAAGGAGGCAGCTATCCCGGTTTCATCTCTTGGTTCAAACAAACGGTAATTTCTATTAGACTTGTAGGCTAATTTGTAGGCGGCTATCCCGGTTTCATTCGCTAATTTGTGCGTAATGCAACAATCCTTTCATATTAAACTTGTAGGCTAATTCAGAGTCTATGGACGCCGAATTGAGACAAGTCGCTAATGGTTTTGACTATAAGGTCCGTTCATTTGACAAATACGACATCAACGGGTATCGCTTTCGTACCTATGGCAAAGAGCTATCTATGGCCTACCGAAAGTCTACAAATTGTTGTGTATCTGCTATCGGCGAAGGAGGTACCGAGTATTATGGGAGAGTTGAAGCAATTTATGAACTTTGCCATCTGTGGCAGACGGCAAAGACCAGAGAAATTTTGCCGTCAGCGGCGGACGGCAAAGGTCTGCCGTTAGCCACTTAACGGACTGACATCACAATTATTGCCGTCCGCCTTCTTTGCCATCCGCCGCAGACGGCAAAGAACCTTTGCCGTCCGCCGCCAGGAAGCAGACGGCAAAGCAGCTGTTTACCGTAGCCTTCTTTGCCGGAGCCTTTTGCCGTCCGCGGCTGACGGCAAAGGTCTTTGCCGTCCGCCTTTCGAGCCTTTGCCGTCCGCCATGGCAGACGGCAAAGTAGATGTTTCCTGTAGTGTTTATGGAAATCACTTTACGAGAAGCTACTAAACTCCTTGATAACATTATGGCTAATTATTCTCAATGGCACACCGAAAGATCTACTAGTAAAAAAGTGCATGCTATAGAAGAAATTAATGTTTTGAGTGGAAAGATGGATGAACTTATGAAATTGTTTGCTACTAAGAGTGCTCCTATTGATCCCAATGATATGCCTTTGTCTACTTTGATTGAGAATAATAATGAATCTATGGATGTGAATTTTGTTGGTAGGAATAATTTCGGTAACAATGCTTATAGAGGAAACTTTAATCCTAGACCGTTCCCTAGTAATTCCTCTAATAATTATGGAAATTCCTACAACAATTCTTATGGTAATTTTAATAAGATGCCCTCAGAATTTTAGAATAGTGTGGAAGAATTTATGATCTCTCAAAAGAATTTTAATGCTTTTCTTGAAGAAAAATTGCTTAAAGTTGATGATTTGGCTAGGAACTTTGATAGACTTTCGCTTGATGTTGATTCTTTGAAACTTAGATCTACTCCTCCTAAGCATGATATCAATGAGTCTCTCAAAGCTATGAGAATTTCCATTGATGAGTGCAAAGAAAGAACCGCTAGATTGCGTGCAAAGAAAGATTGCTTTGTAAAAGCATGTTCTTCTAGTTCCTATGAAAATAATGATGAAGATCTTAAAGTTATTGATGTGTCCCCTATTAGATCTTTGTTTTGCAATATGAATCTTTATAATGATGGGACTGGAGATGAGTCAACTTTAGTTAAAAGGCGTTCCAATGATTCGGAGTTTTTAGATCTTGATGCTAAATTTGGTAAAAGTGGGATTGAAGAGGTCAAGACTTTAAATAGCATTGAACCCACTATCTTGGATTTTAAGGAATTTAATTATGATAATTGTTCTTTAAAAGATTGTATTTCCTTGTTGCAATCCGTTGTGAATTCTCCTCATGCTTATAGTCAAAATAAAGCTTTTACCAAACATATTGTTGATGCCTTGATGCAATCTTATGATGAAAAACTTAATTTGGAAGTTTCTATACCTAGAAAACTTTATGATGAGTGGGAACCTACTGTAAAGATTAAAATTAAAGACCATGAGTGCTATGCTTTGTGTGATTTGGGTGCTAGTGTTTCCACGATTCCGAAAACTGTATGTGATATTCTAGGTTTCCATGATCTTGATGATTTCTATTTAAATTTGCTCCTTGCGGATTCCACTATTAAAAAGTCTATGGGAAGAATCAATGATGTTCTTATTGTTGCAAATAGGAATTTGGTGCCAGTAGATTTTATCGTTCTTGATATAGATTGCAATCTTTCTTGTCCTATTATTCTTGGTAGACCTTTCCTTAGAACGATTGGTGCAATTATTGATATGAAGGAAGGGAATATTAGATTCCAATTCCCATTAAGGAAGGGCATGGAGCACTTTCCAAGAAAGAAAGTTAAATTGCCTTATGAATCTATAATACGAGCCACTTATGAATTTACTGCCAAAGATGGCACTACTTAGATCTATCCTCGCTTTTATGCCTAGCTAGGGGCGTTAAACGATAGCACTAGTTGGGAGGCAACCCAATTTTATTTTTGTTTTTTGTTTTTGCTTCTGTTTAGTAATAAATTTATCATCTACCTTCTGTTTAGATGTGTTTCTATGTTTTAGTTAGTGTTTGTGCCAAGTTAAACCTATAGGATCTTCTTGGATGACAACTATTTGATCTTGCTGAAAATTCCAGAAACTTTCTGTTCACGTAAACAATTGTTTAAAATCACCAGAACGTGATAAAATACTGATTCCAATTGCAGTAGATCAATAAACAAATTATCTAGGTCGTCCTATTTTGGTAGAAGTTTCTGAATTCCAGAAGTTTGCGTTAGTTACATATTACTACAGACTGTTCTGTTTTTGACAGATTCTGTTTTTCGTGTGTTGTTTGCTTATTTTGATGAATCTATGGCTAGTAAAATAGTTTATAAACCATAGAGAAGTTGGAATACAGTAGTTTTAACACCAATATAAATAAATAATGAGTTCATTACAGTACCTTGAAGTTGTGTTTTGTTTTCTTTTCGCTAACGGAGCTTACGAGATTTCTGTTGAGTTTTGTGTTGTGAAGTTTTCAAGTTTTGGGTAAAGATTTGATGGACTATGGAATAAGGAGTGGCAAGAGCCTAAGCTTGGGGATGCCCATGGCACCCCAAGATATTCAAGAATAGCCAAAATCCTAAGCTTGGGGATGCCCCGGGAAGGCATCCCCTCTTTCGTCTTCGTTTATGGTTAACTTTACTTGGAGCTATATTTTTATTCACCACATTATATGTGTTTTGCTTGGAGCGTCTTGTATGATATTAGTCTTTGCTTTTTAGATCACCAAAATCATCCTTGCTGCACACACCTTTTGGGGAGAAACCCACTTGATTAGAATTTATTAGAACACTCTATATGCTTCACTTATATCTTTTGAGCTAGATAGTTTTTGCTCTAGTGCTTCACTTATATTTTTTAGAGCACGGCGGTGGCTTAATTTTGAAGAAATTGTTGATCTCTCATGCTTCACTTATATTATTTTGAGAGTCTTTTAGAACAGCATGGTATTTGCTATGGTTATAAAATTGGTCCTAGAATGATGAGCATCCAAGTTGAGTATAATAAAAACTATCATAGAAAGTGCATTTAACACTAGGATCAATTTGATGCTTGATAATTGTTTTGAGATATAAAGGTAGTAATTCTAGAGTCAAGCTAGTTGGGTAATTATGAAATTGAGAAATACTTGTGTTGAAGTTGGCAAGTCCCGTAGCATGCACGTATGGTAAAAGTTGTGTGACAAATTTGTTGCATGAGGTGCTCTTTTGATTGTCTTCCTTATGAGTGGCAGTCGGGGACGAGCGATGGTCTTTTCCTACCAATCTAACCCTCTAGGGGCATGCGTAGTAGTACTTTGCTTCGAGGGCTAAGTAAACTTTTGCAACAAGTATATGAGTTCTTTATGACTAATGTGAGTCCATGGATATACGCACACTTACCCTTCCACTTTGCTAGCCTCTATTATGACGCGCAACTTCCGCCGGTATCTTGCACCCATTATTTACCTTCCTCAAAACAGCCACCATACCTACCTATTATGGCATTTCCATAGCCATTCCGAGGTATATTTCCATACATCTTTCCACCGTTCCGTTTATTATGACACGCTCCATCATTGTCATATTGCTCTTTGCATGATCATGTAGTTGACATCGTATTTGTGGCAAGGCCACTCTCATAATTTTTCATACATGTCACTCTTGATTCATTGCATATCCCGGTACACCGCCGGAGGCATTCATATAGAGTCATATTTTGTTCTAAGTGTTGAGTTGTAATTCTTGAGTTGTAAATCAATAAAAGTGTGATGATCTCCATTTTTAGAGCATTGTCCCAAGTGAGGAAAGGATGATGGAGACTATGATTCCCCCACAAGTCGGGATGAGACTCTGGACTTTAAAAATAAATAAAAGAGGCCAAAGAAGCACACAAAAAAATGAGACAAAAGGAGAGAAGGGACAATGCTACTATCTCTTTTCCACACTTGTGCTTCGGAATAGCACCATGATCTTCATGATAGAGAGTCTCCTATGTTATCACTTTCGTATACTAGTGGGAATTTTCATTATAGAACTTGGCTTGTATATTCCAACGATGGGCTTCCTCAAAATGCCCTAGGTCTTCGTGAGCAAGCGAGTTGGATGCACACCCACTTAGTTTCTCTTGTTGAGCTTTCATACATTTATAGCTCTAGTGCATCCGTTGCATGGCAATCCCTACTCACTCACATTGATATCTATTGATGGGCATCTCCATAGCCCGTTGATACGCCTAGTTGATGTGAGACTATCTTCTCCCTTTTTGTCTTCACAACCACCACCATATACCACCATAGTGCTATGTCCATGGCCTGCGCTCATGTATTGCATAAGAGTTGAAAAAAGCTAAAGCGCGTTAAAAAGTATGAACCAATTTCTCGGCTCGTCATCGGGGTTGTGCATGATAGGAGTATTTTGTGTAATGAAAATGAAGCATGGCCTAAATATATGATTTTGTAGGGATAAGCTTTCTTTGGCTATGCTATTTTGATAAGACATGATTATTTGCTAGTATGCTTCGAAGTATTATTATTTTTATGTTTCATAAGCTTTTATCTTGAATCATTTGGATCTAAACAATCATGCCACAATAAACAAAATTACATTGAGAATTATGCTAGGTAGCATTCCACATCAAAAATTCTGTTTTTATCATTTACCTACTCAAGGACGAGCAGGAATTAAGCTTGGGGATGCTTGATACGTCTCCAACGTATCTATAATTTTTGATTGTTCCATGCTATTATATTACTTGTTTTGGATGTTTATGGGCTTTACTTTACACTTTTATATCATTTTTGGGACTACCCTACTAACCGGAGGCCCAGCCCATATTGCTGTTTTTTGCCTATTTCAGTATTTCGAAGAAAATGAATATCAAACGGAGTCCAAACGGAATGAAACCTTCGGGAGCGATCTTTTTGGAACAAACGTGATCCAGAGGACTTGGAGTGCAAGTCAAGAAGCAATCGAGGCGTCCACGAGGGTGGAGGGTGCGCCCTCCCCTACTGGGCGCGCCCCCTATCTCGTGGGCCCCTCGGGCGTCCACCGACCTGCTTCTTCCTCCTATATATACCCATGTACCCCGAAAACATCAGAAGCGCCCACGAAAAACTATTTCCACCGCCGTAACCTTCTGTATCCGCGAGATCCCATCTTGGAGCCTTCGCCGGCGCTCCGCCGGAAGGGGAATCGACCACGGAGGGCTTCTACATCAACACCATAGCCCCTCCGATGAGTTGTGAGTAGTTTACCGCAGACCTTCATGTCCATAGTTATTAGCTAGATGGCTTCTTCTCTCTCTCTTTGAATCTCAATAAAAAGTTCTCCTCGATCTTCTTGGAGATTTTTTCAATGTAACTATTTTTGCGGTGTGTTTGTCGAGATCCGTTGAATTGTGAGTTTATGATCAAGTTTATCTATGAGAAATATTTGAATCTCCTCTGAATTCTTTTATGTGTGATTAAGTTATCTTTGCAAGTCTCTTCGAATTATCAGTTTGGTTTGGCCTACTAGATTGATCTTTCTTGCAATGGGAGAAGTGCTTAGCTTTGGGTTCAATCTTGCGGTGTCCTTTCCTAGTGACAGCAGGGGCAACAAGGCACGTATTGTATTGTTGCCATCGAGGATAAAAAGATGGGGTTTACATCATATTGCATGAGTTTATCACTCTACATCATGTCATCTTTCTTAATGCGTTACTCTGTTCTTTATGAACTTAATACTCTAGATGCATGCTGGATAGCGGTCGATGTGTGGAGTAATAGTAGTAGATGCAGAATCGTTTCGGTCTACTTGTCACGGACGTGATGCCTATATACATGATCATGCCTAGATAATCTCATAATTATTCGCTTTTCTATCAATTGCTCGACAGTAATTTGTTGACCCACTGTAATACTTATGCTATCTTGAGAGAAGCCACTAGTGAAAACTATGGCCCCCGGGTCTATCTTTTATCATATAAGTTTGCCATCTACTTTTATTTGCATCTTTACTTTTCCAATCTATATCACAAAAATACCAAAAATATTTATCTTATCATATTATCTCTATTAGATCTCACTTTCGCAAGTGGCCGTGAAGGGATTGACAACCCCTTTATTGCGTTGGTTGCGAGTTCTTGTTTGTTTGTGTAGGTGCGTGGGACTTTTGAGGAGCCTCCTACTGGATTGATACCTTGGTTCTCAAAAACTGAGGGAAATACTTACGCTACTATTGCTGCATCACCCTTTCCTCTTCAAGGAAAACCAACGCAAGCTCAAGACGTAGCATGGAATGCTACCTAGCATATTTCTCAATGTAATTTTCTTTAGTGTGGCATGAATGTTCAGATCCAAATGATTCAAGACAAAAGTTCATATTGACATAAGAGTAATAATACTTCAAGCATACTAAGAAAGTAATCATGTCTTCTCAAAATAACATGGCCAAAGAAAGCTATCCCTACAAAATCATATAGTCTGGCTATGCTCTATCTTCATCACACAAAATATTTAAATCATGCACAACCCCGGTTTTAGCCAAGCAATTGTTTCATACTTTAGTATTTTCCAACTTTTTCAATCTTCACGCAATACATGAGCATGAGCCATGGACATAGCATTATATGTGGAATAGGATGGTGGTTGTGGAGAAGACAAAAAAGGAGAAGATAGTCTCACATCAACTAGGCGTATCAACGGGCTATGGAGATGCCAATTAATAGATATCAATGTGAGTGAGTAGGGTTTGCCATGCAACGGATGCACTTAGAGCTATAAATATATGAAAACTCAACAAAAGAAACTAAGTGGGTGTGCATCCAACTTGCTTACTCACGAAGACCTAGGGCATTTTGAGGAAGCCCATCATTGGAATATACAAGCCAAGCTCTATAATGAAAAATTACCACTAGTATACGAAAGTGATAACATAGGAGACTCTCTATCATGAAGATCATGGTGCTATTCCGAAGCACAAGTGTGGAAAAGAGATAGTAGCATTGTCCCTTCTCTCTTTTTCTCTCATTTTTTTATCTTGGTGGGCTTCTTTGGCCTCTCTTTTTTATTGGGCTTCTTGGCCTCTTTTATTTTTTTTTGTAAAGTCCGAAGTCTCATCCCGACTTGTGGGGGAATCATAGTCTTCATCATCCTTTCCTCACTTGGGACAATGCTCTAATAATGAAGATCATCATATATACTTAGAACAAAATATGAGTCTATGTGAATGCCTCCGGCGGTGTACCGGGATATGCAATGACTCAAGAGTGACATGTATGAAAGAATTATGAAGGTGGCTTTGCCACAAATACGATTTCAACAACATGATCATGCAAAAGCAATATGACAATGATGGAGCGTGTCATAATAAACGGAATGGTGGAAAGTTGCATGGCAATATATCTCGGAATGGCTATGGAAATGCCATAATAGGTAGGTATGGTACCGGCGAAAGTTGCGCGGCACAAGAGAGGCTTGCAATGGTGGAAGGATGAGAGTGCGTATAATCCATGGACTCAACATTAGTCATGAAGAACTCATATACTTATTGCAAAAATATACAAGAAATCAAAACAAAGTACTACATGCATGCTCCTAGGGGAAGGGTTGGTAGGAGTTAACCATCGTGCGATCCCGACCTCCACACATAAGGAAGACAATCAATAAATAAATCATGCTCCAACTTCATCACATAATGGTTCACCATACGTGCATGCTACGGGAAATCACAAACGTTAACACAAGTATTCATCAATTTCACAATTACCCAACGAGCATGACTCTAATATTACCACCTTTGTATCTCAAAAAAATTGTCAAGCATCAAATTGATCATAGCATCCAATTCACTTTCTATGATAGTTTTTATTATACCCAACTTGGATGCCCATCATTCTAGGACCAATTTTATAACCATAGAAAATACCATGCTGTTATAAAAGACTCTATAAATAATATAAGTGAAGCATGAGAGATCAATAATTTCTACAAAATTAAACCACCGCCGTGCTCTAAAAAGATATAAGTGTAGCACTAGAGCAAAAATTATCTAGCTCAAAAGATATAAGTGAAGCACATAGAGTATTCTAATAAATTCCGAATCATGAGTGTCTCTCCCAAAAGGTGTGTACAGCAAGGATGATTGTGGTAAACTAAAAAAGAGAAGACTCATATCATACAAGACGCTCCAAGCAAAACACATATCATGTGGTGAATAAAAATATAGCTCCAACTAAAGTTACCGATAGACGAAGACGTAAGAGGGGATGCCTTCTGGGGCATCCCCAAGCTAAGGCTTTTGGTTGTCCTTGAATTATGTTGGGATGCCATGGGCATCCCCAAGCTTAGGCTCTTGCCACTTCTTATTCCATAGTCCATCGAATCTTTACCCAAAACTTGAAAACTTCACAACACAAAACTCAACAGAAAACTCAGAAGCTCTGTTAGTATAAGAAAATAAAACCACTTAGGTACTGTTATGAACTCATTATAAATTCATTTAAGTGTAATATCTACTGTATTCCAACTTATTTATGGTTCATACCCTCCGATACTACTCATAGATTCATCAAAATAAGCAAACAACACAATGAAAACAGAATCTGTCAAAAACAGAAAAGTCTGTAGTAATCTGTATCATTCGAATACTTATTTAACTCCAAACATTCTGAAATAAATTTGTGGACCTGAGGAATGTTTCTATTAATCATCTTCAAAAATAATCAACTTAAAAAAGCACTCTCCAGTAAAAACCGGCAGCTAATCTCGTGAGCGCTAAAGTTTCTATTTTTTACAGCAAGATCATAAAGATTTCACCCAAGTCTTCCCAAAGGTTCTACTTGGAACAAACACTAATTAAAACATGAAACCACATATAAACAGAGGCTAGATGAATTATTTATTACTAAACAGGAACAAAAATAAAATGGGTTGCCTCCCAACAAGCGCTACCGTTTAACGCCCCTAGCTAGGCATGATGATTTCAATGATGCTCACATAAAAGATAAGAATTGAAACATAAAGAGAGCATCATGAAGTATATGACTAGCACATTTAAGTCTAACCCACTTCCTATGCATAGGGATTTTGTGAGCAAACAACTTATGGTAACAAGAATCAACTAGCATAGGAAGGCAAAACAAGCATAACTTTAAAACTTTAAGCACATAGAGAGGAAACTTGATATTATTGCAATTCCTACAAGTATATATTCCTCCCTCATAATAATTTTCAGTAGCATCATGAATGAATTCAACAATATAACCAGCACCTAAAGCATTCTTCTCATGATCTACTTGCATAGAAAATTTACTACTCTCCACATAAGCAAAATTCTTCTTATTCGGAATAGTGGGTGTATCATAAGAGACTCGAATACTATAAATTGTTTCCATATTAAAAGAGTAATGTTCAGAAAAAGGGTAATCATAATCATGACAAGTTTTATAAATATAATCATCACTACTTTTTATAGCATAAGTTTCATCACAATAATCATCATAAATAGGAGGCATGCTATCATCATAATAAATTTGCACATCAAAACTTGGGAGGCTAAAAATATCATCTTCATTAAACGTAGCATCCCCAAGCTTGGGACAAACATTAATTTCAGCAAATATATTCTCAAACATGTCATTCTCATCAAACATAGCATCCCCAAGCTTGGGCCTTTTCATATCATAAGCATAATCACTCTCATCATTAATAGTATGGATAGCACGAATAGTATAGCAATTATCATCATCACAATGAGTAATAGGAGCAACATCATTTGAGAGGGATACCTTTCTACCTTTGCTTCTCCATCTTTTCTTTTTCTTCTTCACATCATGTGTGGGTTTAACCCTCTTTTTGGAGCTCCTTATTAACGATATTGGTTGAATAGAAGGCTCCTCCTCGTTACCTGATTCATCGTAAGAAATAATAGGAGGATATTGGGAAGTCTCTTCCCTTTCATTAGTATTCTCTTCATCTTCTATTTGCTTTCTTTTCTTTATGTAATTGGCAATATAAGGATTTTCAATGCAATTTACCGCACAATACATATAAATTTCCTCTAGATCAATATCAAGGAATTTCCCAAGGTTATATTCTGGAATATGCTTAGTTACACGTTTCATTTCTTCAGAACCCAAAAGAAAACTTAGTTCATTATGATGTGCAAGGGAAATCAAGTCATCACAATTTTTGGACACGATTCGATCATGAAACAATTTGCATCGATGATTTAAATGACCATGTTCATTGCAAAGTTCACAAGTACGGTAAAGAAATTTTAAATTTTCAGCACTCACATCTAGCCTTTCTTGCAACCATTTGGTTTCTAAATACTTATGCCTCTTGCAAAATCTATCTTCCCTATTTGGTGTGTACATGCAAACTCTATGCACTCCACAAAAATTGACATGCTTATAAGAGACATTTTCATCATTACTAGTGCAATCATCATTAGTACTATGGATATTCAAAGAGTTCATACTAACAACATTGTAATCATGCTCATCATTCAAAGATTTAGTGCCAAACATTTTATAGACTTCTTGTTCTAGCACTTGAGCACAATTTTCCTTTCCATCATTCTCATGAAAGGTATTAAAAAGATGAAGCGTATGAGGCAAACTCAATTCCATTTTTTTGTAGTTTTCTTTTATAGACTAAACTAGTGATAAAACAAGAAACTGAAAGATTCGATTGCAAGATCTAAAGATATACCTTCAAGCACTCACCTCCCCGGCAACGGCGCCAGAAAAGAGCTTGATGTCTACTACGCAACCTTCTTCTTGTAGACGTTGTTGGGCCTCCAAGTGCAGAAGTTTGTAGGACAGTAGCAAATTTCCCTCAAGTGGATGAAATAAGGTTTATCAATCCGTGGGAGGCATAGGATGAAGATGGTCTCTCTCAAACAACCCTACAACCAAATAACAAAGAGTCTCTTGTGTCCCCAACACACCCAATACAATGGTAAATTGTATAAGTGCACTAGTTCGGCGAAGAGATGGTGATACAAGTGCAATATGGATGGTAGATATAGGCTTTTCTAAGCTGAAAATATAAAAACAGCAAGGTAACTAATGATAAAAGTGAGCGTAAACGGTATATTGCAATGCTAGGAAACAAGGCCTAAGGTTCATACTTTCGCTAGTGCAAGTTCTCTCAACAATAATAACATAATTGGATCATATAACTATCCCTCAACATGCAACAAAGCGTCACTCCAAAGTCACTAATAGCGGAGAACAAACGAAGAGATTATTGTAGGGTACGAAACCACATCAAAGTTATCCTTTCTGATCGATCTATTCAAGAGTCCATAGTAAAATAACACGAAGCTATTCTTTCCGTTCGATCTATCATAGAGTTCGTACTAGAATAACACCTTAAGACACAAATCAACCAAAACCCTAATGTCACCTAGATACTCCAATGTCACCTCAAGTATCCGTGGGCATGATTATACGATATGCATCACACAATCTCAGATTCATCTATTCAACCAACACAAAGTAATTCAAAGAGTGCCCCAAAGTTTCTACCGGAGAGTCAAGACGAAAACGTGTGCCAACCCCTATGCATAAGTTCATTGAACCCGCAAGTTGATCACCAAAACATACATCAAGTAGATCACATGAATATCCCATTGTCACCACAGATAAGCACGACAAGACATACATCAAGTGTTCTCAAATCCTTAAAGACTCAATCTGATAAGATAACTTCAAAGGGAAAACTCAATCCATTACAAGAGAGTAGAGGGGGAGAAACATCATAAGATCCAACTATAATAGCAAAGCTCGCGATACATCAAGATTGTGCCATATCAAGAACACGAGGGAGAGAGATCAAACACACAGCTACTGGTACATACCCTCAGCCCCGAGGGTGAACTACTCCCTCCTCGTCATGGAGAGCGCCGGGATGATGAAGATGGCCACCGGTGCAGGATCCCCCCCTCCGGCAGGGTGCTGGAACGGGCTCCCGAGAGGTTTTTGGTGGCTACAGATGCTTGCGGTGGCGGAACTCCCGATCTATTGTGCTCCCTGGTGTTTTAGGGTATATGGACATATATAGGCGAAAGAATTCGGTCAGGGGAGCCACGAGGGGCCCACGAGGGTGGGGGCGCGCCCAGGGGGTAGGGTGCACCTCCCTGCCTCGTGGCTTCCTTGAAGCTTCCCTGACGTCTACTCCAAGTCTCCTGGATTGCTTTCATTCCAAAAATAACTCTCCCGAAGGTTTTATTCCGTTTGGACTCCGTTTGATATTCCTTCTCTTCGAAACACTGAAATAGGCAAGAAAACAACAATTTGGGCTGGGCCTCCGGTTAGTAGGTTAGTCCCAAAAATGATATAAAAGTGTAAAGTAAAGCCCATAAACATCCAAAACGGGTAATATAATGGCATGGAACAATAAAAAATTATAGATACGTTGGAGACGTATCAATGAGTACGGCGCGCAGATTGTCTTCGGCATTGCATGGCAGGTTCCTTCTCCGAATACTTCAAAGTAAATTCCGAACACAAGAATTGTGTCCGGTTCTGCAAAACAAATTCCACACGCACCCACAGAAAGTATAATATTTCACGATTCCAATCCGCTAACAATCTTGGTACCATTACGTCATCACCCGGCCATTATTGCGAATCATTTTCTAGCCTGATACTCCACGTTTAGGGAGGCGGGATTTTTATTGGCACGTCTTGTCAAAACAGAGATCGTGTCCCTTTATTGCGGGATTTTCATCAACACAGGCGTGGGTAACCCAACCGTTCTATTGGCATGTCTCCTTGGGAATAGGCATGTTTTAAGGCCACGGAGGGACGTTTGATATTCGTCATCTTTATAAAGGGGCTAAGGCCTGTCCTTTTTCTCCCACACTAGTCCCTTCCTCCCCCTCCCACCTCGAGTTCCAACACCCAAGGGTCAATCCAGTCGCTTCGAGCTTCCAGCCATGTCCGGACCCAGCCTTCAAGGCCGGTGGATGGCCTCTTCTATCACAGAGGAAGACATCTCGAAGCTCAGGGAGGCAAGATACTTGACTGCAGAAATTTACCACAGGCTTCCTGCTCAAGGGCAGGTTATTCCTACTCCCAGATCCAATGAGAGGGTCGTGTTTATCTCTCACTTCCTCCGAGGGCTTGGGTTTGCACTCCATCCCTTTGTTCGAGGGCTCATGTTTTATTATGGACTAGATTTCCATGATCTAGCCCCAGACTCCTTCCTCCACATCTCAGCATTTATCACCACGTGCAAGGCCTTCCTCCGTATCTCCCCACACTTCGGCTTATCGCTCAAGACCTTTAGCATGAAACCGAAGGTAATCGAAGGGAAACAAGCGGAGTGCGGAGGTGCTTCAATAAGCAAACTTACCACTTCCCCCTGGCCGAAGGGCTCCTTCGCAGAATCTTCTGATCTATGGCAACGGGAGTGGTTTTACATTACCAAACCCCACGGTACAAAGCGGGTAGCTGCACCTGCGTTTCGATCTGGCCCTCCACTTCAGATTGCATCATGGGTCAACTAGGGGTTGGACTGGGGTTCTGTCGATGAAGTGCAGACATTGCAAAGTCATATTCGGAGCCTCATTAAGAAAGGCACCGACCTCACCAATATCGTCCAAGTAATGCTAGTCCGCCGGATTCTTCCGTGCTAGCGGCGTCCTCTCCACATGTGGGAGTTCAATCCGGAAGGTCCACGGACCCTTCGGCACTTCTCTGGCATAATGCTCAGAGAGATGTGGAAATTGTTCTTCGGCGCACAAAAACAGTGGCCGGATACAACAGAAGACCTTGGTCTTGACTGCAATCATTCGGATACTCCGGTAAGTACTTGACTCCCGAACACAATTCAGTTAGATTACTCATAGCAATGTATTGATAAAACTCCACTTGGCCAGGGTTGGCTAAAGAAGGCGGAGAGAATCAGGTGTCCGGCTCCTCTTCCCGAAGACTATGCCGATCCGGTGCTAACTAGGATGCTGGCTCCGGCGCCATATCAAGTGCCGGCAGGGGAAGATAAGGAGGAGAGCGAAGAGGCCCAAGGCGACCTTCATTCTGGAGGCACACCAGGCAATTTGTCTGGGGAGACCGAAACTTCCACTTCCAAAAGTGGAAGGGAAGGGCAAGCTGACATCCATTCTCCTCATGGGAAGAAGCGGACCGCCTCCGAAGACTTGAAGAGAGAAGCTTCTAAGTGGGGGAAGACATCCCAGTCAGGGGATGACGCTGACACGCAGTCACCCCGTAAAGATGATCCCCTAGACAGATAGTAAGTGAACCAGGGTGTTTTAAACATATCTCGTTCTTTCCTGGCTGCAAGGGTAACATTTTAAACACGTATTTGTAGTCCGGCACGCAGACCTCCTCAGCAGTCCTCCTCTTCGGGGGATCTTCTTCCGAAGATGATGGAGAGCGAGACGCCTCCACAGATTTCCCTGCCTGATAAGGCAGACGAGACCGAGGTATCGTCCCGAAGGATCTTTCCCGATCAACAAGTGGCGCAAGAGGCAGTGAAGACTGGGGCCAAAGGTAATACTTTGGCCGCCCAGGGTCCGGGGCGTGCGGCCCCTAAGGGGAACAATAAAAGTCTCGGACTATCCAATGTGATGCAACCTTTTCCGGATACGGTGGCGCCGGATACATTGATGGACATGTTGCAACATGCATCTGTCCTAGAGGAACATCGTACCTTGATGGGTAGGGTGGCTGAAAGAGTTCGGTCCGCGAAAAGCGGGTTGGACGAAGCCTTTAGGAGCCTACTAAGAGGCTTCGAGGTACGTAGTGTAACTTCAATTATATTATAAATGCAAATTGCACCTGTGTATAGATAGTAGCCCCTAAGACTCTAGTTGACATCCAAAGGGAGGCGATCAGAGGGTCAAAATTATATACCCCGGAAATGATCTGACTAATTTGAAACACAGACTGTTACATCCGTGGCAACTGCCCAAGCTACAGAGGTAGCACATCTGAAACAGAAGAGACATGTAGCGGATGATGGCATCATGCTTATTAATAGGCGGCTTGACGAGGCGCAAGGTATGTCCCTGGGGCACTCAGTACATGCTAGCATTGTGAAATGAGCGTGATACTGAAAATTTGTATATGCATAACTGCAGATAGTGCCGCCGCAGTTGAGACCCTTCGGGCTGAACTTGCCCGGGCCAAGGAGCAAGCCAGGATGAGCAATGCGGCTGCCGAAAAGGTAGCCGCCGAATTAAAAGCCGAGCAGACTGCTCGGCGTCAGTGCGAGGAGAGAATATCTTCTATGGCACTTGATCTGAAGGATGCCACGAGCCGATGCCAAGTTCTTGAGAAGGATAACAAAGACAAAGCGGCCGATCTTGTCAAGGCCTTACAAGAGGCGAAGGAAGCTCGGTCTGAGTCTAGAGCAGCTCGAGAGGAGATCCGGCAAGCTGGGGAGATCGCGGCTGGTAAGCCCTTTTTATTGCAAACTAAGTTTGGCGATCCGAAGTATGCCCCGCTTAATCAACTATGGAGTTCTCCAGACGCCTTTATGGACCTGCCGATGGTGCTGCCGATGCGAATCAATTTTTCCATGCAACGAAAAAACTATTTTAGTCGCAATTTGACACACCGAAGCGTCTGTTGAACGAACAGATGGCCCAGTGGGCCGAGCTCCACAAGATGTCTGGTACTGTCATGAAAGAAATCATAGCCCGGTTGTGGCCAAATAAGCCCATTTCGAATAGTTATTTCGGTTTGGTGCAGCAACTTGTTAATGCGGTGTCGCGTATCGGCGCTGTGAAGCAGTCAACGTGCATTGAAGGTGCACGGATGGTCCTTGCCCGTGTCAAGATGTACTGGGCAAAGATGAAGGCCACCGATATTGCAGCGCAGAGTCCACCTGAGGGCAAGGACCTTAACATGCCAGAACTTTACTTTGAAGATGTCCTAGAAGGTGCCCGCTTAATAGAGGGTCAGTGCTCGAAAAATATTATGTTCGAGTAAAGTGTATCAAAATTGTAAGAACAATATTGTGATATTTTTAAGGCTATGTTTTTATACTTTTTGCCCGAAAAGTTTTGGTGCCTCCTGTGCGGCCATCTTTTTTATATATATACAATCTGAAAGTTTGCAGTCGTCGGCTTCAGCCCCCTCGCATATAACGCAGGGGTGTTCGGAAAAGCACTTGATCACACTTGACCCAACGTCTTGGTCCGTTAAGGAGGAGTTAGTGCGGCGAACTAGGCAATCGGACTATAGAGCTTTAACACACTTTCACTTAGCCAGAGGAGTTTGATAGTGGGGCTACTATATAGCCCCTAGTATGTCCGCGGTTATCCGAATATGGTGCGTGTACATACATGACCAGAAGGACGGTCCTTCTTTTAACATGGAGGGAATCGCAAAGATTCCGATGAGTCATCGAGTGGTTGACCAGCTCTTGCCGCATCATGACAGTCAGTTTTCGGCTTTCTCTACTAAGGTGCTCATCCGGGCTAGCCGGGACACAATCGTAGTAGTTCTCCCTTTACTACCCTAGCCGATATAGAGGAACGTAAGGTAGTAAGCACTGGAGCCGGGAAACCCAACTATTGACCAAAGACATGATTCGGAGCTGATGCATATAAGGCCAAACTTGCGACGCCGAACACTCCCTATAGGTGTTCGGACTTCAAAATATACACCGGGCTGAATACAGCCCCTGGTGATAGACCCTAGTATCAAGGCATGCATGGCAATCCGCCGTGGGGAAAGAGCGCAGGTGGTGGGAGCATAAATCTCCAAACACAGTACAAACCAAGCTGCTTCTATAACATCCACTGTAGTACGGCGAGCCGTACATTTACAGGTAACGCCGATATCTTTCTTGGACATTTTATGTGCCAGGAAAGTATAAAACAAAGGGAGGTAAAAAAAAGGTTACACAGGGTCTTAATCTAAAAAGAAACCTTAATGCGGGGCCCTTCTGCACGTCTACACCTTTTTCTCCGTTGTGGGGCGTCCTTGAAGGGTGTAATATGGTGGCCATCTGTGAAAAGGAAAAAATAAAACCAGGTAAAAGAATCTGGTGTGGCCATAAGTAAGGCTGGTTCGTTTTAATGAACCTTGAAGGATAACTTCTAAAGTCCGAATAGGGTTAAGCCGAACTATGGCCCTTTTTGCGTGCAGAGTGCCCCCGAAGCCGCTTAAGGAATTTTGAGTAGATCTCCTTATGGAGCGGTCGATGGGGGCGTAGGTGCTAATCGAGCTCAGGTTTACCTGAGATGCCGCACTGAGGTGTGTGCCGGACATGTTTAGCTATGTCAGTGGTCTTAACGACCGATGAGCTGCTTGGCTTGAATAGGCCATTTTGTGCTTCAACTGCTAGAGCCGCCTTGTATTCTTCTGTAGAAGAGAGCGCTCCGTATTTCCACTGACCGTAATGACGCCCCGTGGTCCAGGCATTTTGAGTTTTAGATAAGCATAATGCGGGACTGCGTTAAAACGGGCGAAGGCCATTCTTCCGAGTAGTGCATGGTAGCCACTTCGGAATGGAGCAATGTCGAAGATTAGTTCTTTGCTTCGAAAATTGTCGGGGGAACCGAATACAACATCAAATGTTAGAGAGCCCGTGCAGCGGGCTTCGACGCCCGGTATAACTCCTTTAAAGGTAGTGCTGCTTGGCTTGATTCTTGATGGGTCTATCCCCATCTTGCGGACAGTGTCCTGATATATCAGATTGAGACTGATGCCGCCGTCCATGAGGACTCGAGTGAGGTGGTATCTGTCGATTATTGGGTCGAGCACTAGGGCAGCCGAACCCCCGTGACGGATACTAGTCGGATGATCCCTGTGATCAATGGTGATCGGACAGGCCGACCATGGATTGAATTTGGGGCAACGGGCTCAAAGGCATAGACATCTCGGAGTCCGCGCTTGCGCTCCCACTTTGGGATATGAGTGGCATAGATCATGTTCACTGTTTTGATCTCCGGTGGAAATTTCTTCTTTCCCCCCGTGTTCGGCTGGTGAGGTTCGTCCCCGTCTTCGCTCTGAGGTCCCTTCCCTTTGTGTTCGGCATTCAGTTTGCCAGCCTGCTTGAAGACCCAACATTCTCTGTTGATATGATTGGCTGGTTTATCGAGAGTGCCATGGATCTGGCAATGCCTGCCTAGGATTTTATCCAGGTCGGATGGACTGTCTTTGTTGCCTTTAAATGGCTTCTTCCATTGACCGGGTCTTGAGCCCCTGAGTCCGGCATTTACCGCTGTATTATCTAGGCTTTCTTCCTTGTTCGAACGTTTGTTTTTGTTGCATCGTGGTTTTCCATTGCCATCCCTGACCTCAGAGGTGCCGGGATCACTGGTGCTGCTACGGGCTAACCAGCTGTCTTCGCCCGTGCAAAAGCGGGTCATGAGTGTAGTTAAGGAGGCCATTGTCCTTGGCTTTTCCTGGCCGAGGTGTCTGGCCAGCCATTCGTCCCGAACACTGTGTTTGAAGGCCACTAAGGCTTCGGTGTCCGGACAGTCGATAATTTGGTTCTTCTTAGTGAGAAACCTGTTCCGAAGCTTACGGGCTGATTCTCTGGGTTATTGGATTATGTGACTTAGATCGTCTGCATCCGCAGGCCGGACATAGGTACCTTGGAATTGGCCCAGAAAGCATCCTGAAGTTCCTCCCAGCTTCCGATGGAGTTTTCAGGGAGGCTTTTCAGCCAGTGCCGAGCTGGCCCTTTTAGATTGAGGGGTGTGTATTTGATGGCGTGGAGATCATCTCCGTGAGCCATGTGGATATGAAGAATGAAGTCTTCTATCCAAACCGCAGGGTCCATCGTTCCGTCATATGCTTCGATGTTTACTGGCTTAAATCATTCTGGAAAATCGTGCTCCAATACCTCATCGATGAAGCACAAGGGGTGTGCGGCACCCCTGTATCTGGTTGTGTCGTGGCATGGGTCCGACGGTTGTAATGTTCGGTATTGGTTCCGAACTGGTAAATGACCGGCATACTTGGTTTGATACTCGTGGTCCCGCGTAGGAGCACATTCCCTGGATCCATAGATGGACCTGGTTTTGCCAGCTTTTTTGTCCAGGTCCTCACGTAGATCGTGTTTCTGGTCCTGGGCCGCAACCTTCCTTCCTTTATGGGTAGGGGGTGCGGGTTTGTGTACGGCATTGCTAGCCGCTCTGTCTCGGTCGCGAGGTGGTCGATCCGGCCTGTTGGCCGTATTTTTTTTCAGCGGGATAGGCACAATAGCCTCGTCGTCGAATTCGGGCAGCAACTTACGTTTAGGATAGCTCTTTGTTTGGCGATTACCGCCGTGTTTTTCCTCAGTGTTTTGCACTTCATTCCATCTGTCATTGAGCGTATCCTATGCGGCTTTAAACTGCTGCTTCTGCTTCTTCAGGCTCCTTGCCATGGCGATAAGCCTTTGATGGAGGCGTTCTTGTTCTAATGGTTCTTCTGGGATGACGAATTCGTCTTCGCCCAGGCTGATTTTTTCTTCAGAGACAGGTTGGTAATTGCTATCTTCGGCGTCGCTCTGGTCGGACAACATCTCTGGACTGTGCTCGCCATCCTCTCGCACGCCCTGCTCCAAAGCTGGGTCTACTGGGTCCTCGGCTTGGTTTAGATTATCATCATCGTCCATGGCAATGTTGCTGTTTTTCCTTTTGCCAGATCAAGGTCGGCGCTTGGGACGCCGACGCTTAGGAGGTTCATCGACAGGCATGTTGTTATCGCCGTCGGCCTCAATATCCTTTGGTGTGTCCACCATGTATATATCATATGACAATGTAGCTGTCCACTGCCCTAAAGGTGGTGGTTTTTGTGCCTGCTCCTCTCCGGCATCGTCGTCCATACCGTCGATGTCTTCGGAGCCGTAATCGAGCATGTCGGTTAAGTCCTCGACAGTGGCAATGAAGTGGGTGGTGGGTGGGAAACGAGATTCTTCGTTGTCCGCTTCCCATTCGAGCCGGACATAGTTCGACCGAGAGTCCCCTGACAAGGAGAGGGACTTCAATGAGTTTAATACATCACCAAAAGGCGAGTGCTGGAAGATGTCCGCGGAGCTGAACTCCAAGACCAGCGCCCAATAAGGTTCGATGGGCGCGGATGCACACGGTTCGGAACCCATTGCCGGAGACGAGTCTGAGGTTCCGGTGACACAAGCCAGCCTGACTTTGGGTCTGTGTGCGGCTCCAACACTGCTGAGTGTGCGGTTTCCGCGGCGGGTTAAGCTTCCCGTCTTTGGACAACGCAGTCCACTCTGGCTCTAGGGCTAGGGTGGTCACAGGCGCTATCTCCTGTGTGTGGTCAGATGACAGATCTAGGACATGTTCATCGTGGTGGTTGGGCACAACCGGCATGGGCTCGAATCCATCAAAGATCAAGTCTTCGCGGATATCGGCCACGAAATTTAGGCTTCCAAATCTGACCTGATGGCCAGGGGCGTAGCTATCGATCTGCTCTAGATGGCCAAGCGAGTTGGCCCGCAGTGCGAAGCCGCCGAATACGAAGGTCTATTCGGGGAGGAAGATCCCCCCTGGACTGCGTTGTTGGAGATGATTGATGGAGCCATCAAGCCTTCTGATGACGACGCAGCGGAACTCTCAATGAAAGCACCATTGTCGGTGTCAAAACCGGCGGATCTCGGGTAGGGGGTCCCGAACTATGCGTCTAAGGCTAATGGTAACACGAGGCGGGGGACACAATGTTTACCCAGGTTCGGGCCCTCTCTATGGAGGTAATACCCTACTTCCTTCTTGATTGATCTTGATGAATATGATCATTACAAGAGTTGATCTACCATGAGAACGTAATGGCTAAACCCTAGAAGTCTAGCCTATGAGGGTATGATTGTTGTCCTACGGACTGAAACCTCCAGTTTATATAGACACCGGAGGGGGTTAGGGTTACACAAAGTCAGTTACTGAGAAAGGAATCTACATATCCGAATCGCCAAGCTTGCCTTCCAAGCAAAGGAGAGTCCCATCCGGACACGGGACGAAGTCTTCTATCTTGTATCTTCATAGTCCAACAGTCCGGCCAAAGTATATAGTCCGGCTGTCCGAGGACCCCTTAATCCAGGACTCCCTCAGGCACCATCCACAAGTCCGTCGGCCTCGGATCCTAATGATGAGGACTATGTTGGGGAGGAAGAGGATGACTTTGCTCCAAGACACTCTGTTGGCCAGTCCAACCCTGGCACTAGGAGGGCACCGGTGCCTCCAGTCCGTGGTACTGCAATGCCCGTTCTCCATGGTCGTCGCATCTCCATGGAGCTTCCTGACAGTGGGGATCGCCCCACTCACGACTTCACAACTGTGGGGGCGGTTCAATATCTCGTGTTCCGTCGGGATGTCAATCAATATGAGATTGTGGCTGATGCAGAAGATCCTTGGTTCCATACTCGTATGTAGCAGGATCTCTATTCCAGTTTCGTCCATGGGCGAGGACTTGCTCCTCACAAATTCTTGGATCTCAAATTCCTGTGTGATCGTCATCCTGCCATGTTCCCTAACAACCCGGTCAAGATCATTGATGATATGACTCTAGGTCCTGCAATGACCTTCAAGTGTGATTGGAATGTAGCTGCCATTCTTCAGTTCTATGCCACCTGTTTCTTTGGTCCGGACAACACTCTGAGATGGATGACCGATGACACTACATTGAGTATCACCTATGACCGGTTTGTTCAGATTTTGGGCCTCTCTGGAGTTGGACATTGCATCCACAGTATGGATCCAGAGTATAAGCCCAAAGGGATTGATGCTCGCTTGCCTCTTGTGAAGCCTACCTCTCAGCTCACTGAAGAACGTGGATATCCACTCAATGAGGTATCCATCTTCCGTGCTCCTTACTACATCCTCTTTCAATGTGTGGTTCGTACCCTCTATCCTAAGAAGGGAGATCGCTCAAGGGCTCACAACTACTGTATTGACTTGATGGTTCGAATGCATGATGAACCCACTATGCCTCTGGACATAGCCCATTTCATTTGGCATGAGATCCGTCTTTGCAGCTTCATTCAGTCGCGCCAGTTCCCTCATGCTCCATTTATTCAGGCTCTGATTGATCACACTGCTCCCTTTGAGGTGCTTAAGACTGCTGTGCACTCCATTTGGTGCCTCCTCCTCATATGCGCGTGCTGGATAATGCTTAGCCTGCTGCTCCTACTCACCCTAGGAGGTCTGCTAGTGGGACTCAGCCCACTGGTTCCTCTGCTCCATCTTCCTCGACCGCTCCTCGTGGCCGTTTTTCCTCGTTCTTGGGCAAGGCTCAGTCTGCTACCATGAAGGCAATTACTTTCAGCTGTCAGCAGAATCATGATGTTCAGAAGCGCCTCATCATCTCCAAGAATCAGCTCAAGCAACGCCTTCGTGATCATGGGAGTCTTGTGAGTGATGATGATCCGATTCCCGCAGGTCCGTCCTCTTCCACTTTGGGATTCCCTTCTCGTGTCGAGTACCCCGAGTTCTTTGATGATGCCTATGACATCCGCCAGGAGTGACAGAGTCCGTTTTGTTCTTCGCCCCTTTTTACTTATTACTGTCAAAGGGGGAGAAGTAGTATCTTAGTATGGTCATGCTATGATGTGTTGGCTATTTGTGTTAGCTATATTCAAACTTGTTATGGTGAGACTATGATATTATGTTGCTACCTATGGTATATGATCATTTAAGACTATGTTATTATCGTGTGGCTGTGAAATGTTTTTAGTCTATGTGTTATGGTGGTTTCATATGTGCATGTCTCTCACATTTATATCTCTTTGACCTACATATGCTACCATACGAAGTTTGTGTTATACATACTAACATATTCATCTCATGCACACAATGAGGGGGAGCTAAAAGTAAATAGAAACATAAACATATTTTGTACTTTTCCTCTCTTGATTGTCAATGCTAAAATTGTTTATTGCATCTATGATACTACATGTATGATTTTCATCAACAAACAAAAAGGGGGAGATAGAAAGTGCAATCATGCCTTTACATCATGTTTTGTTGTTGATGACAATATACATGTAGGGGCTAACAATGGTTGTCGAGTAAATCTCAGGTGTTGGTCCCCGGTTCATCAAAGTGTGTGGATCAAGAGCATGTGAAGTGGTTTCACTCAAGGATGAAGTATTAAAATGATTTCATATTTTGTTTCCTTGAGTATAGGATCCCGCACTATTAAGAGGGGATTGATAGGGTTAGTAAAAGACTTGCTCTTGGCAAAATATATCCTTCCCATAGCTCATTTGATCTATCACTGTTCTCTGGCTTATTCTGCCCCTGGGAGTGCCGGATGTCCAGGCTTCATGCCGGATGTTCGGGCTGCTCCCCGGATATCCGGCTCATGCCCCGGATGTCCGGCCTTAACCCTTTTCATGTCCAGAAGGTTTCTGGTTCCACGCCGGATGTCCGGGTTTTCCTCGGATGTCCGGGACTACCTAATACGCCGGATATTCGGGCCCTATCCCGGATGTCTGGCCTCTACTACCTTGGAACAGCTGAGGTTCTGTAACCTTATAGTGATCATGCTAGATGTCCGGCCATCCTGATATGCCGGATGTCCGGGCCTTCCTGATATGCCGGATGTCTGGGCTTGGCCCCCGAATGTTCGGACCCCTCTGCTTTCTGTTCTATTTCTGCTTTGTTCTTCATGCCTTGCCAGGCCGGATGTCCGGCCTGCCAGTTCACTTACACTACAACGGCCATATTTGTGCTCACACTATATATATCCCTTCTCCCCCACGGGAGAGGGTTGACCATTCACTTTGAACAAACCCTAGAACAAATTTCACTCTCTCACTCAATCCTCCACACCAAATCTTAGATCCCCAAGGGATTTGAGAGCATTTGAGAGAAGTTGTCCGATCAAGTGATAGATCCACTCCTTCCCCTTCTTTGCACCGAAGGAATTTGTGATTTGAGCAAGTCTTGAGCTTTTCCCCATCGTTCTTGTTACTCTTGGAGGTTGGAGACTCCTAGGCGGTAGGAGTCATTTGGAGAGGAATCGACCATTGTGATTACCCCTGGAAAAGTTTGTGAGGGTTTGGAGACCACCCCAAGGTCTATCAGTAGTGGTTGAGAAACGCCTCCGTGGTGTTGTCTCAAAGGGAGAATAGGGTGAGCCTTCATGGCGTTGGTGTGCCTTCGTGGTCACATCCACCTCTCTAACGGTGACATAGCTTCCCTCCAAGGAAGGGAACATCGGCATACATCCTCGTCTCCCGGAGTCACGGTTATTCCTAACTCTAACTCTCTACTTGTGGTTACTTGTCTCTTAGCATTTACTTATATCATATTGTGCTTGCTTACTTACATAGTTGTGTTACTTGTTTATCTTGCTTAGCTCTTAGCATCACACTTGCAATTGTTAGGCTCACTTTCATATTCCGCACTATTGCCTAAAATTGCTAAGTAATAATTAAAATTTGTAATTGTACCTATTCACCCTCCTCTAGGTCCATCTCGATCCTTTCACACCCACTACATGCATATGTATGGAGGTGATGCGTGCATGCATGTTTGAATACCACAACATTGATGTGGCGCGTGCGTCAAAATCGTACACTCCCCACACAGAGCGAGATCGGTTCATGACATGTCGTTGTACTAGCCACTTCGACTCGATGGGAGGGATTCATGCGTACACATGCATGTGTGTGTGCTCAAATTGTATCGTGCATGTCACTGGTGCACGTCGGTCCTAAACAAACGGTTTTTAACCCCTTTCTGCGACGGCATTTGGAACCGTCGCCATGTGAGTGTGGGCGATATGGGGGTCCTTCCCACACGACCCAGAAACCGTCGGGGATAGGGAGCCTTGATGCATACAGTTGTCCCTATCTAACCGTTTCCGATATCTCGAATATCAGAAATGCTTCATGCTTGCTACTCGTTTGTGCTTGCATTGCCATCACAGTCGGAGTTTTGTGGTTCTGCCTAAAACCAGGCAGATTCCAGGCACGGGAGCTTTCCAGGCAGATGCTAGGCAGATTCCAGGCACGGGAGATTTACGATGCATGGCACATCACAAAAAGTTCATGATTATAAACCGTGTATGATAGGTAGACAATCACACACATTTAGTTTTCCCGCACCATATGTGATAGTGTCTGACATCACACACGCTTTGCGAACGGCAACTGTGTGCATGCTCGCACACGTTTCCTCTCCTTGAACTGTCTCGGATTATGGTGTATATCGCAAACGTTTGTCTTTTACCAACCGCGTCACTGCTTCGTCGTCGTTCGCCTTAAATGCGCCGCTAGCGCCATGCCCGTGCCGCGTCCAGCCTCTGCCCGCCATTAAACCTCGGTCGGGAGCTCGCGCGTGAGCTCTAGAGCTCTGCCTCGCGCCTATGTAAGGACCCCCGAACCCCGCCGCACCTCACCAGTCTCTCCCGAAGCCTCCTCGACCACCAGAATCGCCACATCTCGCCGGAGTTCGCCTCTGTCCTCCAGGGATGCCTTGGCCTCGGCGTGATTCCGGCCAACCCAGGCCTCCCCTCGTCTCCCCACCACCTCCACAGCCTCCACCTCACCCCGCTGAATCGCCCCACCCACTTGCCCCTCGCCGGAGAGCCCTGCATCGCCGATAGCCACCGCCGCCCGAAGCTCCTGTCCTCCTCCTAGCGTCGCCGTTCGCCGCGCCTCCCCTCCTCCCCGGTGCCCCCTTCCCCTATGAATGGAGGCGGCACAGCCCTGCGGTCCCGTCGGTGCCCTCGGCCGGGCCGGGGATCGCCGGAGCCGGCCGGCCCCTTGGCCGCTTCCCTCCCCTGCCCCGCTCTGTTCCACAGGAGGAACAGAGGCGCGGGAGGAAGAGGACGACCTCGCTGGCCCCCTCCCCCTGCCACTGGGTCCCACGCGCCAGTGGCCCAGACGCCTCAGCCCACGTGGGAAGTGGAAACGCAGTTTCCAAACTGCGTATTCAGTTTTCTGTCCAGGCCCCTGTTTGAAAATATTTTTCTTGCAGATAGGTCCCTGGCAGAAAACACCTCACAACTTTTTAACCGTAGCTCCAAATGAGGTGATTCCAACGCTCACTTCTTCGTCTCGTCGAGCCCGTCCTGTTGGTTTCATTTTAACTATGTTTCGACATTCTGAAAATGGCCATTTTGCCCCTGCCCTTAATCAGCCCCTCCGAGAGAGTACGTTTTCCGGCGATTCGTTCCGCGAGTTTCTCGCACTTTCTCCCGGTTATTTATTCCACCCCAGGCAAGCCACAATACCCACTTGCATGATATTCATGCAGTAGCCATGGTTTTCAACTTGAATCTTTATTAAATGTTTGCTTGTTGAAAATATGGTTGTCGTTGTTCCGATGATGTTTAGATTTGCATGTTCACTATTGTGCTATGTTGTCTTGTACTCTGTTATCATGTTGTACCTACTAGTATCTCCTTTCATATGTTTATGCTTGCTAGTAGTACATGTTGATGTTGGTGATAGCCTTCGGGGCATGACTTCCGTCTGTCCCGAGTACCGTTGTTATGCATGTTCCATTGCATCCAGTTGGTGAAATGCTTGCAGGATGGCATCGTTGATATGTTCTTGCATGACATTTATTGTTGACGCTAGTGGTCATGCTATGTGTCAGAAAAGTATGTACTGGTGATGTTCATGCTAGTCAGTATGCCATGCTCAATGGATATGATTCATTATGGATATGGTGGATAGTTATGTGATACCCTCATGATTATGTTGATATCATGTTCATGCATTGTAATTTGCATCATGTAATTTATCATGGCTCGGCATATTCGCATTCAAGTTTAACCGGATTAAATTGAACTTGAACAACTGTTGGCTGAGTCATGGTGCCGCGGAATCGAGTTGACCAGTGCAACCACGCTTGCCGGTATGGGACGGCCCTAACTGGGACTATTGTCATGCCTCTCGCTGGCGCATCCAACGAGGGAAGGTTATGGGCGCGTGCTACCCTGATCAGGTAGGCGGACATAAGCCTTGGGTGCCCGTTGTTGTTATATGGATCCGGGTCCCCGTGTGGGATCGTTTATGTTTTGGCCGCGACGGCGGTCGTTTTGTCTTTGGTAGACACGGGGCCACCCAGGACTTAGCCCAAAGGGGAGTTGGTCAGAGTGGTCGGGAGAGTGTCATGGCAGTAGGACGGTTTTGTCGGAACAACATTGGTCCACCTGAATGGGAGTGCGAGGCCATTGGGTTCCGTAGTGTGGATACTGTGTACTAACCTCTGCAGAGTGTATATTAAATCTATCGATAGCCGCACCCACGGATAAGGGCCCCGTTCGTGTCGGTCACACTGTGAGTTAATAGTAATAAGAATAATGTACTTAATAACAACCCCGGTTGGATGATGAGATATGTTGGTTGTGATCGCCGTAAAGATCACCGTTTGAGACCAAGTGTTGGTCGTGGTTGTGATCGCCATAAGGATAACGGTTTGAGACCAAGTGTTGGTTGTGGTTGTGATCGCCGTAAGGATCACGGTTTGAGACCAAGTGTTAGTCATGGTTGTGATCGCTGGAAAGATCACCGTGGTATCGAGGATACCGAGTTGTTGGACATTCGTGATGTTGTGCGAGAATCGTGGGTAAAGATCAAGCTCCTTGTGGTCATTTAATGATCACTACGGTATTGTTTATACCAAGCTTGATTTGATCCTGAGATGATCGTGTGATGTCTGAGGTTGGTAAGTGATGCGTGTGTTGGTTACGAGGTAACCCGAGCAGAATAAGGGGTGCATATAGTGTCATCATGTTGCATCTAGTATCGTCAGATTCATATGCTCATGCCAGGCTCATGTTGTTCTAGCTGTATCCTGATCATGTTGATGCCATATTGCTATAATGATATCATGTTAATTTCTGCTTAACCTATAATTGCCATGTTGTTTTTTGTCTTGAATGTTTCTGGTTATTGTGAGCTTGCAAGTACATTCAATATACTGACCTGGCGTGTCATGCCAGTTTGCAGGTCATTCCGGATTTGATTGCTTGTTTGCCGTTGAGTCCTTGTTTGCGAGCTAGGATAAGCGTCCTAGCCAGAGTCCCTGCGGAGTGGAGTTCACCACCATCGTCGTTGTTCCACTGCTAGAAGTTTTCCGCTGCTTTGAGTTGTTCTGCTGCTTGCATAGAGCAATTGAGGATGGCGTAGTGTCGCCGTGTCGATGTTATTCATTGTAATATCGGAGACCTTGTATTCATTTTCGTGTAATAATAGAAAGCTGGTTTGTTCTATGCTGAGCAGTGCCGTATTCCAGAAGACTTCATCGCGATCTCTGGGCTGGAATACGGGGCGTTCCGGTTTTCTCTGAGCCGGGGTGCCACAGGCTTGGTATCAGAGCAGGTCTGGCTGTAGGACGCCCTAGTCAGCGTGAGCGGTAGAAACCGATAGAAATCGGTAGTATAGAGTCTGGCTTGATGATTGCATTTGGTTGCTGCATTTGTTTGGTGCATAGCATGCATATAGCCTTAGTATTTGTGATAACGGTTTATCTGGTGAGTGTAGCTGGCATCGGTTAGGATCCACTACAGCTCAGCCTCTGCATTTCTCCAGTTCCTTTTTCTTTCGGTGTTTGGTGTCATTTCTGTCCCAGCAAGAGTGATGCCATTTGATCCTGACACTGTTTGCAAAATTGGTGCTCAAGTATCGCGCCGATGTCTTTCTTTCAGTCCCGTCTATCATTTCGGTGATGGACATGCTTCTATCCCGGATCGTTCTTTTATTTTGTCGTGTTGACAACCCTTAATGATCTTAGTTATCAAGAAAGGGCAATGTCAACAGCCTCAGTTTTTCCCCGCTATCCTATTTCTTGGACGAGTATGGATCTGTTTCCGTCCCCTTGGTAATAATGTGGTTACGACCTTCGTGTCCCACTACATGGTTACCGAGTACGTCCTCGCCCCCGAGCTAGTCCAGGTTGCTACCTGGCTAAGCTAGCCCTTGGTGTAGCGCTGTTTGCACCAATTCTTCCACACATTTATTCGTCCTCGTGCACATCATCACAGCATACTAGATCGTAGTACCGGAGATCCCGCAAGATTTGTGTGCTTAAGTAGGCATGCATATTGTGTGACTAGCAGTAATATGTGACATTGATTGTGTGTGAATTGATTGTTGTTGTGTGCTTTTGTTTAGTTGAGTTTTCTTTCGCTTCTTTCTTTTTGGGCCCCGGTGTTACATTATTTTTTTCCCTATAAAGAGTTGCTCATCCACCGACACCGGACTCAAAGAAGCAATAAGGATTTAAAATATTTGGAAGAAGCTCAACTAGACATTATTGTCTACATAGTCAACCGCATTATAGCATTAATATCTGTTCAGAATACCAATGGTGTATTGGATTGACTATCAGCATCAAGTCTACATCAGTACCAAATCCTCACAACAGTGATGATCAAGTCAGCAGGAAGACAAGTCGGGTACAATTCCAACGGTATTTTTTAGACAGAGGAAGACAGTCAAATTATTTTTCTCATGCAAATAATCTGCCTCAGAATATTATGGGCGTGTGTATGGATTTCAGTCTACATATCAGTATGAAGTTTTGGATATAAGAAACTCAGTCTCCTTCCACACGCTATCAGAAGAAATCTATGATGCAAGGCCCCTCAATTTTCCTTAGCATGATATGCGAACAATTTTCAGTCCATGATACCCAGTCTTTCACTGCAAGATACCTTGGTAAAAGCTTCTAACAGACGGAAATGAATTTTTCTCAACAAGCAAACCCGAGGAGAAGCATCTCAAGTACGGAACTCAGGCTTCTCCAGCACAACAATCAGACCAAGCTTCGTGTGTAAGCTATAGAGCCTTCTTTTGCACGATACCCAAACAAAAGATTTGAGTAGAAGTTAACAAGTCCTCCTCAGCAAGCTACTCGAATGGCTTCTCTCGTAAGCCATTCAGTCCGCATCAGTGCCAAAATATTGCACCATCCGCAGAGCTTATATGAAGAGTTGCCAATGTATGGCAGTACCACTCGAGAACCAGGCTTGCAATAATTTTGTCAGAGGTAAAATTCAGTCACAACATATGCCTACCGCAAGGATCGAGTGATCGGTGGCATATCCTTCTTATATATGGTGAGCATGCATCCCCAGTCATATCAGTCACTCATACGAGATGCGGCAAGGGTCCAACAGATATACCTAAGCAAAGTAAGGATCGCACAACCTCCCCAGTCAGGCAAAGGAAAATAAGCAGAGATACATCTCATGTGATGCAAGGAGCGATAATGTTTGAAGATGATATCACAGAATTCACAGTCTTGACAATGGTCATCAAGGCCATTATTCCCGCAACTGACAAGGTGATATCATGAAATCTTGTCAAATTCTTATATGAGTGGCCTCAACAATGAGCTCCGTACAGCTACAAAACCCCGGGTATATGTCATATGTATGCGGACCCAGGTCAGAAAACAAGCACAAGGACTAATGTAAAAAATATTAATCATATCCATGGTCATACGAAGAATCAAGGAGAGGCATGGCCAAGTTATTTCAGTAAGGTATCCTAACAAAGAAAATCATGACCGTAAAAAGGATGAGGCTGACAGCAAAGTATGATGATTTTTGCACGACCACCAGGGTCCGGATACCCAAGTCAGTTGAAATCCATTATTCCATATGGATCACCAAAGGCATACTCTCAAGGGCCTACTCTATTTGCAAGGATTTTCATATCCCGCTGACCCGCTTGACTTGGTTAGTGTGGAATATCCAAGTCTGTTCTGTCAGATCCAAGATTCCTTTGCAACCTCAGCAGTCTGACCTCAGCGGCAGTATTAAAGCATATCACAGCCTATTACCACAGATGGGTATACCAACAAAATGAGAAAGTCAAAAGCCAAATAATCCGCTCAGACCCGGTATACTCACCGACGAAATCAAGTACATGGTCAGTCTGTCAGGAAAAGTAATTGTCCGTCAGCCCCCTGTCGGGCCAGTCTCAAGATGTAAATATTTGAAGTATGGCACAACTATAACTCCATACACCATTATATAGCTCATGACAGAAGGGAGTCAAATCTTTGGTACATATCTCATGCTCGAGCCAAAGAAATAAATCAAGATAAATCAGTGCCACCTATGAGCAGTCAGATCCCATTACAAGGATGCCCATGATTCTCAGCATTTATGGAACCCAAAAGACATGCATTTATTTGAAGCAACCCCATGGCAGAGGCAAAAAGGCTTTCATGACCAAAGGAAAAATTCATACTCAAGTCCATTGGATATCACCGCTTATATGAGAAAATTCATGACAGAAAAAGGAAGTGGTATATGAGCAAAAACCCATCAGAATTTGGGGAAAGGTGAAGCAAGCCACCCCAGAGCGAGGTAAGTTGATCATCTGAAATTCTTGGGGGAACAATAAATAAAGGAAAAAGGGATACCCGAGTTGGAAACGGTATCCTCAAGACATACTTGTTCCCTGAGCAACCTAATCTCGAGGACGAGATTTCTTTAAGGGGGTAAGAGTTGTAACAGCCTGGATTTTGGCCCTTTTCTTTTTCTTCTAATTTATTTGGTTTTTGCTCTGTTTTTCTTTTTGGAGTGGTTCTGTGGCCTTGCCAACTGGGAAATCATCCTCATTTCCCCTCCGAAGTGGCTCATCATTCTCAAAACCTTGCCAAGATCATATCACTTCACTCCTTGACAAAACCCTAAATTCTTTTTCTAGGGAAAATTCCTTTTTCTATTAAAGGAATAACCCTATCTGCCCTAGGTTGTGAAGCAACCTATATTTATGTCCATCCAAAAATTCTCAAATAATTCTCATAATTCATTTGGGTCATATGTAGCTCAAATATGCCCAAACATCTCCTTGTCCAGTTCAAAAATAATTCCCCAATATTCCTTTTTTATTCTGCCCTGAATGGCACTTTGTGAAGGAAGTGTCATTTATATTTTTCCTAGTGGCTCCCAAACTTTTTGGGCATGTTTATATGTCCAAATAATTGCCTCATACACAAGTTCAACTTTATTTTCCTAGCCAATCTTCCTCAGTGAATTTTCAAAGTTTCTGTCAGACAGAAGGCTTTGTGAAGGAAGTACTAGCTAGGAGTATCCAAATGAGTTGAACTTTTGCACACTCCTTAATGTGCTCATATTAACCACCTCCACCCATTTTCAGCTCCATCCAATCATCTATGTGATCACAGGACCAAATCTTTGATTTTGGCAATATTTTTAGGTTGTGAAGCAAGTGTATTTTGTATTGCTTCAAAAATCCTGATAAATTACCAGATCATTCTTATACCCATACAACATCTCTCCACCCATTGTGGAATCATTTCATTGATCCATTTGATCACCAATATTATTCCAATTTTCTATAAAGAATTGATGTTTGTGAAGCAAGTGCCATTTTGGCTTGTCCATTTGGCATGAGCTTTTTACAGCATCTTCATATGTCCAAATGATCAAGCTTTGCCCAATCTTATCCCTAGTTGATACTATATGTGAGAGCATCATCATGATCTACATTTCTGGACCAAAAATGCAGTTGTGAAGCAACTATATTAATTATTGGTCCATTTCTCCTCAAAACCTCCAGGATCATAGTACCTCCACATACAAACGTCCCAGACAAAGTTTTTACGACATTACCAAGCTGGTGTCACCACAGCAAGTTACAAACACCTTCTTACTGATTTACTTTGGAGCTAAGTGCAAATCACTTCTTTGCCCCTGGAACGATTTGTTTCCTCATTTTTACTAAGGTCACGAGGGTCATTCCACTAGACATGGTCGTCCACGCCAAACCAGCCATTTGTTCCAGTGCCGGTGGTGATCACGCCGATGTCATGCAAATCGCGTGCTCTGGCTTCTTCCTGCCACTGTGCTCGTCTCCTCTCTCCTCTTCTCGACCCCCATTCATGTCCTGGAGCTCGCCCGTGATCGACTGCATCGCCTTGCTTCGCTTTTTCGTCGTCGTTCGGCTTAAATGCGCCGCTAGCGCCATGCCCGTGCCGCGTCCAGCCTTCGCCCGCCATTAAAGCTCGGTCGGGAGCTCGCTCGTGAGCTCTAGAGCTCTCCCCCGGGCCTATTTAAAGACCCCCGAACCCCTCCTCACCTCACCAGCCTCTCCCCAAGCCTCCTCGACCACCAGAATCGCGACATCTCGCCAGAGTTTGCCTCTGTCCTCCATGGACGCCTCGGCCTCGGCGTGATTCCGGCCAACCCAGGCCTCCGCTCGTCTTCCCACCACCTCCAAAGCCTCCACCTCGTCCCGCTGAGTCGCCCCACCTACTTGCCCCTCGCCGGAGAGCCCTGCATCGCCGATAGCCACCGCCGGCCGAAGTTCATGTCCTCCTCCTGGCGTCGCCGTTCGCCGCGTCTCCCCTCCTCCCTGGCGCTTCCTTCCCCTCTGAATGGAGGCGTCGCAGCCCCGCGGTCCCGCCGGTGCCCTCGGCCGGGCCAGGGATCGCCGGAGCTGGCCGGCCCCTTGGCCGCTTCCCTCCCCTGCCCCACTCTGTTCCACGGGAGGAACAGAGGCGCGGGAGGAAGAGGACGACCTCGCTGGCCCCCTCCCCCTGCCCCTGGGTCCCACGCGCCAGTGGCCCAGGCGCCTCAGCCCACGTGGCAAGTGGAAACGTAGTTTCCAAACTGCGCTTTCAGTTTTCTGTCCAGGCCACTGTTTGAAAATATTTTTCTTGCAGATAGGTCCCTGGCAGAAAACACCTCACAACTTTTTAACCGTAGCTCCAAATGAGGTGATTCCAACGCTCACTTCTTCGTCTCGTTGAGCCCGTCCTATTGGCTTCATTTTCACTTTGTTTTGACATTCTGAAAATGACCATTTTTCCCCTGACCTTAATCAGCCCCCTCCGAGAGAGTACGTTTTCCGGCGATTCGTTCTGCGAGTTTCTCGCACTCTCTCCCGGTGATTTCTTCCACCCCAGGCAAGCCACTATACCCACTTGCATGATAGTCATGCAGTAGCCATGGTTTTCAACTTGAATCTTTATTAAATGTTTGCTTTTTGAAAAGATGGTTGTCGTTGTTCCCATGATGTTTAGATTTGCATGTTCACTATTGTGCTATGTTGTCTTGTACTTTGTTATCATGTTCTACCTGCTATTATCTCCTTTCATATGTTTATGCTTGCTAGTAGTACATGTTGATGTTGGTGATGGCCTTCGGGGCATGACTTCCGTCTGTCCCGAGTACCGTTGTATTCCATGTTCCATTGCATCCAGTTGGTTATATGCTTGCATGACATTTATTGTTGAAGCTAGTGGTCATGCTATGTTTCAGAGAAGTATGTACTGGTGATGTTCAAGCTAGTCAGTACGCCATGCTCAATGGATATGATTCATTGTGGATATGGTGGATAGTTATGTGATACCCTCATGATTATGCTGATATCATGTTCATGCATTGTAATTTGCATCATGTTATTTATCATGGCTCAGCATATTCGCATTCCAGTTTAACCGGATTAAATTGAACTTGAACAACTGTTGGCTGAGTCATGGTGCCGCTGAATCGAGCTGACCAGTGCAACCACGCTTGCCGGTATGGGACGGCCCTAACTGGGACTATTGTCATGCCTCTCGCCGGTGCATCCAACGAGGGAAGGTTATGGGCGCGCGCTACCCTGATCAGGTAGGTGGACATAAGCCTTGGGTGCCCGTTGTTGTTATATGGATCCGGGTCCCCGTGTGGGATCGTTTATGTTTTGGCCGCGACGGTGGTCCTCATGTCAATGGTAGACACGGGGACACCCATGACTTAGCCCAAAGGGGAGTTGGTCGGAGTGGCCGGGAGAGTGTCATGGCCGGGAGAGTGTCATGGCAGTGTTATTCGGAACGCCGTTGGACCACCTGAATGGGAGTGCGAGGCCATGGGTTCCGTAGTGTGGGTACAGTGTACTAACCTCTGCAGAGTGTATATTAAATCTATCGATAGCCGCGCCCGCGGATAAGGGCCCAGTTCGTTTCGGTCACACTGTGAGTCAACAGTAATAAGAATAATGTACTTAATAACAACCCCGGTTCGATGATGAGATATGTTGGTTATGACCACCATAAAGATCACCATTTCAGACCATATGTTGGTCGTGGTTGTGATCGCCGTAAGGATCACGGTTTGAGACCAAGTGTTGGTCATGGTTGTGATCGCCGGAAAGATCACCGTGGTATTGAGGATACCGAGTTGTTGGACATTCGTGATGCTGTGCGAGAATCGTGGGTAGAGATCAAGCTCCTTGTGGTCATTTAATGATCGCTACGGTATTGTTTATACCAAGCTTGATTTGATCCTGAGATGATCGTGTGATGTCTGAGGTTGGTAAGTGATGCATGTGTTGGTTACGAGGTAACCCGAGCAGAATAAGGGGTGCATATAGTGTCATCATGTTGCATGCTAGTATCATCAGATTCATATGCTCATGCCAGGCTCATGTTGTTCTAGTTGTATCCTGTTCATGTTGATGCCATGTTGCTATAATGATATCATGTTAATTTCTGCTTAACCTATAATTGCCATGCTGTTGTTTGTCTTGAATGCTTCTAGTTATTGTGAGCTTGCAAGTACATTCAATGTACTGACCTAGCGTGTCATGCCAGTTTGCAGGTCATTCCGGATTTGATTTCTTGTTTGCCGTGGAGTCCTTGTTTGCGAGCTAGGATAAGCGCCCCAGCCAGAGTCCCTGCGGAGTGGAGTTCACCACCGTCGTCGTTGTTCCGCTGCTAGAAGTTTTCCGCTGCTTCGAGTTGTTCTGCTGCTTGCATAGAGCAACTGAGGATGGTGTAGTGTCGCCGTGCTGATGTTATTCATTGTAATATCGGAGACCTTGTATTCTTTTTTGTGTAATAATACTAAGCTGGTTTGTTCTATGCTAAGCAGTGCCGTATTCTAGAAGACTTCATCACGATCTCTGGGCTGGAATACGGGGCGTTCCAGTTTTCTCTGAGCCCGGGTGCCACAGCCCTTCATCGCACACGCAACTAAAACCTGAACCGTGTTTGATGCATCCATCATCGCAAACGTTTTATGCATTTCTGACTGTTTTCATACATCACCGTTTGCGATTATTGCATCACACACAGTTTCTCGAAGGGTCTCTGGTCGTTGTGTCGCGTTAGCAGCATCCTGCAGTAGTGTGTCATCCCAGAGCATGACCTATATATATACCGTATTACAAGCAAAAAAAATAATCCCCTCCTATGTCAAATTAACCTCCTTCGTTGTTAGGCAAAAAGTAGTGATGGACCAAGCGGGCCCATAGATGGAAAGCATTGATATTGCTGATAATCGCTTAAGTGGGTGCGAGAGAACAACCACCATCGCTTTGCATGTGGGCCAAACATATATATGTTGAATACCCAAAATGCATAACTTTCATGTGCCACATGCCTTAAAAACCGTAAAACATGCACCCACACAGAGCGAGGTTCATGAAGCATACTACATATGATGGTCCCCTTCCCCCTCTTCGATGCAAACTATATGCTCCTACCATAATATGTACAACCCAAAAGAATCCTCATCGATGGTGAAATTAATTAACCTCTCCCGATGTAGGTCAAAGTGATGCATGCATGCATCGACGATGCCCTCGTGGGCCCACAGATGGAAGCGTCACACGTGAGTGTCCTAGCTAGGGTAACCACCGCGTGCATGCATGTGGCCCAAAGAGGTGTTGTGTGATGTTTGAATAGCCAATTTCACAATTTTGATGTGGGACGTGCCTCGGAAACTGAAAAGTCCCGACACTGAGTGAGGTGTACTGGTTCACGGACGCGTACGTATAGTATATATGCTAGTCCCCTCCCACCTCTTCGACGCGTACTATATACCACCATAACACAAACAAAAAAGATTCTACCTTGCTGATCAAATTAACCTCACTGCCGGCTGTTCATCAAAGTGATGGACGACGACCTTGCGGGCCCATAGAAAGCGTCACACGCGAGTATCGAGTGTCGTGTCACTACAAAAAAATACACTTCCGTGATGATACGTGTTTGTCACAGTAGGTCACATTTTCTGTCATGCATGTACACCCATGACGATTTTATGACAGAATCAAGACAGTCATACCTGTGCTGTCGTAGAAGTGTTCCATGACATTACCAAAATTATCATCACGGAAGTGTCCACTTCCATGACGATAAATCACGCGTCATAGAAGTGCTTTCGTCAAGGGTGAACGACACATGGCATCCACCATAACGGGTCGCCGTTAAGCTATCGGGTTCCGGTTTGGATCCGATAACCCGTTAACAGCCCGGACCAATGGGGATTTTCCACGTGTAAAATTATCATTGGCTTGAGGAAACACGTGTCGGCTCACCGTTGGGACAGTTGTCATCCACTCATTGGACATAATGCACCAATGATACATTGACACGTGGCACGACCCAACAGAGGCCCATTCCTATGAAAAGGCCAGCCCGTTTGACTTGGTCAAAAGATAGCGGGCCGGCCTACGGAAAGCCTGTTAACGGCTTGTTCGCACATAGCCCATTTACAACCCGCTAACCCAGGGCCCATTACGGCCTATCCGAATTAGGCCCAACAGCGTCATCTGGGCCGTCCAATATGATTCTAGCCTGTTGTAACTTTCGGCCCGTGTCTGGCCCATGACGTCTTTCGGCCCATATGAGGCACTCTGTAACTCTTGGCCCATTAACGACCCGTGGTGAAACTGGCCCGTAATGAATAATATATCGCTTTATACCCATTAACGGCCCATTATTCCATTGGGCTGTTTCAAGCCCATGTTATCTTTCGGCCTTCTCATGGCCCATTTATTCTTGGGCTCATTTCTAGCATTCAGTTACTTATGGCCTGTTGCTGGCCTTTTCTGATTGTGGGCCAAATTCAGCCCGTGGTTATAGTCGGTCCGTTTGTGGCCCTTTAATCCGTTGGGCCGTTTTCATAGCGTCATCAAATACGACCGATTAATGACGGACCGTCATGGTAGGCCCATGAACGGACGGTTCCAACTCTAGCCCGTATAAGGCCCATAATGCGGTCCGTTGTTGGCCCATGTTTGGCCAATCGATCATTCGGCCCGTAGAAGGCCCATTGATGCTACTCCCCATAGAAGACCCATTGTTTCTATGGCCCGTAGGATGCTCAGGGTCACTACAATAAATATGCAGCCCATGGTTATTGTGGCCTAGTTTTAAAAATAGGTTATTGCGGCCACTAGCAAATCGCGGAAAAAGAACTGCACTCACTACAAGTAAACAAATAAACAAGACAACAAGGAAATAAATAAGCAAGCAACTTACACTAGGCTATCGCGGCTATTACACATATTACATCCACTGGGCATCAAAGTTCGCCACCAGTGCAACTATAGGGAACAAACAGCATATCACATACACTGGTTGTCAAAGTTGGCAACCAGTGCAAATGAACGCCGCAACAAAACAAGTCCAGAACTGAAACCACTTCAGAAGAGATCAAGAAACAATATCCTGGGTACCCATAATGCTGGCAAGATGCTTAGAAAGCTTAATAACTTTCTCTTGTTTGGCTCTTATATCCTCCAGCGCTTGCTGTTGCACAAGAAAGTATGCATCTGAATTCAGCTGGGACTTCCTCAGTCCTTCAGCTTCTTGCCGCAGCACAGCTGACTGATGCCTTTCCGCTTGGAGCTGAGACTGAAGAAGCCAAAGTGATTCAGGCAGCGAGTTCGAAGAGCTTGTGCCAGCGGTACTGGCCAGTAACTCGAACACTACATCAACGCAGGACTGTGGGGTTTTCTCATTGTCTACAAGATCATTTTTATCACCTTTCTTGGAGTCCAACAGGGTTGTCTCACTATCTTGAACCTTATCTGCATTACTTTCTCTACCATTTTATAGTGGGGTGCTCTTCTCCAATATTCTGTTCGCATACTACAAGAGAAACAAGCGGACACATCACAGATTTAGCATGTAGTATACCAACCTCATTATGATAAACAGGTTCAGTAGTAAGGTGGACAAGATAACAGCATGAAACAAACATATATCTATGTACTATGGTCACTGTATTGTCCTATCATTCTAGTTTATGTTGCCAAATCAAGAAAGAGACAAAGTTCAACTCATATATTTTTAAGACACAGCAGCATAGACACAATATAAGTGTGAGAAACGACACAACATTGGCAACAATTGTAATGTGCTTCACATGAGAACATAACTGTTTATACAACTGAAACTAAAATCAACATAGAGCAAGAAGTTAGAACAGCAATCCAGTTAAAGAAATATGTTTAAAACATACCTGTTGCACCATTGGAGTTTCAATTGGATCCTTCAAATTCGAAAGTAGTTGGTATGAGTAAATACAGTGATGCAACAACAAAGGAGTATGGACCATAGCTATGGAATCTGACCTAAGAATAGTTGCTCTTCTGCTTTAAACGTGGAGTTTGGGTTCGCTGTGGTGGTCTTCGTGCTTTGGGCACTGCAGTTGCTTTACAAACTGCTCGTGGGGGGGTACTCTGTGTTGGACATGGTGCTTTGTCAACTAGAAGTGGGTTACTATCCGCTGGGGTTGGGGTTAGATGGGTTGTAGCTGGTTCTCTGCCCAATGGTGCAAGTGTGTAATCTGGAAGAGTCTTGATTATGTGTGTTGGGTTTAGTTTGTGGGCTAGTACAACCATGGTTCTATCTGCATCAACGAGTAGCACTGTCTTTTGTGAAGAACGGGTTTTTGCTCCTTTAGATACTGCCATCACCCCCTCCAATTCAAATGGCTGATAAACAAGAAAATAAACTGAACGTACATACATTGTATGATAGACAGATGTGGTAATTCACATATATGTTGTCTAACCAAACAGGACAGCATGACACAATTTCACATATATGATGCCTAACTAAACAGGATAGCATGACACAGTTTCAGATATATGATGGATAACTTAACAGGATATAACGGCATAATTCAACATATGATGAGTATCTAAACAGGATGACATGATAAAACTATAAGATGTCTTTCTAAAATAGGTTGGGATGAAATAATTCACATACATGTTGTCTAAGTATACAGGATGGCATGATATAATTGACATAATTGATTCATATACTAAGCAGCTGGCACTCGCATGTATGATCTCTAAACCAAGCAGATGGAATTCAATATTGTGTATATGATGTCCAAACTAAGCAATGCAAGACACCGTATGCATGATATGAGAAATATAAACATTGCAACTTAGAGCATACACCTCAGGTGGGATATAGGACTGGTCATCTGTCTCTGAATCCTCCTCTGAGGAGCTCCCTGTAACCATCGAGATATATGCTTCAACAGGTACCATTGCCTGCTCTGAAGACCTTGTTTTCAGTCTTGATTTTTCCATAACCGGCTCAAATGGCGGATACATATGAAGAGTAGTTCAATATACACAGATTGTCGACAAATGGAATACGTAATTAAAAAAGATGGCATGAGATAATTCACATATATGATGCCTGGCTACATGGCGGTGCATAATTCACATATATGATAACTGGCTGAAAAACATGGCATTGCATAATTCACATATCTGATATAGAAAGCAAACATGAGGCATTCACACAAAGCATGTCTAATCTAAGCAGATGGCATGGCAATGCAAGAAGCCATATGCATGATATGAGCAATATAACCCTGCCAAGTTAGAGCATGCACCTTGGGGGGGGGAACACGATTGGTCATCTGTCTTAGAATCCTCCTCTGAGGAGCTATCTGTAACCAGCAAGAAATCTGCATCGATAGGTATCACTGACTGCTCAGAATACCTTGTTTTCACTCCAGATTTTCCCATGACCGACTCAAATGGCTGTTGCACAGGAAGAGTAGAGGAATGTATAGACATTTTTGACAAATGGAATACATTATGAAAAAATATGGCATGATACAATTCACATATACGAATACTGGCTAAACAGGATGGCATTGCATGATTCACGTATATGATGCCCAGCTAAAGAACATGGCATTGCATAATTCCCATATACTCCCTCCGTTCCAAAATATTTGTCTTTTTAGAGATTTCAAATGGACTACCACATAAGGATGTATATAGACATATTTTAGAGTGTAGATTCCCTCATCTTGCTCCGTATCTAGTCACTTGTTTAAATATCTAAAAGGATAAATATTTAGGAACGGTGACATTGACATAAAGCAAATCTAAACTAAGCTGATGACATATAAGATGTATAATGTAAGAAGTGCGAGGCGCCATATGCATGATATGACCAACATCAGCATGCCAGGTTAGATCAAACACCTTAGGTGGTAAATAGGAGTGGTTGGCTTCCTCTGAATCCCCATATGAACAGTTATCTTCCTCTGGAATACAATCTGGAATGGCGGGAGGGGGCGCCCACTTCGCCCACCATGGAGTGGCGTGTGCATGACATTATATTCCCACGCAACGGTCTTCTATTTTTCTCTACATGTTCAGTATGATTGTGTACAATAACTGACATGCATAATAAAAAAATAGTTAGATTTTGTAAGGCCTAAGGGGTGCATGCAGAAATCAAGACTGATGGTAGCAAATGAGTGGATAGATCCAAAACTAATGATAGCAGGTAGATTATACCTTCAGTTTAAAAAGATAGACAATGGATCATCTACTATTTGTTGCCCACCCAACATGAACCACAAAGAAGACCTCAGATGAACCAGATAGTAGATAGGTACTATTCGTTGCTGCCTCGATATGTGCCCCACGGGCATTTTAAAACTCAAGTTTGAAAGATAAAGTAGCAGGTAATAATAATCGATGCATAACATAAGCAAACACAAATGAGTGCAACCTTTCTTCCGGAACTGTGTAGTCCTCAGGTTCATCTGCTCAGTCGATGATGGTAATGCAGTTGGCGTGGCTGCCGGCAACAGGGAAGATGATCTGAAGCGGCGAAAGAAAGTCTGCAGGGGGAATCTCTACTGCAGTGAATGCTTCTGTCGATGGTGCACCTCAGGTGGGGTGGATGACGGCACGGCAGGAGCAGGACATAACACACAGAGTTTTCTTTGACGCCTATTTGAAAATGAAGTAAACCTATAAGGGCTCCTTAGAATTGGAGGATTCTATAAACGTAGGGACAAGAAAAACATAGGAATAAGATAGGAATGCACGTGCAAAACAGAGCATTTGGAAACATAGGATTTCTGTCAACGTGGGTGTTTGGTTCACATGAATTGGAAGAACACAAGAATGGAGAAATATGGTCAAATTAAAGTCAAACCACGTGAAAATGAAAAAAATAAGAATCTTATTATGCCAGTAAGGCAATTAGTCCCGTTCTTCGTGCATAATAATTTGAAAAGGACGTCCAAGTGGATATTAAAATTCCTACGTTTTTTCTTTGAAATAGACACCAAAGGAAAAAATCCTCCAGTTTTGCTTTGCGCCACTCCATCTAACCAAATGCATGAATAGTAGTACCATAGTAGTTCCATAGCAAAGGATCCTTGAGGGATCGACATGAATGGAGAGTAACAAAGTGATGCGACGAGTGTACAACCTCTTTGGCATAGCCTTGTCGACCTCAACATCATTGGGTTGGACGTGGAGGATGGTGATGCTGGTGTGACTGTCGGGTAGGGAAGAAGATTTGAGGCCTCTGGAAACGGCGCCGAGGGTACTGCTCCGCTGTGATGGATGGTTCCATCGTTGGAGCAGCTCCGGTGAGGTGTACGGCGGCAAGGCTAAAGCAGGACAAGACAGACACCGTTAATCTGAAGTGGGACTCTAATATCATCTGCAATAGATGATGTAAAATACATCACCAAAAAGTGCTAGATGTAAAACGCATCATCCACGCCATGGCCGCTCTGACAGATGCTATAAATACTATTCACTTTGAACTTAACTGAAGAATTTGAACTTTACATTCGAAACTGAATTTTACTGTCGAAACTGATTGAACTAGTAGCAGAGCATTGCAATAGATGTTTAGGGCGTTCGAGCACTAGTAGCAGAGAAGCAGTGATCTAAATCAGTACACGCTCGAGCAGGGAACGCACTAGTAGAGAGCAAGTTGTGCAGCAGCACCGCGAGCGAGTGCTAAAGCAGCAACTGCTATATCTGCCGGAGGTCGTGCAACAGCAGCGCGAGCGAGAGCAACAGCAGAGCAGCAGCACGAACAAGAGCAAGAGCGGAGCAGCAACGCGACCGACAGCAATAGTGAAGCAGAGCAGCAACACGAACAAAAGCAAGAGCAGTGCAGCAGCGCGACCGACAGCAAGAACAGAGCCGCAGCGCGAGCGAGAGCCGAAGCAGCAGCAGCAGCGCGAGCGAGAGCCGGAGTAACTGTAGCTAGTGCCGGTGTCGAAGTCACCATCGAGGAAGCAACAACATGGGGAAGAGACACCATGGATGAAGTGGCTGACGACAGCGCCATCGATGGAGACCCGCCATGGCTGCTCGGTACCGAGCACCGGCAGCCCCGTGAGATCAAATAAAAGATAAAATGCAGTGGTGAGTGCAGAACCTCCTTGGTGGCACCGAGTTAGCCTCGGCTTCATCGGAGGAATTGGTCAGGTGCTGCGTTTCTAGTGGGGCAGGTCAAGACGGTGCTGTGGGGATGGAGGTGGCGCAATAGATGAGGCGAACATCGGGGCAGCTCCTTGGAGGTGCAGGATGGGGCGGCTGATCCGGCGGGACGGCGGGATCGATGATGGATCCTCCTCCGGTGTGGTGGATGAGGGACGGCGAGCTGTTGCGGTGGACGACATCGTCGGGGAAGAATCTCCGGCTGGGCGGCAGTCGGGAGGCCAACGGAGGAGGGTGGGGTTTCGTGGGTTTTGGCGGCCTCGATGTATGAATAGGGGGACGAAGGGGAAGGTAGGGGGAGCCATGGCTTAGGGATGCGCTTGTCTTAAATGTAGGGTAAGTTACCAGCGTACCCCCACCGGTTTTAACCACGCAACGTCGAGCCGACATTTCCAGCTGAGGAGTAGATGGGGGATTTCGCGTGTATAGGCTGCGGGATCGATTTCGGATGAGGAGGCAGTTTTCGCGCGCGTCGAAATTTCGGGATAACAAGGCACGGCGCGGGTTGAAGAGGCGGGAGTTTCAAAGCACATGAGACAAAAGATACTCGAGCTTGAAAATTTCGGGATAACAAGGCGCGGATTCCATGTTCGGCATAACAGACTTAACGTGTACAAAAAACAATTCATACAAGACACAAGAGAGTCATGTCCCCTTTTACTATATTGCTATAAATGCCATTGAAAAAACTACAAGAAAAATGTAAAAAAAATCGGGAGAACAAGATTACCCTGTGCAGTACCAAATCGATTCGCACTTCCCTCAACAAAAACAAAAAACAAATCAATTCACACCAAAAGAAAGAGTCATGTCCCTTTTTGTATGATTACAAATGCGAGGATCTCGAATTTCAATTTTCGAATCCACGTTATGTTGAATTCAAATATATCGTTAGGTGACCTTGCGGTTTATAATGGATGTAGTCCTACATTTTGATCTTCCATCACATATGAACATTTTACACCACCCTATGAACATATATATTGTCGTCTACCATATGGACTAAATTTGAATCAATTTTTCTTATTTGAATACGATTGTTGTCAAGTTATACCATCATTTAAATATTATCTTGATAACAAAAAACATGCATATAGCAGTAATCATATTTCACTATGAACTACATGTACCATACGATCTCCAATTCAAATATTTGTATCCATTTTATGTTGAATTCAAATCAGAGTACATTGGTCTAGGTAGCGAGATGTTCGGGATAATCTAAACCCTGTTTTCATATGTATAATTTTTTGCTAAATTGGGACACGTTTTGGTGTAAGCTTCATGCAAAACCGGAGATTCTCTCAACAAGGCTCGTGGTTCCGAGAGGGAACGTGTCACCTTTGTGTGCGAAATATATACGATGCCTCCCCCTGATTTTATTTACAGAGGCAACATAGAACTATATGAGTGCCTTGTTAAATTTTGGAATTATTCCGGGTTCATTTGGCCTTTTTGATACAATAATTGAGTTCCTGGACATTTAATCTGCATAATTCAAATTTGAACTGCAAGCACATGCTCCGATGCACCAAAGTTGGTTGAATAATCACATGTGTGTCCTTGGGTGAATTTCTAGGTCCCATGCAAGAAATGGGAATGAAATTCAAACATCTGGGTGTCGTGACTCGGCCGAGAACATCGAGAAACTTGGTTTTTAAATTCCTGTAAATCCAGAACTCGCCTGGAAATCATGAAACTTGGCATGGTGTCATGTCATGGCACTAACATGCTGTGGTAAAAAATTGGGCCGAATTGGAACAAGTTTTGGTACAAGCTTCTTGCAAACCGGAGCTTCTCTCAAGAAGGCTCATGGTTCTGAGAGGCAACATGTCACCTTTGAGTGCGAAACGATATACGCTGCCCCCCTTGAGTTTCTTTACAGAGGCAACATACCCGTGGAGGGCCGGATGAACAGCAGACGGTGGAGAACTCGATGAACAGTAGCCCATGGAAGGGTGGTTGAACAGGACCCCGTGGAGAGGGCTGCTAGATTAGTAGCCGGTGGAGGATGAATGAACAGGACCCTGTGGTGAATACTAGCTGGTGGAGGCTGGAGGAAGTCGACAGTGGATGAACAGTAGCCCGTGGAGGCTGGAGTGAGGGAGTAGGCGGTGGATGAAGAGTAGCCTGTGGAGTCCCGTTTTGCGGTATGCCACACCCCTCTCGATGAACAGGACCCCCGTTTCGACCGTAGGCGCTCCAACACAAGTTTGTTTCCTCTGTTATGCGGTACGCCACACCCCTCCCGATCAATAACACCCCGTTTCGACCATAGGAGCTCGAACACAAGTCTCTTTTTCCTCCATTTTGGCAGTACGCCAGACCCTTCCCGATGAACAGGACCCCGTTTCGATCGTACGCGGTCGAACACAAGGCCGTTTCCCTCCGTTTTGCGGTACGCCAGACCCCGTTCCGGCTGTTCTGTCCAAGACAGTAGGCTCCCATTGAACACAACCCATTCCGACCCAGTCTGTTGCCTCCTGATGAACAAGAAGCGTTTCGACCCAGTTACTTGGCTCCCGGTGAACACGACGTTGTTTCCTCCGTTCTGACCCAGCTGGTTGGCTGCCGATGAACAGGACGCTGTTGCTTCCCTCCGCTGCCGCTCCATGTACACGAGCCCTGACTATACGTATGCGCGAGTAGGCGTTCGAGACCCCGCCCGTATGTACGTATGTACGTGTACACGATATAGACAGGACTGCCTGAACATCTACCGCTCCTTACTTTGCCATGGTTCATCGTGGCAGAAAGACCGATGGACCAGTATGTATGTACACGTTTGCGACCAAAATGACAACGCTACATAGCTTCGACCGGGTGGGTCCCGGCTATTAGGGAGGATAAGGAGGCACTTCCATGCGTGCGAAGATGTAGCTGGTGCGTCCGAGCTGACAGGGGCAGGATTCTTTTTTTTGCGCATAATAAGGAGGCACTTCCTTGCGTGTGAAGATGTAGCTGGTTGGTCCATCTGTCAGCCTCACCGCATAGAGTCCTCTTCCGATGGCTGTCGTTCGTTGGCTGATAACCCACAAGTATAGGGGATTGTTTGTAGCCTTCTTCGATAAATAAGAGTGTCGAACCCAACGAGGAGCTAAAGGCAGAACAAATATTACCTCAAGTTCTATCGACCACCGATACAACTCTACGCACACTTGACGTTTGCTTTACCTAGAACAAGTATGAAACTATTTTGAAAGAATAAAACTACAAGTAATTTGCAAGAATAAAACTACGGATAAATTGCAACATAATAAAATTGGATAGCTTTTGTCAATAAGAAAATTATTTGTCCCTAGGCAATTGATAACAAGTACCAGTAATCATTCTTGCAATTCTATATGAAGGAGAGGCATGAGCTAACATACTTTCTCTACTTGGATCATATGCACTTATGATTGGAACTCTAGCAAGCATCCGCAACTACTGAAGATCATTAAGGTTGTGAAACCCAACCATAGCATTAAGTATCAAGTCCTCTTTATCCCATACGCAACAACCCACCTACTCGGGTTTAAGCTTCTGTCACTCTCGCAACCCACCATAAGTGAATCATGAACGTATTTCAACACCCTACAGTGGGGGCCCCTCACGTTTGCGCGAGACGAAGGGCACCGTAGGACAGCACCATAAATAAAATATACAATCATACCATCCAAGATCACGATTAACCCATAGGACAAAACGGATCTACTCAAACATCATAGGATAACCATAGATCATTGGGAAATAATATATGGAGTTGAGCACCATGTTTAAGTAGAGATTATAGCGGGGAGAAGAGGTGTTACACCGCTGCATAGAGGGGGAGAGAGTTGGTGTTACACGGTAGCAAGATTGTTGATGTAGATCGTCGTCACGATCCTAGCCCCGGCGGCACTCCGATGCCACCAGGAGAGAGGGGGAGAGAGCCCCCCTCCTTCTTCTTATTCCTTGGCCTCCCACCTAGATGGGAGGAGGGTTCCCCCTCTGGTCCATGGCCTCCATGGCGGCTGAGGGGCAGGAGCCCCTCCGAGATTGGACCTCCCTCTCTGTTCTCTTCTGTTTCCCGTTCCCCAGATCTGGCCGAAAACCGTTTCTTATATTCCCGGAGATCCGTAACTCCGATTGCGTTGAGATTTTAACATGTTTTTTTGGATATAAGCTTCCTTGCGCCCGAAGTAGAGCTCCAACCGACGTACGAGGTGAGCACAACCAACCACCACGTGCCTGGCTCAGGGGGTGGTGCGCCGGTGTCTTGTGCCCTGTGTGGGCCTCCGTTTGCGGTGATTCCAACTCCAAAAAATAAAACATATTCCAAAATAATTCTCCGTAAAAAATTATTGCATTTGGACTTCGTTTGATATGCATATTCTGTGATACAAAAAACATGCAAAAACAGGAACTGGGCACTGGATCAATAGGTTAGTCCAATAAATCATATAAAAAGTTGCCAAAAGTATGTAAAAGTTGTACAATATTGGCATGAAACAGTCAAAAATTATAGATACGACGGAGACATATCATTGACCATGTTGACCACGCCGAGCGGACAGCACCAGGCGGTGGACGGCGGTGAGGCAGGGAACGATGCAGAGCCAGGGAACATGTGGAGGGTAGTACGAGGGTTGACCGATTCGGCTGCGGTGTGAGGCTGTCGTCGCCGTAGAATAACAGGGGGTGTGGGTGAGTAAAGGAATGGCCTAGCCAGCGGTGGGAGTAGTAGGCGGCGGTGAGGCCTCCGCGACAGCACTGCCGGCCATGGGAGGCAGGAGGACGCGGTGGTTTGGACGGCTATGGCAAGAAAACCAGAGGTGAAGAAGCAGGACGACCGTTGGATGTTTACAATCCAACGGTCACTGGTGATAGAATCGTTTGTTGACTAAGTTGCCAAATCCTTTGTACGTGTCAACTTAGTAGGGCCACAAGTCAGCCTCCAAATCTGGTGGGCCCCAGCTGTCATGGGGAGCACTTGTTATTTTTCGCTTAATAAGGAGGCACTTCCTTCCGTACCAAGATATAGCTGGTGGGTCCCATCTGTCATTGGGAGTATTCATTCTTTTTGGCGTAATATGGAGGTACTTGCTTGCGTGCAGCCATGGACCATGTGGGTCCCAACTATCAGCCTCTCCATGTACATCCCTCTTCTGATGTTGTCGTCTGTTGATAATGTTGACCATGCCGTGCCGAGAACACCAGCGCCGATGGACGACGGCGAGACCCAGGAAGGGAATGACCCGGAGGCGGCGAAGCCACAACAGTGGAGGGAAGTGGGTGAGTAGAGGGATGGCCTGGCCAGCGATGGGAGTAGTAGGGGGCGGTGAGGCCTGCACGGGAGCACAGCCGGCCATGGGAGGCGGGAGCAGGCGGTCCCGCCGACGCTGGATTTGACGGCTGGAGCAAGAAGATCATAGATTGAAGAAGCAAGACGGCCGTTGGATTGACATCCAACGGTTACGTCTACTAGAATCATTTTTTGACGAATATAATAAGTAATAAAATCTTGCGTACGCGTCAACTTAATAGGCCCACAAGTCAGACCATTCCGTATTTTTTAATAATTTACAGCTCATTGCAACTTCTTATGCAATTTATTGCAGTCCTTTTTTTGGTGCCAGGGCCAGGGTTAAAAATTTAATCGAAATTTTGCATATTTCTGTGGGGTCCAAACTATTTTTAATATTGAAATGTCGAGCCAGATTTAAAGTACTTTGAAGATATATTTTAATTGGAATCTGAAAATGTGAAAAATTTCAGAAATTATAAAGTAATTTCCAATTTGTCGTGTGTTTTTATATATTTACAGCCCATTTCATGTTACTTTCAAGATATGCAGCCATCTAGAAAGAGTTGCAGCCCATCAGGGCGTAGAAAGATAAGTAGTCCTGGATTGGGTATTCTTCAGAAAAAAACTGTGCTCATTTTCACAAAGAAAAAATAGCTGGGCTGGTCATGTGGTGAACGTAAAATATAAGCCTGGGCTAGACGGGCTACAGCCCAATTGAAACCCTACTCCGTCTCAACAATAACAAAATAAAATACTGCTCGGCCAGCTACGTCCCAGGTGTCAGCCAATCCTGTGTTGTTCTCTCGTCTATTGACTATATACGCTGACAATGTCATGGTTCCCAGATGTCTTGAAACCACTAGGAGGAAGCATTTTCTTTTTATGTACGCTGACAATGGAGTATATATAACAAAAAATTAGGAACTTCCTTGCGTACGGCAATGGACATGGTGGGCCCCTACTGTCATCCTCTCCATGTATAGTCCTCTCCCGATTCCTCTTGTTTGTTGACCATGTTGACAACCCGAGAGGGCGGCGCCGCGGCGAGCGCACCAAAGCACGCGGAGGACGACGGAGTTGCCTCGGACATCGGCGTTAACAATTTAGGCGACGGTGGGGCAGCGATGCATACGCTGAGTGTTGGGGATCGTAGCAGAATTTTAAAATTTTATATGCATCACCAAGATCCATCTATGGAGTCTACTAGCAACGCGAGGGAAGGAGTGCATCTACATACCCTTGTAGATCGCGAGCGGAAGCGTTCTAGTGAACGGGGTTGATGGAGTCGTACTCGTCGTGATCCAAATCACCGATGACCGAGCGCCGAACGGACGGCACCTCCGCGTTCAACACACGTACGGAGCAGCGACATCTCCTCCTTCTTGATCCAGCAAGGGGGAAGGAGAGGTTGATGGAGATCCAGCAGCACGACGGCGTGGTGGTGGAAGTAGTGGGGATCCCGGCAGGGCTTCGCCAAGCGCAAGCGGGAGAGAGAGGTGTCACGGGAGGGAGTGGGAGGCGCCAGGGGCTAGGGTTCAGCAGCCCTCCCGCCCCCCCTTTATATAGGCCCCCTATGGGGGGGCGCTGGCCCTGGGATCCCATCTATGGGGGGGGCGGCCGAGGGGGGGAAACTTCTCCCCAAGTCAGGTGGGGCGCCCCCCACCCCCAGGGTTTCCAACCCTAGGCGCAGGGGGAGGCCCATGGGGGGCGCACCAGCCCACTAGGGGCTGGTTCCCCTCCCACTTCAGCCCATGGGGCCCTCTGGGATAGGTGGCCCCACCCGGTGGACCCCCGGGACCCTTCCGGTGGTCCCGGTACAATACCGATAACCCCCGAAACTTTCCCGGTGGCCGAAACTGGACTTCCTATATATAATTCTTCACCTCCGGACCATTCCGGAACTCCTTGTGACGTCCGGGATCTCATCCAGGACTCCGAACAACTTTCGGGTTTCCGCATACTAATATCTCTACAACCCTAGCGTCACCGAACCTTAAGTGTGTAGACCCTACGGGTTCGGGAGACATGCAGACATGACCGAGACGCCTCTCCGGTCAATAACCAACAGCGGGATCTGGATACCCATGTTGGCTCCCACATGTTGCACGATGATCTCATCGGATGAACCACGATGTCGAGGATTCAATCAATCCCGTATACAATTCGGTTTGTCAATCGGTACGTTACTTGCCCGAGATTCGATCATCGGTATCCCAATACCTTGTTCAATCTCGTTACCAGCAAGTCACTTTACTCGTACCGTAATGCATGATCCCGCGGATAACTCCTTAGTCACATTGAGCTCATTATGATGATGCATTACCGAGTGGGCCCAGAGATACCTCTCCGTCATACGGAGTGACAAATCCCAGTCTCGATCCGTGCCAACTCAACAGACACTTTCGGAGATACCCGTAGTGTACCTTTATAGTCACCCAGTTACGTTGTGACGTTTGGTACACCCAAAGCACTCCTACGGTATCCGGGAGTTGCACGATCTCATGGTCTAAGGAAATGATACTTGACATTGGAAAAGCTCTAGCAAACGAACAACACGATCTTTTGTGCTATGCTTAGGATTGGGTCTTGTCCATCACATCATTCTCCTAATGATGTGATCCCGTTATCAATGACATCCAATGTCCATAGTCAGGAAACCATGACTATCTGTTGATCAACGAGCTAGTCAACTAGAGGCTCACTAGGGACATGTTGTGGTCTATGTATTCACACATGTATTACGATTTCCGGATAACACAATTATAGCATGAATAATAGACAATTATCATGAACAAGGAAATATAATAATAACCATTTTATTATTGCCTCTAGGGCATATTTCCAACAGTCTCCCACTTGCACTAGAGTCAATAATCTAGTTACATTCTGATGAATCGAACACCCATAGAGTTCTGGTGTTGATCATGTTTTGCTCTAGGGAGAGGTTTAGTCAACGGATCTGCTACATTCAGGTCCGTATGTACCTTACAAATATCTATGTCTCCATTCTGAACACTTTGACGAATGGAGTTGAAGCGACGCTTGATATGCCTGGTCTTCCTGTGAAACCTGGGCTCCTTAGCAAGGGCAATAGCTTCAGTGTTGTCACAGAAGAGAGTCATCGGGCCCAACGCATTGGGAATCACCCCTAGGTCGGTAATGAACTCCTTCATCCAGATTGCTTCTTGCGCTACCTCTAAGGCTGCCATGTACTCCGCTTCACATGTAGATCCCGCCACGACGCTTTGCTTGCAACTGCACCAGCTTACTGCCCCTCTATTCAAAATATACACGTATCCGGTTTGTGACTTCGAGTCATCCAGATCTGTGTCGAAGCTAGCGTCGACGTAACCCTTTACGACGAGCTCTTCGTCACCTCCATAAACGAGAAACATATCCTTAGTCCTTTTCAGGTACTTCAGGATATTCTTGACCGCTGTCCAGTGTTCCATGCCGGGATTACTTTGGTACCTTCCTACCAAACTTACGGCAAGGTTTACATCAGGTCTGGTACACAGCATGGCATACATAATAGACCCTATGGTTGAGGCATAGGGGATGACACTCATCTTTTCTCTATCTTCTGCCGTGGTCGGGCATTGAGCCGTGCTCAATTGCACACCTTGCAATACAGGCAAGAACCCCTTCTTGCACTGATCCATATTGAACTTCTTCAATATCATGTGAAGGTACGTACTCTGTGAAAGACCAATGAGGCGTCTTGATCTATCTCTATAGATCTTGATGCCTAATATATAAGCAGCTTCTCCAAGGTCCTTCATTGAAAAACACTTATTCAAATAGGCCTTATACTTTCCAAGAATTCTATATCATTTCCCATCAATAGTATGTCATCCACATATAATAAGAGAAATGCTACAGAGCTCCCACTCACTTTCTTGTAAACACAGGCTTCTCCATAAGTCTGTGTAAACCCAAACGCTTTGATCATCTCATCCAATCGAATGTTCCAACTCCGAGATGCTTGCACCAGCCCATAGATGGAGCGCTGGAGCTTGCATACCTTGTTAGCATTCTTAGGATCGACAAAACCTTCCGGCTGCATCATATACAATTCTTCCTTAAGAAAGCCGTTAAGGAATGCTGTTTTGACGTCCATTTGCCATATCTCATAATCATAGAATGCGGCAATTGCTAACATGATTCGGACGGACTTCAGCTTCGCTACGGGTGAGAAAGTCCCATCGTAGTCAAGCCCTTGAACTTGTCGATAACCCTTAGCGACAAGTCGAGCCTTATAGATGGTCACGTTACCATCCGCGTCTGTCTTCTTCTTAAAGATCCATTTATTTTCTATGGCTCGCCGATGATCGGGCAAGTCAGTCAAAGTCCATACTTAGTTTTCATACATGGATCCTATCTCGGATTTCATGGCTTCTAGCCATTTGTCGGAATCCGGGCCCGCCATCGCTTCTTCATAGTTCGAAGGTTCACCGTTGTCTAACAACATGATTTCCAAGACAGGGTTGCCGTACCACTCTGGTGCGGAACGTGTCCTTGTGGACCTACGAAGTTCAGCAGTAACTTGATCCAAAGCTTCATGATCATCATCATTAACTTCCTCCCCAGTCGGTGTAGGCACCACAGGAACATCTTCCCGCGCTGCGCTTCTTTCCGGCTCGGAAGGGGTGACTATCACCTCATCAAGTTCCACTTTCCTCCCACTTAATTCTTTTGAGAGAAACTCTTTCTCTAGAAAGGACCCGTTCTTGGCAACAAAGATCTTGCCTTCGGATCTGAGGTAGAAGGTATACCCAATGGTTTCCTTAGGGTATCCTATGAAGACGCATTTTTCTGACTTGGGTTCGAGCTTTTTAGGTTGAAGTTTCTTGACATAAGCATCGCATCCCCAAACTTTTAGAAACGACAGCTTAGGTTTCTTCCCAAACCATAATTCATACGGTGTCGTCTCAACAGATTTCGACGGAGCCCTATTTAAAGTGAATGCGGCAGTCTCTAAAGCATAGCCCCAAAATGAGAGCGGTAGATCGGTAAGAGACATCATAGATCACACCATATCCAATAGAGTGCGATTACGATGTATGGACACACCATTTTGCTGAGGTGTTCCAGGCAGCGTGAGTTGTGAAACGATTCCACATTTCCTTAAGTGTGTGCCAAATTCGTGACTTAAATATTCCCCTCCACGATCTGATCGCAGGAACTTTATTTTCCTGTCATGTTGATTCTCAACCTCACTCTGAAATTCCTTGAGCTTTTCAAAGGTTTCAGACTTGTGTTTCATTAGGTAGACATACCCATATCTACTTAAATCATCAGTGAGAGTGAGAACATAACGATAGCCACTGCGAGCCTCAACACTCATTGGACCGCACACATCAGTATGTATGATTTCCAATAAGTTGGTTGCTCGCTCCATTGTTCCGGAGAACGGAGTCTTGGTCATCTTACCCATGAGGCATGGTTCGCACGTGTCAAATGATTCGTAATCAAGAGACTCCAAAAGTCCATCTGCATGGAGCTTCTTCATGCGTTTGACACCAATGTGACCAAGGCGGCAGTGCCACAAGTATGTGGGACTATCGTTATCAACTTTACATCTTTTGGTATTCACACTATGAATATGTGTAACATCACGTTCGAGATTCATCAAGAATAAACCATTGACCAGCGGGGCATGACCATAAAACATATCTCTCATATAAATAGAACAACCATTATTCTCGGATTTAAATGAGTAGCCATCTCGAATTAAACAAGATCCAGATACAATGTTCATGCTCAAAGCTGGCACTAAATAACAATTATTGAGGTTTAAAACTAATCCCGTAGGTAAATTCAGAGGTAGCGTGCCGACGGCGATCACATCGACCTTGGAACCATTCCCGACGCGCATCGTCACCTCGTCCTTCGCCGGTCTCCGCTTATTCCGCAGCTCCTGTTTTCAGTTACAAATATGGGCAACGTCACCGGTATCAAATACCCAGGAGCTACTACGAGTACTGGTAAGGTACACATCAATTACATGTATATCACATATACCTTTGGTGTTGCCGGCCTTCTTGTCCGCTAAGTATCTGGGGCAGTTCCGCTTCCAGTGACCACTTCCCTTGCAATAAAAGCACTCAGTCTCAGGCTTGGGTCCATTCTTTGACTTCTTCCCGGCAACTGGCTTACCGGGCGCGGCAACTCCCTTGCCGTCCTTCTTGAAGTTCTTCTTGCCCTTGCCTTTCTTGAACTTAGTGGTTTTATTCACCATCAACACTTGATGTTCCTTTTTGATCTCCACCTCCGCTGATTTCAGCATTGAATATACCTCAGGAATGGTCTTTTCCATCCCCTGCATATTGAAGTTCATCACAAAGCTCTTGTAGCTTGGTGGAAGCGACTGAAGGATTCTGTCAATGACCGCGTCATCCGGGAGATTAACTCCCAGCCGAGACAAGCGGTTGTGTAACCCAGACATTCTGAGTATGTGCTCACTGACAGAACTATTTTCCTCCATTTTACAACTGAAGAACTTGTCGGAGACTTCATATCTCTTGACCCAGGCGTGAGCTTGGAAAACCATTTTCAGCTCTTCGAACATCTCATATGCTCCATGTTTCTCAAAACGCTTTTGGAGCCCCGGTTCTAAGCTGTAAAGCATGCCGCACTGAACGAGGGAGTAATCATCAGCACGTGATTGCCAAGCATTCATAACGTCTTGGTTCTCTAGGATGGGTGCTTCACCTAGCGGTGCTTCTAGGACATAATCTTTCTTGGCAGCTATGAGGATGATCCTCAGGTTCCGGACCCAGTCCGTATAGTTGCTGCCATCATCTTTCAGCTTGGTTTTCTCTAGGAACGCGTGGAAGTTGAGGGCAACATGGGCCATTTGATCTACAAGACATATTGTAAAGATTTTAGACTAAGTTCATGATAATTAAGTTCATCTAATCAAATTATTCAATGAACTCCCACTCAGATAGACATGCCTCTAGTCATCTAAGTGAAACATGATCCGAGTTAACTAGGCCGTGTCCGATCATCACGTGAGACAGACTAGTCAAGATCGGTGAACATCTCCATGTTGATCGTATCTTCTATACGACTCATGCTCGACCTTTTGGTCTTCCGTGTTCCGAGGCCATGTCTGTACATGCTAGGCTCGTCAAGTCAACCTAAGTGTATTGCGTGTGTTCCGAGGCCATGTCTGTACATGCTAGGCTCGTCAACACCCGTTGTATGCGAACGTTAGAATCTATCACACCCGATCATCACGTGGTGCTTCGAAACAACGAACCTTCGCAACGGTGCATAGTTAGGGGGAACACATTCTTGAAATTATTATAAGGGATCATCTTACTTACTACCGTCGTTCTAAGTAAATAAGATGCAAAACATGATATACATCACATGCAATCAAATAGTGACATGATATGGCCAATATCATTCTGCTCCTTTGATCTCCATCTTCGGGGCGCCATGATCATCTTCGTCACCAGCATGACACCATGATCTCCATCATTGTGTCTTCATGAAGTTGTCACGCCAACGATTACTTCTACTTCTATGGCTAACGCGTTTAGCAATGAAGTAAAGTAATTTACATGGCGTTATTCAATGACACGCAGGTCATACAAAAAATAAAGACAACTCCTATGGCTCCTGCCGGTTGTCATACTCAACGACATGCAAGTCGTGATTCCTATTACAAGAATATGATCAATCTCATACATCACATATATCATTCATCACATCTTCTGGCCATATCACATCACAAGGCACATGCTGCAAAAACAAGTTAGACGTCCTCTAATTGTTGTTGCAAGTTTTTACGTGGCTTCTATAGGTTTCTAGCAAGAACGTTTCTTACCTACGTAAAACCACAACGTGATATGCCAATTTCTATTTACCCTTCATAAGGACCCTTTTCATCGAATCCGTTCCGACTAAAGTGGGAGAGACAGACACCCGCTAGCCACCTTATGCAACTAGTGCATGTCAGTCGGTGGAACCTGTCTCACGTAAGCGTACGTGTATGGTGGTCTGGGCCGCTTCATCCCACAATACCGCCGAAACAAGATAAGACTAGTAGTGGCAAGAAAAATTGACAACATCTACGCCCACAATTGCTTTGTGTTCTACTCGTGCATAGTAACTACGCATAGGCCTGGCTCATGTGCCACTGTTGGGTATCGTAGCAGAATTTTAAAATTTTCTACGCATCACCAAGAACCATCTATGGAGTCTACTAGCAATGAGAGGGAAGGAGTGCATCTACATACCCTTGTAGATCGCGAGCGGAAGCGTTCTAGTGAACGGGGTTGATGGAGTCGTACTCGTCGTGGTCCAAATCACCGATGACCGAGCGCCGAACGGACGGCACCTCCGCGTTCAACACACGTACGGAGCAGCGACGTCTCCTCCTTCTTGATCCAGCAAGGGGGAAGGGGAGGTTGATGGAGATCCAGCAGCACGACGGCGTGGTGGTGGAAGTAGCGGGGATCCCGGCAGGGCTTCGCCAAGCGCAAGTGGGAGAGAGAGGTGTCACGGGAGGGAGAGGGAGGCGCCAGGGGCTAGGGTTCAGCAGCCCTCCCTCCCCCCCTTTATATAGGCCCCCTGTGGGGGGGCGCCGGCCCTGGGATCCCATCTATGGGGGGCGGCGGCCAAGGGGGGGGAAACTTCCCCCCAAGTTAGGTGGGGCGCCCCCCACCCCCAGGGTTTCCAACCCTAGGTGCAGGGGGAGGCCCATGGGGGGCGCACCAGCCCACTAGGGGCTGGTTCCCCTCCCACTTCAGCCCATGGGGCCCTCCGGGATAGGTGGCCCCACCCGGTGGACCCCCGGGACCCTTCCGGTGGTCCCGGTACACTACCGATAACCCCCGAAACATTCCCGGTGGCCGAAACTGGACTTCCTATATATAATTCTTCACCTCCGGACCATTCCGGAACTCCTCGTGACTTCCGGGATCTCATCCGGGACTCCGAACAACTTTCGGGTTTCCGCATACTAATATCTCTACAACCCTAGCGTCACCGAACCTTAAGTGTGTAGACCCTACGGGTTCGGGAGACATGCAGACATGACCGAGACGCCTCTCCGGTCAATAACCAACAGCGGGATCTGGATACCCATGATGGCTCCCACATGTTCCACGATGATCTCATCGGATGAACCACGATGTCGAGGATTCAATCAATCCCGTATACAATTCCCTTTGTCAATTGGTACGTTACTTCCCCGAGATTCGATCGTCGGTATCCCAATACCTTGTTCAATCTCATTACCGGCAAGTCACTTTACTCGTACCGTAATGCATGATCCCGCGGCTAACTCCTTAGTCACATTGAGCTCATTATGATGATGCATTACCGAATGGGCCCAGAGATAGCTCTCCGTCATACGGAGTGAAAAATCTCAGTCTCGATCCGTGCCAACTCAACAGACACTTTCGGAGATACCCGTAGTGTACCTTTATAGTCACCCAGTTACGTTGTGACGTTTGGTACACCCAAAGCACTCCTACGGTATCCGGGAGTTGCACGATCTCATGGTCTAAGGAAATGATACTTGACATTGGAAAAGCTCTAGCAAACGAACTACACGATCTTTTGTGCTATACTTAGGATTGGGTCTTGTCCATCACATCATTCTCCTAATGATGTGATCCCATTATCAATGACATCCAATGTCCATAGTCAGGAAACCATGACTATCCGTTGATCAACGAGCTAGTCAACTAGAGGCTCACTAGGGACATGTTGTGGTCTATGTATTCACACATGTATTACGATTTCCGGATAACACAATTATAGCATGAATAATAGACAATTATCATGAACAAGGAAATATAATAATAACCATTTTATTATTACCTCTAGGGCATATTTCGAACACTGAGGCGCAACCAGCCGTGGGAGGCGGAAGCAGGCGGCCCCACTGGTGCTGGTTTGGTGTTGGCGGCTAGAGGAAGACAGGACTGAAGAAACACGACAGACTGTAAAAGCCGCAGGAGTACTTAACAACCTTAACTGAACCTAGGTGCACTACAAAAAAAGACACATCTGTGACATTTTGGGCCGAACGAATTTTTTTTCTGTCATACTTATGACACTTCTATGACGATAATTGTGACAAAACCTGGTATCATCATAGATGTGGTGGGCTCCTACTTCTATGACAAAAATCATGACAGAAAATGGGCTTTTCGTCTTGGGCGGGCCAGAGACGTAGCTACAAGACATTCTTTGGGCCGTCCATGACGGAAAAAACCTTGGTAGAAGCGAGGGCGAGGAAAATTTCGGCGAGTTCCCGGTTACGGTGGGTGGTCGGGGCCGAGCGATGCGCGTTTCTCTTGTACACGTACGCGCGTGTGTGCGAGGCATTGGCTCTAACTGAACCCGAGTGAGGTGTTGGGCTCTAACTGAACCCGAGCGATTGCACTGCAGGCTACGCGTTACTGAACCCGAGCGATCGATCGATGGCTGTTAACTGAACCTGATCGAGCGATTCCTTCGCTACTTCTGCTTACTGAAGCCGATCGATGCTGCCTCTGGATGAACAGTGAGCGTTGCGGGGGGGTTTTGATGAACAGTGGGTGGTCGGGGTGGATGAACAGGACCCCGTGGCGTTGCCTCTGGATGAACAGGACCCCGATCGATCGAGCCGGTTGGGGCTGGATGAACAGGACCCCGTGGAGGGCTGGATGAATAGGACGACCCCGTGGAGGGCTGGATGAACAGTAGATGGTGGAGGGGTGGATGAACAGTAGCCCGTGGAGGGGTGGTTGAACAGGAGCCCGTGGAGAGGGGTGGTTGAACAGTAGCTGGTGGAGTAGCGCGCGGTGGAGGCTAGATCAACAGGAGCCCGTGGATGAACAGTGTCAGGTGGAGGCTGGAGGAGGTCGACGGTGGATGAACAGTAGCCCATGGAGGCTGGAGGAGGTCGACGGTGGAGATGAACAGTATCCCGTGGAGTCCCGTTGTGCGGTACGCCTCACCCCTCCCGATGAACAGGACCCCCGTTTCAACCGTAGCGCTCCAACACAAGTCCGTTTCCTCCGTTTTGCGGTACGCCACACCCCTCCCGATCAACAGGACCCCATTTCGTCCGTAGGAGGTCCAACACAAGTCCGTTTCCTCCGATTTGCGGTACGCCAGACCCCTCCCGATGAACAGGATCCCGTTTCGAACGTGGCCGGTCGAATACAAGGCCGTTTCCTCCGTTCTGTGGTACGCCAAGCCTCGTTTCCATCGCCTGTTCCGTCCAAGCCCTCCCGATGAACATGACGACTCATTCCGTTTCGACCCACCCGGTTCTCTCCCCATGAACACTCCGTTCCGACCCAGCCATATACACGAGCCCTGGCCGTACGTATGCGCGAGTAGGCGTTCGAGACCCCGCCCGTATGTACGCACGTGGCCGTATTTTCTTTCTTGCACAATGGCCGTTGTACGTACGTGTACATGCTACGTGTGCGCCTCTACTATGACACGTGCGCACCTCTACATCCACCAGTATGTACGTACACGTTCGCGACCATAATGACAACGCTACGTACGCTTCGACCAGGTGGGTCCCGACTGTCACGCACTTCCTTGCGTGCGAAGATGTAGATGGTGGGTCCCAGCAGTCAGGGGGCGAAATGTTTTTTTTGCCCGGACGCACTTCCTTGTGTGCGAAGATGTAGCTGGTGGGTCCCAGCAGTCAGGGGGGCGAATCATTTTTTTTCGGACGCACTTCCTTGCGTGTGAAGATGTAGCTAGTGGGTCCCAACAGTCAGGGGGAAACACTTTTTTCACGAAATACAGTGGCCCGTCCGATGGGTCCCAGCTG